>NC_089746.1:56829011-56876511 GCF_040412425.1 Macrobrachium rosenbergii | reverse complement strand
TTGTACACTTATATCCAAGTACGAAGCTAAAGATAATGTGATTCCGATGTTCCTTGGCCTTCAACTTTCTGCTAGACGTGGCTGCAGTGAAACGACAAAAATGGTAAAAAAAGTAGTGATTGTAATCCAAAACACCATTAAGATAGTGGGAGCTTAATTCACGGCCAATCTTGCTGATTTACCATGTATGATTTAAAGGGGTTCTTTTGTTTCATTATCAGAATCTATTATATACATGTATGTAAATATACAATGGAATTTTTTAGACATTATCAAATGAGGGGGAAACAAAGAAACATTGACAAAACTGCTTCTTTTTGTTCTATGTAACTACAGCATCACTCGTTAGTCTATTGGCAATTCGAGATAGCTGTGGCGTTTGGCATACTGATTGTTTATTTTGCTGATTGCTAGGTATCCTCAATGGCCAATTTTGGCTGTTGTTCGATGATTATAGAAGCGGTTGTCAGGTCTTCTAGGGAAAAGGGAGGCAGTTAAAGCAGGGGGAAGGAACAGTAGACGAAGAATCAAAATTTATTATGGCGATAATGTACTTCGCAAATTACTTGAAAGCATAGAGGAAATACTGTGAAATTGAACTGTCATGGTTGACAGCAAAATTATTTGCACGATTATCAGAAAATACGTAACATTAAAGAGAGGAAATTAACTTAGCAATCTGAAAAAAAGACAAAAACATGCAGCCAAACTGCCATACTCAGCACAATGTCTAAAGACACCCATATGCCAATATAATAATACTAATCCGAACGAGAAGGAATGGGCCGCGTACTGATAAACACACGCTCACACATTTATATATATATATATATATATATATATATATATATATATATATGTGTGTGTGTGTGTGTGTGTGTGTGTGTGTGTGTGTGTGCATGTGTTTGTGATACTTTGGTTATACAGTGGAGATACAGAACAAGGAGGATTTAATATTTTGGGTCTACTGTATAGAGATGCATACATGGCCATATAAGGCCTCAGTGAAAAACCATTTCCGTTGTTTTTCAAAAAACCTCTTTGCTTGAAGGCTTCTGTTCTAATGTCATTCAGGGAATCCGGAAAGACCACCGTGATGCTTTGCTTGCTGCCTTGCTTGCTGAACATGCATTGGTTCGAAAATGTTGCCTGCTTGGCAGAAAATTATATTCATGTCCGTCTTCAATCATTACTTGTCCAGAATTTTTTTTTTTTTTTCATTGTGGTCAGTACGTCCTTGTTCGTAATTTATATTTTCTTCTGTTCTTGTAATCGCAACTTCCTGGTAACAAAAATGCTGAAGAATGACTCATATACTGAGTGAATTTATTGTTTGAGTGATGCATGTGCTTTGCTTGTGTTTTCATGTGTCCGCCTGTTATTTTTCCATTTGTACGATGTCCTTCTCTCCACAGCTCCGTTTGAGGACATTTATTTATTTTCAATTAGCTCCCTGCGACACTCATTCGAACTCGTTCCTTAATCTTTGAATTGGTGTTTTTCTTCGACTAAAATCTTCTGTTATTTTACTACATTTCCTGCGGCGTCAGCAGAGTGGAAGCTGTTAACCCAGAATGGTTTTGAAAGAGATTATCTTTGAATCTTCTCTTTTCCTTCTCGTGGAAAGTATGCCCCGTTTCTCCCATCATTCAACCAGAAATGTAGTCGTCGTTCACGTCTGTCTATTTCTTCTAAGGTCTAAACATCCATTTTTGCGCTTATATTGTTGTTCTAAAGTGCATTCATCTTCATATGCATTCTCGTTTATATTTCTGTTGAAACCCCGATTCATTTCATTTACAATAACCGCTTCTGATATCTGTCATAAATCCACATCTGTGATATTCACTCTCAAGTTTCAACTCATGAAAATATTTTCGAACTTCCACCAGATTCGGCAGTTTATTTCCACTTACAAACACTGTAATATCGACAAATATGAGTCGAGCCACTCTCCATCAAGACTTCTGATCTTATCCAGCAAACTTACACCTATGTCTCTGGAGCATTTCCACAATTATTTAATCTAACTTAATATATATATATATATATATATATATATATATATATATATATATATATATATATATATATATATGAATATAACAAGGCCCATAAAACACTATTTAAACGTTGCAACCATATATTTCGGGCACTTGCTTCTGTGCCCCTGTTCACTGGTAGAATATGGACAGATGAAATGTTACAAGGGTATATATACAAAGCATATATAGGTGTGGCATTAAGTCTCCGGGTATATGTTTCGTATATATACCCTTGTAACATTTCATCTGTCCATATTCTACCAGTGAACAAGGGGCACAGAAACAAGTGCCTGAAATATATGGTGGTTACAGGAAAAGACATTCATGTTTAAATAGTGTTTTATGGGCACATCTTATATTCATATGACACTGTGGTATTACAGGAAAAGACATTCATATATATATATATATATATATATATATATATATATATATATAATATATATATATATATATATATATATATATATATACATACCTCGGTATTTATTTGTGTATAATATATATATATATATATATATATATATATTTTTATTTGTGTATAATTTGGATATATATATCACACCGTGATTTATATATATATATATATATATATATATATATATATATATATCGTGGGGACACGAACCCGCGACGAAAGCCTATATATATATATATATATATATAGCGGGGAAAGTGGAACTAATGAACACATGAGCGTGTGTTTTTATCACAGAAATTAATTCCTGGCTCACATTATAGATCGTGGGGACACGAACCGCGACGAAAGCCTATTCAGCGACTCCAGTTGACGTAAACCATTGAGCCATCAAGAAAGGTATAAGTCTTTTGCAGTTCTCTCAAATGAAAGGCCAGGGCGATACCAGTTGACCCACACAGGGGTAGCCTCCTGGCTCTTTCATTTGAGAGAACTGCACGAACCGCGACAACCTATTCAGCGATCCCAATGTTAGTCAGAAATATGTATATATATATATATATATATATATATATATATATATATATATATATATATATGTGTGTGTGTGTGTGTGTGTGTGTGTGTGTGTGTGGGGTGTGTGTATGTATATATGTATGTATATTTACAAATTTCATATTGATCTCCAAGCTTTGAATCAATGGACATTCAAAGTATTTTGTTAGCTACTTCACGTAACTTCTCATAATATGGTAGAGAAAAAGAAACAGTTGTAAGTCTCATCAACGTAGTCAGGTACACGCAAGAAAAGAATATGGACAAATAAAAGTGGGAAAAATAGAAGAATCATATTCCTTTTGAAAGGAGACAAAATTTGTCATTTTTCCTCCTTCCTTTTATTATGAAATGTCAGGCAAAATAAGCAATGAAAGCTCCACGAGGCTCAACATTCAAAATGGAATTTATTTTGTGAACTTGTGAATAGGGAAGTGGTCACGCCCTTTTCCTACGAAACGGTTCGACATTTGCTCTATTTTGGACTTTCGCCAGTCCGTGAAACATTAAACGAGCAGAGAGAGAGAGAGAGAGAGAGAGAGAGAGAGAGAGAGAGAGAGAGAGAGAGAGAGAGAAAAGGTGGTGGGTGTAGTGTAAGGGTTACAAAGACAGTTGACATAGTTTTGCTTTTTGAAATTCATTTTCATAATTACATTCGTTTCATAATTTCATAATTACATTTTATAATTACATTCTTTTGATATTTATATCATTGCTTCCCTTAATCATCTTACAATACAAGATGATAAAGTATTCAACGCTGTTAAATGACTCGTGAATATGCGTTTTTATCTGTTAATTCACGGTGTTCTCTTGAACTTTACTTTTTATATAGATAATAACTGTTAATTCATGCTAGTAACTACTCGTCCCTCTGGAACGACAGTTTATAAATTAGTGAATTATTCAGTATGTTATTTGAAAATTTCATTCTTTTTTCTTAAAAGATTTTGTCACTTTAAGTACGGATTGCTTGAGCTCATCATCTCCAAGAAAATTAGATAGAACGAGGAACTTGTGTTATATCTTTATTGGTAATGGTCACTCAAAACTGAATTTATATTGTAATTTTATTACTGGCTTATGCTTAGAATTATTCAATGGGGATAACAAGCCAGAACAGCTTCATATTACCGTTGGCGAGGCAGAGTCCTGAGGCCTACACCAGGCCTCTTATTCCCTTCAGCGCTGTGAGGTATAATTTCTAATCTAAAAACTATTCTCTGGCTAAGAAAGGTTGAGACTCGAAGGGGATTAGCACTGCTGCCATATTTTCTTCAACCCGTTCTAACTTTTTAGGAAAAAAGTGATAATGTGGTGGATTTGGCATTTTTGTTGAGCGTTGACGCCATTTCCTCGTGTATGGATGATCAGGTGAAAGCAAGACAAAAAGATCAAAACATTATACTTGGACCTTGCTGTGCATTTTTTATTTTGCTCAATACAAAATTTAATTAAAGGTGTGTATAAATATGAAAATTTATATATATATATATATATATATATATATATATATATATATATATATATATATATATATATATATATATATATATATATATATATATATATATATATATATATATATATATATATGTATATATATCTATGTATACCTTTTATGTATATAAGTACATAGGTTAACATACATGCATGCATACACATGCAGACATAACTTAAAAACGCAGTCACTTGCAAGTAAAAACAAACAGCTGGAATATATTCTTGAATATATCTATTCTCAGGATTAACCCTAACCTCGAGGTTAATCCTGAAAGTGTACCTTTTAGTTTTCTGAAAAGAAAACCATTGTGCAGGCTTTGACTGTCCGTCAGCATTTTTTCTGTCCGTACTTTTTCTGTCCGCCCTCAGACCTGAAAAACCACTGAGGCTAGAGGGCTGCAAATTGGTATGTTGAGCATCCACCCTCCAGTCATCAAACATACCAAATTACAGCCCTCTAGCCTCAGTAGTTTCTATTTTATTTGAGGTTAAATTTGCCATAACCGTGCTTCTGGCAACGATAGAGGATAGGCCACCACCGGCCCGTGGTTAAAGTTTCATGGGCAGCGATTCATACAGCATTATACCGAGACCACCGAAAGATAGATCTATTTTCGGTGACCTTCATTATACGATGTGCAGAAAACTCGATTGCGCCGAAGGAACTTCAGTGAATTTCTTTCTTGTCGTATTAGGATCAAATACCTCCTCCGGCAAGATGGGAAACGTGTCAACGCCGCTAATTATAGGAAAGTCTCAACCTCTGATCACCCCAGTACAAGACGTCCTTACTGAGACATGCGTTCTATTAAATGCGTCATTTCTCTCGCACGACCGAGGAGGTAGGTACCCAGGGTTGAGAGACCTCAGGTCACGGTGGAAAAGATGGATTAAGGAAGCTTAGCCTCGATTTACCCGTGGGGCGAGTCTTGTTTGACAAAAGGCTTTATTCCATTCTTTCCCGTGGGACTCGCTGGGAATCGCTAAATCCTTTATAATCTACGTGTCTGAATGGCGTTTTCAACATGCCTTTTTTTTTTTTTACTTTTTTTATGAGGCTATGGCGTTAAAAATAGGATAATTCAAAATTATGGTTTACGATACCACACTCTTATTAGAAAAGGTCATTTACACAGTTCACCAGACTTGGGCTACGGATTCAACTGCGATATATTTAGAAAGGTGTTGACGTTCAGACGTAGTGTAACATTTTTTACAATTTTTAGGATAAACTTTGTCGAGTTGTATCAACAGGAGCAACAAAGGTTGTCTAATCTATTATTTTCATATATTTTTAGAAATATATATGTGTATATATATATATATATATATATATATATATATATATATATATATATATATATATATATATATAACATGTTGGGTTCAGTCAAGGAAGGTTTTAAATTTCGAATCTTTTTTTATAATAACACTTTTCACTTTAAGGGCAGCCAGTCGATTTGATTAAAGGAGCAGTTACGAATTCGGACTCATGGTTTTAAGACCTTTTATTGAATTTCAAAAAAGAAGAAGAGTTTGGTTGTGCCTCTATTTGCTAGGAGGTACACGGAATCTTTTTTATGAACCAGTGAGTTTCTTAATTGAACAATGTTCATATGCATAATGCATATGTTTACACATAAACATACATACATGCACATATATTATATATATATATATATATATATATATATATATATATATATATATATATATATATACATACATATATATGTGTTTGTGTATGTGTGTGTAGGAGAGTATGTGTATGTGTTCATGTATATATATATTCATTGTGCAGTATCTGCTGCTCACTATTTACCAGATACGTAGGTAGTTGTAATAACCACAATCCTCGAAACTTCTCGAATTCTTCACACTTTCTGGGAACGCCTGTCACTACAAAGTCGGAGGTTGAAATGCAAAGAATATGAAGAAATTCTGACGTCCGGAGCAGGATCCTTTTCGTGGTCAGGTCGGTAACGTGACCTCGTTCTGATCAACTGGATGCGGGTTCGAATCCTACTACAGACGTCAGAATTTCTTCATATTCTCGCGCTTAGATCTTAGGCTTTGTAGTGACAGGCGTATCCAGAAAGTGTGACGAATTCGAGAAGTTAAGAGGGGCATTGTAGTTATTATAATTAAGCACACACGCGAGCGCGCACACATACACACACACACATATTGATATATACAGTATATATGTATGTATATATATATATATATGCATATATATATATATATATATATATATATATATATATATATATATATATATGAATGTACTGTATATATATATGTATATATATATATATATATATATATATATATATATATATATATATATATATATATATATATATATATATATATGAATCTCCATTTCATTAATTATATGTGTCGTGCCCATTCATCTTTGCTGTCAATAGACAGACCTTCAGATTAGTCCTTTCATCTCCAAGCTTTCATCTTTGTTCCCTTTCCTCAGTACTTTCAGCTGAGAAGCAAACTGCCCCCTTTCTTCCAGAGTACACAATAGCTGAAGCTGGCTTTGTACTAAAATCCCGAAAATATTTGAACGAAGGAAAAATCTATTCTCAACATTTTCCAGAGGCTGATGTTTTACAAGTGAATTTTTTGGTAGGTTACAATAAGGGAACCTACATGTTACAGATTCGTTATTCTATATCAGAATTAACCTACATTTTATAGTAATTCCTATCACATATTAACATGTTTAAACGTTAATCTTTCTTACACTTACAACTAGGTATACGTTTTACTACAAAATATTCTCGGTTACATAACATTCCATAAAAAAATTAATCGTTATATGGGGAATACGTAATTTTGATTACTACTATCTTGAACTTAATATAATTACTTATAAGCTAATTCAAATAATTTTGTTACTTAAGGACAATTCAAATTGCGCAAACCATGACGCAATCATACTGGTATTTGTGAAGATATTGTAAGTCGTGAGATAGCACTCAGAACACAATGAACGACATGTGGAAAAGAGTTAAATATGTCGAAGATAAATGGAATATCATCAGTATCTTAGAATCCCCAGTGATATTATTCTTTATCATTTAAAATGACCGTGCATTATCATAGAAAAGTTCAAAACGCCACCAGCGTTTATTTACGAAGAGGAACATTACCCAAATCGCCTAGAGAACAGAAACTACTAATATGTCCAAGGGGGAAACCTTGGCAATTGGTTCTCCCATTATTATTATTATTATTATTATTATTATTATTATTATTATTATTATTATTATTATTATTATTATTATTATTATTATTATTATTATTATTATTATTTCAGTAGATGAAACCTATTCACATGGAACAAGCACACGAAATTCAAGCTTCCAAAGAATGTTGGTTTCAACCTCCCACTGCAGTCCCCACACTGCAGCACTAACTGATCACGATATGGAGCCAGTGATTTTTCATCTCCCTGGGGGAGACGAGAACCCGCGAAATCTGAGTGGCATGCCACGACACTAACCACTAGACCAGCGGACCAGCCGACTATAGTGAGAACTTACCGATGTTCCCCAAAGAGAAACTTCACTAATATTTTAAAGAGAGAATCTGGTGACTTCAGACAGCGACACTCACAGCCCACAAGAAAAAACATTGCTATTTGGAATATTTAGTTTCTGGTCTGTCACATAATGCATCCACGTCTCATACCAAACCAATAACAGCTTGGTAATTGTTAAAATAATACGCTTTGGCGAGTACACTAAGAACCTTTTAATAGCGTGCTGGCCTAGAGTTGGAAAAAAAAATTGCCGTTAGATATATATATAGCACAAGGAAACTTTAATAAAAAAACTTTTCCTTTTTTGTTAATGTTGTCACATGAACTATTTTTCGTTACTAAGCAACACCAAAAGAAACAGAAAAAAAATGTTTTTGTTGGGAAAAAATAAGTTGATTCAGAGAGGGAAGTTTTCGTGGTCTTCGAGTCCCTTTCCGTCTCTCTCTCTCTCTCTCTCTCTCTCTCTCTCTCTCTCTCTCTCTCTCTCTCTCTCTCTCTCTCTCTCTTAGAGAGAACAGTTTTTCATCGCTGAAGTAGAAGGAGCCTTTTTTTTTTAGAATACGGAGCTTTCTTATGAAGAGAATTAAAATACATTTATAAAATCATATATATATATATATATATATATATATATATATATATATATATATATATATATATATATATATATATATATATAAAATATATATATATATATATATATATATATATATATATATATATACAATTTTACAAATATCGTATTTTAATTAATTTTAAATGAAAGCTCTGCATTGTTTAAAATAGAAATAAAGGCTTCTGCTTCAGAAATAAAAAAACTATTCCCTCTAAGAGAGAGAGAGAGAGAGAGAGAGAGAGAGAGAGAGAGAGAGAGAGAGAGAGTTAGACGGAAAGAGACTCGGAGACCACAAAACTTTCCCTTCTGAATCAACTCACTTTTCCTGTTTTCCAACCAAAAATATTTTTTTTCTGTTTTTTAGGTGTCGCTAAGAAACAAAAAACAGTTCATGGGCAGACAATACTAATATGAACAATCTTTTTATTAAAAGTTTCTTAATGATTTAGAAAGATTTAATGACATTTTTTCCAACTTTAGGCCAGCAAGGTATTATAAGATTCTGAGTTTACTCGCCAAAACGAGATTACTATTGTAAATAATTGCCCATATGTTATTACTTTGGTATACGAAAACCAGAAAGTAAATATACCAGTTTTTTTATTCATATATGTATGTATGTATGTATGTATGTATATATATATATATATATATATATATATATATATATATATATATATATATATATATATATATATATATATATATATATATATATATATATATATATATATATATATATATATATATATATATATATATACAGTATATATATATACACTGTATATATATATATATATATATATATATATATATATATATATATATATATATATATATATATATATACAGTATATATATATACACTGTATATATACCCACACATACATACATACATACATATGCACATACAAACGCATCTACGCATTTGACCTCATGTACAGCGATAGTTATAGAACAGGACACCTTAGTGAAAAAAAAATCTGGCATTTCGAGGAACGATCTGAAATTGAAACATCTGCATTTCAAACGAACGTCGGTTTATTTCAGCACTTCATATGCATGGATCCATTCACGCGATATACTAAACCGGTGATTTTTTCAATATTGGTGTCCTGAAATATCTCCTTTATACGTGGAATATTTCCATATTAGTTTCCGTTATTGCTGTTATGCTGACTTCCGTAATTTGATGTATGTATGTATGTATGTATGTATGTATGTATGTATGTATATATATATATATATATATATATATATATATATATATATATATATATATATATGTGTGTGTGTGTGTGTGTGTGCAGGGTATATATATATATATATATATATATATATATATATATATATATATATATATATATATATATATATATATATATATATATATATATATATATATATATATGTTTATACCTGTGTGTATGTATCTGTGTAGCTTATATATATATATATATATATATATATATATATATATATATATATATATATATATATATATATATATATATATGAAAATAAGAAGGCCCATAAAACACTATTTAAACGTTGAAACCATATATATTTATATATTTATATCTATGTATGTATGTATGTATATACTGTGTATATATATATATTATATATATATGTATATATATATATATATATATATATATATATATATATATATATATTAACCTAATCTTTTCACCCGACAGAGTTTAGCTCCCGAGCAAAGATGAGACAACCATCACTGCTGCTTTCAGGCTTTAACTACTGATTCGTGGAAGAAACCTGTATGCAGAAAACTTCCATAATATAAACTTCACATACCTACGCAAGAGGCATCTCAGCAGCGCATCGAACCCCTCACACTTTGATGGATAACATGAGATATATAACTGGTAAGTAAATTATGAACTATCTCACCAATTTTATTCTTACAGCTGAATAAAAATATAATGGCAAAAAATAATGCATGATTTTTGCGTACATGTGTTTTGTTTGTCTTTTGACAATATATAAATGATTTGGTTAAGTTTTAAAACGTATCTCATGAAAGAATTATTATTTTAAGTAGTCAAGGTGTTATTGATAAGCTTCCTATTCTCACAATCTAATAATTCCCGTCCGTTTAATGTTTGTACAAACTATTCAGTGTTATTGATCATCAAACTGGTAAAAACAATGGTATCACAGGTGTTTTTAGTTAACGTTCACGAAAGTATTTATATTGCTCTTATATCACATTAAGATTTACAAAACTCAAAATTATACATAAACGATTATGAATGCGCTAACCGAAAAACGCGTAAAACAGAGAGATCATTTTCGTTAATTTTCACTGGCGTTCTCGAAGAAGGAGTACCAAGGTCCTGAGAATATTATTGTGCCATCAGTGAATTCGAATGCGCACGACACGAAAACTCCCAGTTTCATGATGAAAGGGACTGGATCTGAACGCGGCTTGCTCTGGGATATTTGCCCTTCAAAGGAAAAGGGGAAAATAATCCTTTTATTCCATGACCTTTGAACGAGAGCCTAATCGCTTCTAGCCGTCGCTTCTCTGTTGAAGTTCAACCCCCTTTTCTTTGTCTCCGTGCCTATTCAAGTGTCATGGCCCAGAGGCCTCTCTCTCTCTCTCTCTCTCTCTCTCTCTCTCTCTCTCTCTCTCTCTCTCTCTCTCTCTCTTTATCTATATATCTATATCTCCGTCTGTCTATCTCTCTTTCGTTCTCTCCCAGGGCAATCATGTTCATGGCAAGGGGGTATGCATTCCTTATAATTGTAACAGATTTCTGAATAACGGCTGTATCTTTCATTTGAAGTACCATTAAAAATATGCGGGAAAAAGCATATATTAGGAATTATTGTTATTATTTTTCGTAAGTGGTGCCAGTACAGTCCAGAATAGAATTATATTGTACATCCGCAACAAAATGAGGGAGAAACTTCGTCTTCCAAAATGAGAGAGAGAGAGAGAGAGAGAGAGAGAGAGAGAGAGAGAGAGAGAGAGAGAGATTCTTGCACAGGGAAGTCTCATTAAACTCCTTTAACAGCTGGGAGTACATGAGTATGCGTAAGGGCGTGTAATCTCCGCGGCAGAGCAGTTGAAATTTAAAGCATAGGAGAGAAAAATAGTGGTTATAAAATCACAGAAACCGGTCAGGAAAGAATCGATTGCACTGAACGATAAGAGTGCAAAAGCAAGAAAATACTGAGTGATCAAAAAAGCGTTTTTTAACGAGGTGTGGATATTAAAAAAAGGAAAAAGTTTAAAACATTGATTTAAGACTCTCTCATTTCCAGGGTTTCCCTTATTAAATTGCATATTTCACTATATGGTTTTGGATTTTGTTTATCGGTCCTGTGGAACTTAAAAACCAAGAAATCAGGCATTTTTCAATTTTTTTTTATTTGGGTATCAGTTCTTCTAGAAGCTCTAAATGACATACTGTAGACTTAGAATAGTATTTTGGTAAGACATAGAATTCTAAAACGGTTTTTTGTGGGCACCCCGGTTCTGAAATGAATATTCTTGTAGGACCTAATTTTAGAATCAATATTTTGTAGTCCATACGGTTTTAGAATAACATATTTTGGAAAACTTAACACATCTATGGTGCAAAATAGATTAAACGTGATGAATTGCATAATATCATTCTTACTATAAAACAACCTCGCATAGCAGTGTGGGATGAGAAAGATTCAATATACCTACAGAATACTAAATAGGAAAATTGTGTCCGTGGTTCCTTATTATACAGTAACTGCAACCAAGATAGGAGCGTTGCAGGAACACAAAATTCTTTATGAGCGAGCCGGTGCTGTGCAGAAAATATTGGGTAACTAACCGTGAAGTTGAGCAAAAACTACAGCGTGATGGAGCATCGAAATTAGCCGAAGTTGGAAAAACGTCTGACCATAACTTTCGACGAACGGTATCTCTCTCTCTCTCTCTCTCTCTCTCTCTCTCTCTATATATATATATATATATATATATATATATATATATATATATATATATATATATATGTGTGTGTGTGTGTGTGTGTGTATTACTACTACTTATGTTAGACTTCATTCAATGAGACAGGATGGTTCAGATTCCAGATTCTTTAATTTACAAGGCACAATTTACCAAGTACTAACTTACCAAGACATACAGTCTTCTTCATCTAAACCATCCGGCCTCATTGAAGCCTAACACTGGTGAGAATATATATATATATATATATATATATATATATATATATATATATATATATATATATATATATATATATATATATATATATATATATATATATATATATATATATGAATATAGGTAGATATACATAATATACTGTATATATATACATACATACACATATGTATGTGTGTTAGTGTGTATGTATGCGCCTTGCGTTTATGTACGTATACGAGGGAGGAACAATATGGGCATTTTTGTGCAGAGTTATCAGAATTCCATGTTCCTTGCCTCCTCTCAAGATTAACCTCATTTGCTAGTTCCCTGAATCGCATCTAACTAGATTAAAATGCATTGCTCTGGCATCAAAGGAATGTAACAGTATAAAACACTGCTTCCTTGTTCCATAATCACATTTCACTAATTATTCTTTAGAAGTTAATCGTTACTGAAAACTTCATTATTTCTTAGAATGTTTGTCATTTTGATTAAAAAAAGCTTGATAGCATTAATTACGCAATAAAAATAATGAACTTGGCAAAACCATTTTTCATCGCAGACAGGCTGCTAACTAAGCTAGGTTTTTAACCTAGAGAGTGATCGTAGCTTAGTTAAAAGAGTAACACACGACGGCACACACATACACACACACACACGCATATATATATACATGCATATATACATACATACATACACACACGCACGCAAACACTCATATATATATATATATATATATATATATATATATATATATATATATATATATATATATATATATATATATATATATATATATATATATATATATATATATATATATATATATATATATATATATATATATATATATATATATATATATGTATATATATATATATATGTATATATATTTATTTATATATGTGTGTGTGTAAGTATGTATGTATGCATGTATATGTATATATATATATATATATATATATATATATATATATATATGTATATATATTTATGTATATATATATACATATATATACAGTATATATAGTGATATTCTCTCTGTCCACACTATTATTCAGTGAATTATATGAATATTCTACTGTAAAATAGTTTACTCATATTTATATTCACATCCATTTTGGAATAGTTTTGATAGGAGAATTTTCCCCTTATTTTTGTGAACGAAATTCTATATGGTCCCAGAATACCCTACCTGTGCTTAGGCAAATGGTTTTGTTTCTAAACAATATTTTGAGAGGATTTTATACTGTTCTCTCTCTCCGTCTTCAGTATATAGTTATATATCAGTTTAGGTCACTCAGAGTTATACAAGGCCATACCCTTCCTAGAGAGAGAGAGAGAGAGAGAGAGAGAGAGAGAGAGAGGGAGAGATAAAAGTTTTCCTTTGTTGAGGCTTCAGTCACTCAAAATTCTAATCATTGTTATTTGTTCAGAGTTTTAGCGTATTATTGCTCCAAGTAAATTGTTTTGATTTATAGTAGAGTTTTCAAAATCCATTAACATTTCCTCGTATAAACAGATTAGAATTCTAGCTGTTTTTCTGATATTTGATGAATACCCAAGAAAGAATGAAAGTTCCCTAATGGAGGACTTCATTATTCAGAATTTCCCTTTTGGGAAAATTTTATATTTTACAGATTATCAACCTCATACCTCACTCATTTCAGTGTATATCTCATTTAATTCTTTTTATTGTATCTCAAACCAGTATAAATCACAAGCGTTTTAGCGGTCTAAAGCGAGACATGGATTAAAGGATTTTTGAGATAACGCAGATTACCAAATGGACGTTGCACGCTTTATCGACCGGAATTGGCTGGACATTTTTGGGGCCCAGAAGCCGCCCGGACCAATTGCACTAACTTTCTGGAACAGTTTCACGAATCCCATTTGAATTCAAACCAGATAATTCCCAATGGTCGCAGAACCATGAGTATTAGGAGGGAATGGAAGATAAATACTGTATATTTCCAATTCTCCTACTCGACCTGTTTCCGAAATAAAACACTCATTTAGAATCCCCTTGTATGAAAGGAGACAGATTGGGTTGTTATAAGTGCTTGGATGAATTAAAATAAAAATTATCAACTCATTTAGAATCCCCTTATTTGAAAGGAGACAGATTGGGTTGTTATAAGTGCTAGGGTGAATTAAAATAAAAATTATCAACTCATTTAGAATCCCCTTATTTGAAAGGAGACAGATTTGGTTGTTATAAGTGCTAAGGTGAATTAAAATAAAAATGATCAACTCGTTTAGAATCCCCTTATTTGAAAGGAGACAGATTGGGTTGTTATAAGTGCTTGGATGAATTAAAATAAAATTTATCAACTCATTTAGAATCCCCTTATTTGAAAGGAGACAGATTTGGTTGTTATAAGTGCTAGGGTGAATTAAAATAAAAATGATCAACTCGTTTAGAATCCCCTTATTTGAAAGGAGACAGATTTGGTTGTTATAAGTGCTAGGGTGAATTAAAATAAAAATGATCAACTCGTTTAGAATCCCCTTATTTGAAAGGAGACAGATTGGGTTGTTATAAGTGCTAGGGTGAATTAAAATAAAATTTATCAACTCATTTAGAATCCCCTTATTTGAAAGGAGACAGATTGGGTTGTTATAAGTGCTAGGGTGAATTAAAATAAAAATTATCAACTCGTTTAGAATCCCCTTATTTGAAAGGAGACAGATTGGGTTGTTATAAGTGCTAGGGTGAATTAAAATAAAAATTATCAACTCGTTTAGAATCCCTTATTTGAAAGGAGACAGATTGGGTTGTTATAAGTGCTAGGGTGAATTAAAATAAAAATGATCAACTCGTTTAGAATCCCTTATTTGAAAGGAGACAGATTGGGTTGTTATAAGTGCTAGGGTGAATTAAAATAAAAATTATCAACTCGTTTAGAATCCCTTATTTGAAAGGAGACAGATTGGGTTGTTATAAGTGCTAGGGTGAATTAAAATAAAAATTATCAACTCATTTAGAATCCCCTTATTTGAAAGGAGACAGATTGGGTTGTTATAAGTGCTAGGGTGAATTAAAATAAAAATTATCAACTCATTTAGAATCCCCTTATTTGAAAGGAGACAGATTTGGTTGTTATAAGTGCTAAGGTGAATTAAAATAAAAATGATCAACTCGTTTAGAATCCCCTTATTTGAAAGGAGACAGATTGGGTTGTTATAAGTGCTTGGATGAATTAAAATAAAATTTATCAACTCATTTAGAATCCCCTTATTTGAAAGGAGACAGATTTGGTTGTTATAAGTGCTAGGGTGAATTAAAATAAAAATGATCAACTCGTTTAGAATCCCTTATTTGAAAGGAGACAGATTTGGTTGTTATAAGTGCTAGGGTGAATTAAAATAAAAATGATCAACTCGTTTAGAATCCCTTATTTGAAAGGAGACAGATTGGGTTGTTATAAGTGCTAGGGTGAATTAAAATAAAATTTATCAACTCATTTAGAATCCCCTTATTTGAAAGGAGACAGATTGGGTTGTTATAAGTGCTAGGGTGAATTAAAATAAAATTATCAACTCGTTTAGAATCCCCTTATTTGAAAGGAGACAGATTTGGTTGTTATAAGTGCTAGGGTGAATTAAAATAAAAATGATCAACTCGTTTAGAATCCCCTTATTTGAAAGGAGACAGATTGGGTTGTTATAAGTGCTAGAGTGAATTAAAATAAAAATTATCAACGCTTCTCCCGTAGGATTACATTTTTCTGCTTTCGCTGTATTTAAGGCCATAATCCCGAGGAGAAATAGGCTTTAGTTTCAGTATATGGTATTTAATTCCCAGGCCTGATTAACAGGTAAATTACAAGAATATCATTGCTTTTACTCATTCGCTTGCAGCGACTTGTAAGAAAAATATTATTTCAACACTGCCATCTCTTTCGAAAAGTTCCATTTCACTCTATAGAAGTCTCCGACTAAGCCTACCTATCTCGTAACTATGAACCCCAGCTCAGTCCATAATACTTATCTTCATACGGGTGGCCTCCAGGAAATATATAAAAAGCAGGTGGCTTCAGAAAATAACAAGTCAGCAGTCACTGCCAAAAACCTTCGTCTAGACGTCGAATTTAAATGCATATCTAATGCAAAAAAAAAACAGGTTTAGCAATTCAGAAAATAACAAGTCAGCAGTCACTGCCAAAAACCTTCGTCTAGACGTCGAATTTAAATGCATATCTAGTGCAAAAAAATAGGTTTAGCAATTTACAAAATAACAAGTCAGCAATCACTGCCAAAAACCTTCGTCTAGACGTCGAATTTAAATGCATATCTAGTGCAAAAAAATAGGTTTAGCAATTCACAAAATAACAAGTCAGCAATCACTGCCAAAACCTTCGTCTAGACGTCGAATTTAAATGCATATCTAGTGCAAAAAAATAGGTTTAGCAATTCACAAAATAACAAGTCAGCAATCACTGCCAAAAACCTTCGTCTAGACGTCGAATTTAAATGCATATCTAGTGCAAAAAAAAATAGGTTTAGCAATTCACAAAATAACAAGTCAGCAATCACTGCCAAAACCTTCGTCTAGACGTCGAATTTAAATGCATATCTAGTGCAAAAAAATAGGTTTAGCAATTCACAAAATAACAAGTCAGCAATCACTGCCAAAAACCTTCGTCTAGACGTCGAATTTAAATGCATATCTAGTGCAAAAAAAATAGGTTTAGCAATTCACAAAATAACAAGTCAGCAATCACTGCCAAAAACCTTCGTCTAGACGTCGAATTTAAATGCATATCTAGTGCAAAAAAATAGGTTTAGCAATTCACAAAATAACAAGTCAGCAATCACTGCCAAAAACCTTCGTCTAGACGTCGAATTTAAATGCATATCTAGTGCAAAAAAAAAAAAGGTTTAGCAATTCACAAAATAACAAGTCAGCAATCACTGCCAAAACCTTCGTCTAGACGTCGAATTTAAATGCATATCTAGTGCAAAAAAATAGGTTTAGCAATTCACAAAATAACAAGTCAGCAATCACTGCCAAAAACCTTCGTCTAGACGTCGAATTTAAATGCATATCTAGTGCAAAAAAAAAATAGGTTTAGCAATTCACAAAATAACAAGTCAGCAATCACTGCCAAAAACCTTCGTCTAGACGTCGAATTTAAATGCATATCTAGTGCAAAAAAATAGGTTTAGCAATTCACAAAATAACAAGTCAGCAATCACTGCCAAAAACCTTCGTCTAGACGTCGAATTTAAATGCATATCTAGTGCAAAAAAAATAGGTTTAGCAATTCACAAAATAACAAGTCAGCAATCACTGCCAAAAACCTTCAACTAGACGTCGAATTTAAATGCATATCTAGTGCAAAAAAATAGGTTTAGCAATTCACAAAATAACAAGTCAGCAATCACTGCCAAAACCTTCGTCTAGACGTCGAATTTAAATGCATATCTAGTGCAAAAAAAATAGGTTTAGCAATTCACAAAATAACAAGTCAGCAATCACTGCCAAAAACCTTCGTCTAGACGTCGAATTTAAATGCATATCTAGTGCAAAAAAAATAGGTTTAGCAATTCACAAAATAACAAGTCAGCAATCACTGCCAAAAACCTTCGTCTAGACGTCGAATTTAAATGCATATCTAGTGCAAAAAATATAGGTTTAGCAATTCACAAAATAACAAGTCAGCAGCCACTGCCATAAACCTTCAACTAGACGTTGAATTTAAATGCAAATCTAGTGCAAAAAATAGGTTCATCAATTCAAGCAACGTGTATACCCACGAAGCCACTAACTATACGATTCTGCATACGCGTGGGTATGACAAAGTCACTTCCTGTTTACGTATGCATGCGCATAGGCACGAAAGACTCAGGTCGCTCTCTAGGGACTGTGTGTATACTCCAACAGGTAGCTGTTCCTCGCTTTAAAGAAAGCCCATTTTGAATAATAGATCAGATAAAGCTGACCGGGTGGAAAGATCTGACCTTTTCAAATCTTGAGTTTTTAGTGGATGACCCTTTAAAGGTATAGTTCCTGGACAAGGTTACCTTCAGGGTATCAATACCTTCTAAGATGTTTCCTTAATTAGGATGCCTCTTAAATTGACCTGACTGACCCAAGCTGCTTGTGATGACTGTTAACTTGTAAATATAAACATATTACTGATTTTCTAAATGTAATGGACTCCTGAATAGCTTTGTAAAAACTATTTTGCTATCAAAGGTTAAAACTTATTATTATTAATTTTTTGGGTTAATACAAAAATGAAAGAAATGCTTTCTTACATATAATGTTAACATACGACGCATTCACGTGTGGAACAGAAGCAAATTTGTGACTTACATTAAGATCGAACTCAGGTCTCTCAGTTGAACGTCCTGTGTGGTTCAATTGGCAGTGCCCTTACCATTCAATTGAAAGACCTGGGTTCTATCCCAATGTGAGTCAGAAATATATATATATATATATATATATATATATATATATATATATATATATATATATATATATATACATGTATATATATGTATATATTCATATATATATACATACATATATATATATATATATATATATATATATATATATATATATATATATATATATATATATATATATATATATATATATATATATATATATATATATATATATATATATATATATATATATATAAATATCCTTATATACACGACAACAGCTGGAGATAAGCTAAAGATACATTCATCAAAGACAACATAACCCAAGACATAACCTGAGGTTATCATTAGCGAGAATGGCGAACGAGTAGGCCCGAATAGCTCCTCTGTCGGTGCTGTAGGTAAAGGGGGGTCTTCCTGGCAATGCAATCAAGGCTTCAGACGAGATGACCCCAACATTTCCCAGCAGCTAATTCAGAGGAGCTTGTAGGGTCTAAATGGTGTTCTAATTGCCTTATGTCATATGCAGAGCCAGAGAGAGAGAGAGAGAGAGAGAGAGAGAGAGAGAGAGAGAGAGAGAGAGAGAGAGAGAGAGCAGTGGGAAAGGGTGATGGGGAGAAAGGGGTAAGATAGAGAAGGAAAAGGAGAAAGGGAAAGTTTCTGTGTCACTGAGGCCCAGAACGGGAAAAGGAAGGAGAGAAAGAGAGTGTTTTGAGAGAGGGAGAAAGATGGTGAGGATACGGAAAAGTGCTAGAAGAGAGAGAAAGAGAGAGAGAGAAAAACAGAGAGAAAGGAAGTTGCGTATGTGTGACAGAAAGAGAGATGTACAACTATTCCAAGAAGGATCCTTTTAGAAGATTTAAAGAGGAAACTTGACTTCAGGCCTCTTAAACGACAGAGGGAAAGTTTTCTATCAAAAGGTGACAGGTGAATATGGTGACACGTTTAAGAGAAATTCGTGCTATTTCACTGGGTGGGAAATTGAATTTTTTCTTTTAAATCGCTTAGCAAAACTTTTTTCTTTGACTTTGCCGGAAAAATCAGATCTCCATATTTGGTATCTTCTTAAAATGATTTACGAAATTATAATTCATCATTTGCATATCTTTTATTTTAGAGAGGTTTTATTCACCGGGTTTTTCCTTTTTTATTCAGGTCAGAGTTTAACTTCCGACTTACCATTTCCTTGAAAATACTGAATCTTCACTTTCAGTTAACTAGAAAATGAGGATTTTTATTTAATATTTCGACGTTATTGGTCCTCACTTAAAACAGTTTCATATCTTTCTCATCCAAATTCTATTGTTATTTTTCACTTATTAACCATGACGTTTCTGAGTCAGTTAGTTAGATAAAACGAAAACCTTTACTCTGCATTTTACACGAATTTTATAACTTGCATTTGTAAATCAGATTCAGAATATGATTATTTCTACTATCATTTGCTTGATATGTTTCTTTACTCTATTCACTTTTGTTTTGTTGCTGAGATCGGGGCTTTATTATTTAGAAAAAAGAAAAACTCTTACTTTCGTTAATATATCAGTGGAGTACATTCATATAATCTATTTCGTTGGGATGAAATAGATATATGCATAAAAGAGAATCTCAAGTATTTACTAAAAAAATATATAAGCTGGTTCTAAATTAGGATTCCGTTACAGCAAAAATACAATTTTCTGTTTCAATTACATTCACATACACAATATCGTAAAGAGAAAAAATTAGTTAATTCATCTATTTATAGTCTAATTGATCTAACATTTGCATCACAGGAGTAAAATGAACAGTAGGAGGACTTTTCAAAAAGGTTTGACTAATAAAATGGATGAATGCGGTACTAACACGCAAATATCTCGAAATTTCTATGCTTGCTATTTTGGTAATAATATTACTCTGTCAGTGCTCTAATGATTGTACATTTGAATAAAGTAAATAATAGCTTTTCGGATCCTTGTACAAATATTTTATATATACAAATCTATGTATGATCATATGTTTATGTATTTATGTATGTATTTATCTATATATACATATATGTGTGCATTTATATATATATATATATATATATATATATATATATATATATATATATATATATATATATATAAATATATATATATATATATATATATATATATATATATATATATATATATATATATATATATATATATATATATATAGAGAGAGAGAGAGAGAGAGAGAGAGAGAGAGAGAGAGAGAGAGAGAGAGAGAATGAATTTGGTTGTTTGTTCCGGCCAGCGCATTCAGTGTAAGTAAGGGATAAATCGTTTGCAATAAATATTTCAACTTTGTTTCCCAAAAGGCGAAGCAAGATATTGAATTCCAGATTTAACAACGGATCACATTTTATTTACACTTTCAATGTTTGTTCTTTTATATTTTATTTCTTTTCCAAAGGGAACGATAACCTAATTGGTCACGGTATTTTCTTTATTGGATTCGGCCAATTTTGATATATATATTTTTAAAAGATTGCGAAATATTCAATTGAATGGTTGGACGAACGCGAATATTTGTTCGCTCACATTCACACACATACTCATCTATTTATCTCTCTATCTAGTTATCTATCTATATATTTATGTGTGTGTGTGTGTGTTTGTTCGTGTATGCGCATGCATATATATATATATATATATATATATATATATATATATATATATATATATATATATATATATATATATATATATATATATATATATATATATATATATATATATATATATATATATATATATATATATATATATATATATATATATATATGTATATATATATATATATATATATATATATATATATATATATATATATATAATCTTTGCTCTCTCTCTCTCTCTCTCTCTCTCTCTCTCTCTCTCTCTCTCTGCTGTAACTACTGTGCTGTAACTACTGTTCTTTTTTGGCTTATCTATCTCTGCCTTCATTTCCTCTCGTACTCGAAATCTCTACCACAATTATACCCCCTCTCTCTCTCTCTCTCTCTCTCTCTCTCTCTGAATTATCACAACTATATACTACAAATTCATTGTGCAATCTGTTTTAGACCTCTACACTCTTCTGAACATCGCTGAAGAAAGCGACGTTATTATAATTCTATCTTTATGCTCCATGCACTTTTTCCTTAAACTTCATTATTCATTTCCTAATGCCTATTTAATTGTTTGTGTGTTTGTTTACTAGCTATTTCTTTATTGTTTTCTTTATTTGTGTTTTGCCATTTTTTTCTGGATCAGGTTACTATCTTTCATCACATTTGCATACAAAGAAATGTTTTTGATCTGTTTTGTGAGAATGGGTCCACATTTTGAATGGTAATGATAATAATCTCTCTCTCTCTCTCTCTCTCTCTCTCTCTCTCTCTCTCTCTCTCCCCCTCCCTCCGTATATTCTATTCATGGAAAGTTAAACATTTTCTTTATGCTTCATATAAATACAAACGCTCGTTTTCATAAGAAGAATAATATCGTTGATATCATCTTGCCTGAAAAGATTTCCATCTCACTCAACTGCTAGAAAAAATCCTTTTATCAAATGTGAAACTTTGTACATGAGTTCGTAATCTTTAAAATAACAGTTTTTCTTTTATATTAAACACGTGCCAATGTTGAACTATAAATATATTATCCGCAATTGATAGCAGAAGCATAATTATTACCGTGCAAATAACCATTGCCCTTCTGGGAGCCATTTGCATACAGTTAACAAGTTTCATTGACGGTCATTTCTGAAATTTTGACGTTTGCCGCTACGCATTCCGGAAATGTGTAAACGAATGTTAAACTAAACTAAACATAACTTACCCCCTGATCGCTCAGAGTAAGCAGAATGTACAGTATGAGCTCTGTCATAAAGAGCAATTGCTCTGCGATAGCCAATTACCATATAAATAGCGTCCGCCATAGAGATACCAACTTATAGAGTTATTGTCTTTTGTATTAGCCATGGCGCCATGCTAACAGCTGCTGGTATACTGTAGTGCAAACGTTGGGTAGATAACAAGTGAAGTCATAATTTCATATTAGTTTTTCCTAGCTTTCTGTGGTCTTCTGCGAGGAAGATCTTTGCAGTTTTTCCTTCTATACTAATCGTTATTTTATAAACGCCCAAAACTTGAAGTTTCTTCAGCGCGAGCGAGTTTTCTGTACAGCCGCTACAGCGTGTAATCAAGGCCACCGAAAATAGATCTACCCTTTGGTGGTTTCGGTATAATGTTGCATGAGTAGCTGCCCATGAAACTTTAACCACGGGCCGGTGGTAGCCTGTCCTATATCGTTGCCAGGTGCACGATTATGGCTAACTTTAACCTCCAATAAAATAAAAACAAAAAACTACTGAGGCTAGAGGACTGTAATTTTGTATGTTTGATGAATGGAGGGTGGATGGTCAACATGCCAATTTGCAGCCCTCTAGCCTCAGTCGTTTTTAAGACCTGAGGGCGGACAGAAAAAGCACGGACGGACAGACAAAGCCTGCACAATAGTTTTCTTTTATAGAAAACTAAAAAGGGAAGGTCAAGTAATGAGAAATAAAGAAAATAAGAATAATGTCCAGTAGGGGGTTCAACCCCGCGCCCCTCACATGAGGATATGTACTAGAATTCAGGGAAAGTATGACTAGGAAGAGAATTCCAAAGCTGGAATGACACGACACTCATCAATCAGATGGAGGGAATGATAAAATTTTATATCTCTTTTCGAACTGATTCCATTTCTGGGAGCGAACAACCGGGGGTGGAATCCCGGTTAGTCACTGGTTACCTGAAGCCGAGCATCTTGGCTAGTTAGATTAGGTTTGGCTGAGTTAGCCTAGGCTAAGTAACGTAAGTACTTTCAGCTAAGCCACTATAAACAAGAGTTCTTAATTTATTTTACCGATAACAAGGCAGACAGGTTGTTAGGTATTTGACCGCAGGAAGAGGGCAAAGTATAACCGATACTTTTCAAACTTCAACTACCTTCTGTTTTTAAAGGTGATATTCATTTTCTTTTCACCTTCTGTCTGAGGAAGCACATAGCCTCGGACTAAAGAGTTTTATAAGTTAGGCTTCTTAAGAGATTCTGCCTATAAGTGGAGGAGGCAATAACATTTTCTGCTCAGTCATCGTGATATCAAAAAGGAGAGGTTTAGTTTTATATTTTTCCTAAACTTTTTACACATGCCCTCAGCACACGCACACATACACACACACACACATATATATATATATATATATATATATATATATATATATATATATATATATATATATATATATATATATACAGTATATACAAACTTTTAGCCACAGATATCTTTTATCATGTCAATTCGCGCTACTTAGAATATCTCCGAAGGAATTATAAGTAATAAATGATTTGGTACCAAATCATTTAATTATTGCTTATAATTCCCCTTCGGTGATATTCCCGGAGTAGCGCGAATTGGATATTAAACATTTGTAGCTTAGTGTCTGTATACAAAATGTCACGGTGTGTGTGTATGTATGTGTGCGTATACACGTGTATGACTGTTCTGTTATGCATTGTCTACCGTAAGCCAGATGAAAACCAAGGTATACAACTCGTGAAAAGAAAACGAGAAAAAATGATTAAGGCGAGCACAACAAAAGTAGGTTCATTTTAACCTTTTCTTCTTCTCCTTAACCCGAGATGGGATATCTCGTCGAGAGAAGAATTCTTTGTCAAAGTCTCTCTGCTGAAGTCAGCAGAAGATGAAGGAAGGCTCGGCTTCGTTATAGCCTGCCTGCTATTTAGGTTGTCTATCACACTGTGATCCATTCTTCGTTTGTGGCGAGGGGCTAGACTTATATAGAAAAGGAGTGGGCGTTTTCCACTATTTTTGGGGGGGTTTTATACAAAGAAGAAGAAGCGAAGAGGTAGGCAGGTAATAATGTTGGCTTGATTCTTCCTTCTCCCACTTTGCAAATATTTTTGTTTATATATATATATATATATATATATATATATATATATATATATATATATGTGTGTGTGTGTGTGTGTGTGTGTGTGTTTACTCTAAACCACACTCCAAATACCTGTTAATGTCATTCACATCTCCCACACTCCAAATACTTGTTAATTCCTGAAGTCATTCACATCTCCCACACTCCAAATACCTGTTAATTCCTGAAGTCATTCACATCTCCAGGTCGCTGCCAAAT
Source organism: Macrobrachium rosenbergii (assembly GCF_040412425.1). Lineage (NCBI taxonomy): Eukaryota > Metazoa > Arthropoda > Malacostraca > Decapoda > Palaemonidae > Macrobrachium > Macrobrachium rosenbergii. The sequence continues at coordinate 56,851,040 of NC_089746.1, read as the reverse complement.
TTACCACAATTTTACATAGTATTCGTGATATTTCTATTCTAAATTAATATTTTTTTGCTTTTTTCTTTCAGATTTATCCTCTATGATAATAACACTTCTTAAGACGCTTCACGTCCTCTTCTCTAGGTTAATTTTTTTTTTTTACTTTTCTTGGTTTTTATTGTCTATTTTAGCTTTCTAAAAAGAAAACTAGGTATGCCGGCTTTGTCTTTCCCTCCGCACTTTTTTCTTTCGCAGTTTTTTTCTGTCCACCCTCATATCTTAAGAATTACTGAGGCTAGAGGGCTGCAAATTGGTATGTTGATCATCCAAACTCCAGTCATCAAACATACCAAAATGCAGCCCTCTAGCGTCAGTAGTGTTTGTTTTATTTAAGGTTAAAGTTAGCCATAATCATGCTTCTGTCAACGATATAGGCCAGGCCACCACCGAGCCGTGGTTAAAGTTGCGTGGGCCGCGGTTCATACAGCATTATACCGAAACCGCCGAAGGATAGATCTATTTTCGGTGGCCTTGATTATACGCAGTAGTGGCTGTAGAGAAAACTCGATTGCGCCGAAGAAACTTCGACGCATTTTCCATTTGTTATCTTTTTGAGAATTCCTGTAGTCTACACCACATTATTTGTAGATAATGTTTGGAAGTGGCTAACTTGAGTGTCACCAGCAAGATCACTCCTTCGTAGGATTCTCTGTCGTATCCTACGTTTAAAAAATATTTTAATCATTCAGGTTTTGAAAGATGAAATGGTCATCACCTACAAAAGAATTCGTCCAACATTTTCAGCGCACTGACTAAGCTACAATTGCGAAGTCACGCCATCCCCATCTCCATCTTTTAAAATCCCCACGAGAAAAACAAAAACAAATAACACCATTTTCCTACACTGTTCATTTCAACCAACGCCCTTCCTCGCCGCACCTCGCTGTAAATAGCAAATCCTTCGCCAGCTCTTCCCCCAAAATGCAAACAGGTCCTCAACTTCTCGCCATTTTCACTCCCCTCGGATTGTAAACATCCCTTCCTCGCCCCTCTTGTAATCTCACACGGCTTTGACTCTCTCTCTCTCTCTTTCTGGCGCCTTAGCAGCCACCCTCTAATTCGGTTCCCAGCTCTATGCGTCTGTTTTATCCTTCCAATCTGCGACTATCCTTTTCTAAAGGACCCTCATCATCGTCTCCATCCGGTCCCTGTCTTCGGCTCCTACTCTATACCTAACTGCCCCAATTATTCCCCTTGTGTCGCGTCCCTTGCGTGAGGCGAGGCGCGTTCTTCTCGCCTGCCACATTTTCCGTCCCGAATATTACGCTCAAATGCTCGGGTAAAGATGGGAAATATATGTCACCAAGCTGAGAGTTTTGGGATCTGATCAGTGTACAGGTTTGGGAGTCTGTGTAAGGCTATATATTTTGTTTTCTTAATACCCATACACACACACACACTATATATATATATATATATATATATATATATATATATATATATATATATATATATATATATATATATATATATATATGTGTGTGTGTGTGTGTGTGTGTGTGTGTATATACATATATTATATACGCATATATATATATATATATATTATATATTATGTGTGTGTATGTACGCCATGCATATTTGCACATCTGCATTTAGGTCATCAGCTAGATACTCACTGAAATTAACACATGATAAACTTTTGACATTTTCGTTTTCCGTGTCGTAAAGTTCACCATTTTATAACCTCGACAAAAAATATAGATATTATTGCTGCCAATGCCACATTTCTTTCATAATATTAAATCCAGCGTGGTTTGAATGTGATAATGAGTCATTTTAAAACAATTTTGTACAAAGCCATTACACCCTGATGCGATTCTCTCTCTCTCTCTCTCTCTCTCTCTCTCTCTCTCTCTCTCTCTTTAAACACACACACACACATGTATGTGTGTGTGTGTCTATATGAAAATAGTATAACTGAAATTACATATAGTCATCTACGAAAGACTGATCTCTCTCTCTCTCTCTCTCTCTCTCTCTCTCTTTATATATATATATATATATATATATATATATATATATATATATATATATATATATATATATATATATATATATATATATATATATATATATATATATATGTGTGTGTGTGTATATGCATATATATACATATATATCTATATATGTCTGTCTGTCAAACTATAAAATGAGAGTATCAATGCAATTACACTTAATCATCTGCAAAAGACTGCTCCTCTCTCTCTCTCTCTCTCTCTCTCTCTCTCTCTCTCATCCCCATCCCCGTCATTTCCCTTTTTTCCCTTTTTTTTTTTTCAGTTCATTAGTTTTCAAATGATTCCACAATCTCCATTCACCCGTCCCTTCCTTTGAAAGCCTTAACCTAATAGTGTGTAATGCTGGTAATAATAGCCCACTGTTAATAGTGGCTGTACCATCAGCAGCATCACTGGTATTAAATCAACAAAGGCGGTACATGTTGGAGTTCTCCCTTTGGTATGCCCAGCTTAGTGAAGTTATTACTCATTTTTAATGTTTTCTCTTGACTAGGCTAGTAGTATTATAAAAGGGACATTTCGACGGAATAAATGCGTTGATTCTAAATGCATTTGAAAACATATAGAGCGGTTTTTAATGCACGACTCTTTATTTCCTCTCTCTTCAGTTTTAGACGCAGGCTCACTCGCAGAAAGACATATGCATAAATACAAACACACAAACACGCGCACACGCACACACACACACACACACACATATATATATATATATATATATATATATATATATATATATATATATATAAATATATATATATATATATATGCATACATACAAATATATAAATATATATATTCATATATATATGTAAATATTTATATATAATATATATATATATATATATATATATATATATATATATATATATATATATATATACATACATACATATGTATATGGTGCGTGTGTGTGTGTGTGCATGAGCGCGTGTGCACGTGATAAAAATAGAAAGACTTGTAAAAACTAAATAACATAATCTTCCATCTCAGAGGAAAACCGATCAACAGTACTCAGTTAAGGTGATTGCAAGGTCCATTACCTCATCGCGCAGCCTAGAGTTCTTCGTAAGACTGACAGTTGCTGCTTGACTGGAAGTTACAAGTCGGCCTCCTTGTCCCAAAACGAGGCACCTGACAGAGAAATCCATACATATCAATCAAAATAATCAGCGTCCTTCTTTTAGTGGTTATGACCGACAAGCTGAAACTGAAGTGCAGTATGGCGTTCTTGCGCTGCGCTTTCTAAGTTAAAATAAGCTATAAATATATCTGTGTTCTACATATCTCTTCGTTTATTGGTATTTCTTTTCTCAGTTTGCCTTTTTATCGTTTTATTTGTAGTAAAAGGCACAGAATACCGTATCACCGATCAGCTTAATACCAAAATTTATTTTTGGGTCGTAAATTCCTTTATCGATTTCATTCCTTTCACTTTTCCTGATTTTCATAACACCAACATATATATATATATATATATATATATATATATATATATATATATATATATATATATATATATATGATATATATATATATGAAGATATATATAAACGGACACACTGGAGTGCTGCAGGGGCCTTTATATACTAGTCCTTTACTTAGCAGAGTCTGCTAAGTAAAGGACTAGTGTCGAAAGGCCTAGCACTCCAGTATATTTTATCTTCATTTATATATTCATCACATTCCATATTTTCGTATTCAGTTATATATATATATATATATATATATATATATATATATATATATATATATATTATATATATATGTATATATGTGTGTATGTATGTATATATATACACACAGTATATATATGAGCTGTAAGATTATTATCTGTGTTCGTCTTCCTTATTCGCTTCTCCTTTTTCTTTACTCTGTGAAAATGTCATCCAATACGTTAATTAGGAAACTGCCAACGTAAAGGTCAGGTCTCTGTGTAAACAGTTATCTTGCCCGGAGTTTAATTAAAAGAAACAAAAATGAGTCCGCACTAATTATTTTACGTAAACACTTGGCAGAGCTATCTCAAATCACTGCACATGACGACACCTGTGTATGAAATTACCTGGTGATTTTGCCTGCGTGTGTCTTAAATGTATTTCCGTATGCGTATGGGCGTATGTAGACGGCAGTTAAACCCTCATATAAAACTAATTGGGTCAATGTTCCTCTCACATAGGAACGTAACACCCGACAGGCTTTCCCTACTCTCGTTTACTGAGCACAGATTAACACTCTTTAAGTGGCCATAATTGCTGCATCTTAGATTCAGAATTCTCACCAATTTTTTTTATTATTATTATTATTATTATTATTATTATTATTATTATTATTATTATTATTATTATTATTATTATTATTATTATAAGCTTCCCTCTTCTCGGAGGCGGGGTGCTACTTCCTTCAGCTCGACCTAGCTTTTTTTTTTTCTCGTCTTCCCATCTCTACTCAATGTATATTTTAGGGGGAGCTAGATATAATAAGAGTGTACGGTTGCCTGCTTGCTTGAAAACAGTATAATTATTATCGCTGAGAGTTGGACGGTGTACCGAAATTTCTCATAGGTCTCTACACTGATTAACTGATTGATTGATTTATATTGAATAGCGTTACATCAACGGCAGTTATCGACACTGTGTTGTTTGCCAAATGCCCTGGTAAATATATTTCATTCTTTTTTTTTAACTAGGATATTAATCTTAGGCAAATACAAAATTTATAGTAATTATAGTCCTTTTATATTTTTGTATCTGATTTTGATTTTCATTTTAAAATCAGTAGATATTTGTTTACAAAGGTTTTCGATGATCAAAAGTGATTTTTGGAGAAAAACCTGTTTTATATATATGCAGTACTTTCATTAACTCTTTTACTATCGTCATCTTTTTTTTAAGTACTTTATACCTCAACTTTTAAACATATCACTAATTTTATGATAAAAAAAACACAAAATCTTCTATTTTCCCGTTATCCCTTTTACTCGAAAAGTGAATTACTCCAAATTAACATTCGATCAAATGAATGTTAATTAGAGCCAACAATATAATGTAACTGAGTCATATCATGATATTGCTGATTCTGCTGAGTACTGAGGCTTAATTATTTGTGACGGGCAAATGATGATCACTTGATCGGGATGTATCCACCTACGGTACGCGTCACTTCCGAGGTGCTAGTACTAAACATGGCGGAAGCTCAATGGGACTCCGTGTTTAGTACTAGCCCCTCGGGGATCAAAGATATCGTTTATCAATGTACAGAAACACATAGAAATAGGTGTATATAACCCTTTGATCCCCGATGGGCTAGTTTACTAAACACGGAGTCCCATTGACCGCCCGCCATGTTTAGTACTAGCACCTCTGAGGTGACGCGTAGGTTGGATACATACCGGGTTAATACCCACTCGATCTGTTCCATATTCATCGATATCAAACTGTGACGATTACAATGGCGATGCGTTAATGTAGGCGGAGAGGATTATCTAGAGGAGTTCGCCTTAGTGGTGTCTCTCATACAACCATCAGTGGTGATTCTCATGCAAGCTAGATCGAGGCTGACTTCATAATGTAGTGAGTTGAAAGCTTCGCTTGTCTCGTCTCAATCTGGTCAAACGATGCGCTTTGAGATGGAAGGTGAATGTTATTTAATTCTGAATCATTCATTGAGATTGTGAAGTTCTTCATTAAAATAATGACTGCGAACCCATATGTTAGTGCGGCAGTTCATTGTTATCTTATTAAAACTTTACCATAATTTTCCAGAACAACTCGAAGCCTGCAATGCTTTTGAAAAATAAGTTGTTTTATGAAACGGCACCAAGCCTAAGATGTCCTCTAAAGTAACATACAACATGAGTTGTGAAAAAAAAGTAAATCGTCTTCAAACGTAGATTAACAAGAAGCCTCAGATAAAACTTTATGAAGTATAATATACCCAGGAAGTCCGAAATCATCCCAGAACCAGAATTACCCAGATTTGGGAATGGTCGCCGTTATTAGCAGTTTCCCGAGCGTTTAAATTTCTCCATTTTCGCACGCAAACAGTGTTACCTTCAAACGCAGTTTACATGGAATCCAGCTAACGCATAAATTTCCGACATCGAATCGGTGATCAGACTTAGCCTTAATTAATTCCGAACTCATGTAAATACATTTCGCTGCGCCGTCACCTGGTACGAGCGTACTGATTTTCTGATGCATTCCAGTTTGATAATTGCTTCCTTATTTTATAGATCAATAGTTTATTTTTTTGGTGTTTTCTCTACCTTTTTCTAATTCCTGGCAGATGCAGGGATTTGAGAAGCATGTTTATTCAGTTTGCTTGAGGTATTTCTGAAATGTCCTCGTATGCTGCTCATTTACATAATGCCATGAGGCTACGTATTAGTCCATATTATATTAAAGGCTGCTCTATAAGCAAGAACCAGTGTTGGCATATAGCCAGCTTATCTAATACAGGGTAGTGTGAAAGAAGTTAGACAGCCAAGTGACAAACAGAAGTCCTCCTGGAAGTTGAAGAGATCCCCATGAAAGATTTGAGACATTCTACAGAGACAGGAAAGGAAAACTGTAGGCGATACCACCCTTTTTACACTAATTTCTTAATCTTTACTACATGTTATGAAAGTAACAGCGTGACGTTCAGTAAACCTGTCTTATATAACGCACAGGATTCCACTTCACTTCACGAACATATATGAAAGTTGACTTGAAATGTTCACGCGTGGAAATGTCATACATTTCAAATTCACGATCTTTACCTGCGCTGTTGAACCGATCAATGGCCCGCAGGAAGGCTTTTAGGAGATTACCTTGTATAGAACGAAGCGAGGAAGATTTGGGGATAGAATGTTGGAACTTCCTTCTGTGATGTATGTCTTCTACCTTCATTTTCTCAGCTGTTCGGGTTAATTAACATCACTGCTCGCGCGCGCGCGTGTGTGTGTACTAGTGTACGCATGTGATCTCACGCAGCTGATAGAAAGCCGTAGAAGAGTAATTCACCAAAATGATATATTTCTCCTCTTCCGTTGTTATCTGTCAACATCGAACTCAGTTTTTCTCCTCTCTGGATTTGTCAGCAAATTTCCATGTATTGCAACCTGAATTCTTTAAAAGGTTTATCCCAACAGCAGACCCCCAATAAAGAATTCATAGTCAATTGCACTGTGCTGGAGCAACGTAATGCGACGATAATTCTCTGCAACTTTGGGAGAGGAAACATGAGACTGTTAGCTGTTATTGTAAGGTGTATAATTGGTATCGAAAAAAAGACAACATGTTTTTTTTTTTTTTTTTTTTTGCATTAATTCCCTTGTAATCATTTATTTTCTCTTTTCCAGCATAATTTGTTCAGGTCCGAAGGAAGAGGTGACATGACATGTTAGTACAACACTGGTGAAGGCAGGTAAGTCCATTAATTTTTTAAGTCTGTTAGTCCGAAATTGAAACAGGAAACAAACAAGGATGCAGTTATAACTGATATTGAGGTATGTTCATAATCTAATTATACAGCGAAATCAAGAAACCCTATTTCTCGTATGATAAATAATGCAATGTAGGCAGTAACTATCCACACCAGTCAGAAAAAATAATTCAATAAATAAGTAAATAAATGAATGAATAAAGGAATGAAAGAATAAATAAAATAAATCAATAAATAGATAAAAAATAAATAGATAAATAAATAAAAAATAAATAAATAACTTATATGCTGTGCCGTCCTGAGAGTAACCGAGAGAAGACACATTCAGATAAAGATATGAAGTAGTTTGACGTTTATGGTCAAAGGGTTTCGATGACGAAACCCTGGATAGTGTCTCATTTTAGATAAAATTTATAGTCCCCTTCGAAGGGGCTGCAAGTTAATGGCACTTTTTACCCACCCGAAGAAGCTAGAACGGTTGGGAATCGTTTCTTCCCTAGGAAGACTATAGTTGGTCTGTGGTCAGTTATCTATCAGGGGTGAATAAAGAATAGTGGCCTAAGAAAACCATAATGAATATAAATTAGGTAACGTGCACTGCGTAAATTACTATGATATATATGCAGTACTGAGCAGAGAGTCTTCTTTAATGAATTCAGGAGAGAATTATCAATCGCAGGAAAGATAAGCGTTTTCAATGATAGTACACATGCTTTACACGACAAAACAATCCATTTGGATGTAGGAACATTTTTCTGAGTCCTTCAAAGTTCTCCCGGGCAGCGCCGGGTTGGTCAGCTAGTACTCTAATATATTCAAGATATATTAATGATTAGGTCATGAGTTTAAGCTCTAGTAATGAGTTTCCTTGGTGAGAGGTCGGAAGTTTGAGATGAAGCAGTGATTTTATTGTGAGGGGTTGGCGCATTAATCAGAGCAGGACACCTACACTCTAGAGAACAAAAAAGCGCAAAAAGTTGTAGAGTCTAAGAGATCTATAGAGCCTCTCATTTTAAAAAGATCTTGAGAGAGGCAGCAGCACGTATTGTAACAGATTTTGGGAACGACTTCAGAAATAGCATTTTGAGAAGAGAAAGACAGACATCGCCCTCATTTTTTGTATATGTGTGTATGTGTGTGACCGTAGCTGCTTGTGTACATTATACAACATAATGATTCCGTTTGCTTTTCTCTTTCGTAATTATTTTTCAATAGGTTGTACATACATATATATATATATATATATATATATATATATATATATATATATATATATATATATATATATATATATATATATATATATATATATATAGATATATATATATATATATATATATATATATATATATATATATATTTATATATTCATATATATACATATACGTATATGTATATATATTATATAAATATATGTAAAATCATATGTATATGTTTGTATATATGGAGAGAGAGAGAGAGAGAAACTACCTTGACAAGTGACTAGGTTCATTTTGTTGAAGCACATGATAACAAGTACGCGCATATGAATGACATAAATCGTTCAGTGGAAACGACAGACATTCTAAATCTTTCTGGATAAATGACACCACGCACGGAAATCATATGTGGATGGGCTGTCTCGTTTACACCGAGAATTTAGAGTGTGCATCACTGATTACTACTCTGGTGATCAGAACAAAAGAGAGAGAGAGAGAGAGAGAGAGAGAGAGAGAGAGAGAGAGAGAGAGAGATACAATTGCCTGGTTAGAGACGAGAGAGTGATTGAAATATAGAAGCGTAAGCAGTGAAAGTGTAATGAAATTTATACAAAAGAGAGAGTGGAAAACAGATTGAAATTAGAAAGTTCATAAAGAACACATACACACACATACATACATACATATACATATATATATATATATATATATATATATATATATATATATATATATATATATATATATATATATATATATATTCTTATGAACAGGCATTGTTGTGCAACTAACCACTGATGTTTATATTTTTTATTCCGGCGTTTTTTTTTAGTGTTCTTGATGATTCTCCTGGCCTCACCGGGAATTATCGATTATTAGGTTGTTGAGTTTTTCCTCTTTTTAAGGGATGACTATTTACTCTTTTGTTAGGATTTTTGCATTAAAGGGTTTCAGTTCTTTACTAGAAATGCATAAGGGAACGATGATAACTTCTGTGCAAGGGAATAATGATGTTTAGACAGCTGAAGAGAACATTACAAAAAATAAAAATCTGCATATTAAATGCAACATTCGTCTCAATTTTCTGCTCTTGAAATCGTATTGTTTCCCCAACCCCATCCCAAACCCCCCAGCTACTTTGTAAATAAGAAAAACATAGCCTGTAAATATATTGCATGAGATATATTTCAGTACTTTTGATTTTTAGAGTCCATTCATGAAACTTATTCACTTCATTTATTTTTCGCGTCGCTAAGCAATTTCTTTCTGGTTTCATTTTAAAGCTAAATAATATCTGTTGGGATAAGTAAATGACTGATTGATTTGATAATGCACTATAAATTGATGTTAAAACATCTATAGTCATCTAAGAATATAAATAGCTTGATTATCTTGATTCAAAGGCAACGGCCTATCCACGTTCCAATTTCCTTGTTCAATAGTAAACACCCCAAACAGATTGATAATTCATTAATTCTCCTCATCCTCCTCCTCCTCCTCCTCCCCTCCTCCTCCTCCTCCTCCTCCTCCTCCTCCTCCTCCTCCTTCTTCCTCCTCCTTCTTCTTCTTCATTTTGCTTTCCTTCTTCTTCTTCATTTTGCTTTCCCTTTTTCGTCTTTGCCTCTTCATCAAAAAACGATGTGTATTTGCTGAAGGGATATCAGTCTAGGGGACCCTCAGTAATACAATAGTCGAGAAAGGCGTTAATATAGGGTTGTGATTGGTGACTCTCCAGATATATGGTGTTTATTGTGATGAGATGATTGAAGGTAGCTCGCCATTACGATTCTTTCCTCTCTCTTTTTTTTTCTAAATAGGCAGTATAACCTGCTGGCAGAGCCTTCTTGTTGCATGTCAAAATTAGATTAAAAAACAGTGCTATAATTGAATTAGACTGGATCAGCGGACCAGAAATGACAAGCTTCTTTTTTTTCAGGAAGTAGTGCTTGAAAAATTTTTGATTGGTGATGAGCCATCGTGAAAGATAGTATTGCTAGGGAAATAGTAATGCATTATTTTACAATTATTGATCGCTTAGTGTTTTGTTCTGTGCATTCTTACATACCTGATAAGAAGCTTCAGCATTAATTCAGGATAGTCTTGTTGTCTCTTAATGCTTGTGGATTGCATCTTGTACGTGCTAGTCTGCCCTAATGTCAGGTATGGAGGTTCGTCTCCTCAGCAAAGAATAATTAACTAAGTAAGTAAGTAAGAAAGTAAGTAAGTAAGGACAGAAAGAAAGCAAGCATCTGATAAGTGTAGGGTTCCTTCACTCATTTTGGAACAAAAAGGGGACAAGGGTAACCAGTTTCATCCCCTGAAAATATATATTTCATAGCAACAGCAACTCCTACCATTCTGAAACCTACCCATCCATGTGGAGAGATGGCTATATATTTCTCGCATCATCTTTGATTTGTAATTACTTTCAGTTTGTGCTTGTATTCAGTGGGTCATATGACGGTCATAAATTCTTTTGTCTTCTCTCGGCATCATAATACATCAGGGAGACTGTTCATCAAAGCCTGAAGAACATAATTTGTTTCCTGGTATTATCCACCGGTTATCCGGAGGGGAATGTCACAGCGAGATGTGCCTTTCTTCTGTAAAAGAAAGCTATTGAGATGGCTTTGGCTGTCCGTCCGTGCTTTTTCTGTCTGCCCTCAGATCTTAAAAACTACTGAGGCTAGAGGGATGCAAATTGGTATGTTGATCATCCACCCTCCAATCATCAAACATACCAAATTGCAGCCCTCTAGCCTCAGTAGTTCTTATTTTATTTAAGTTTAAGTTTATCCATAATCGTGCGTCTGGCACCGCTTGAGGTGCAAGCCGCCGAGGTGTCTTCACTTGACCGCATCTGGGGAGCAACTGAGCACTTCCCGGTCGTGGCTGAGGGTTTCACACTGCAACACGTCGAGAGTTTCATACAGCTTTATGCGCTGTATAGAAAACTCGATTGCGCCGAAGAAATTTCAAGTTGAAACTAATTCAAATGACGATAGTTAGTTTTGGTCTTTAATCGTCGTTTTTAAATCATTGCTGGATTATTTTCGTTACTATTACCCTGTGCTTGTTTAATTATTAGAGTCTGCAATATCGCTGCTGCGTTTAAGTTGTATTGCTTTTGTTAATGTTATATCGTCATGTGGATGACGCATCTCATAATCTTATCATTCGATTCAATGTTTTTCTAAGTTGGTACAGAAGAAACGGTAATATTTATAGATGAATAAATAGACTGACTATTTCAGTGTGTGTGTGTGTGAGAGAGAGAGAGAGAGAGAGAGAGAGAGAGAGAGAGAGAGAGAGAGAGACTCCAGCTTGTACAAAGGGGAGCTTAATGGTACTGTAATTACAGAATTATAGTCATAACGCCGTGTATTCCGAAATGTTCCTTGATGGATACCGACAATATGGCTCTACTGTTTTATTAGGTTTATCTGGCTCCAAAATAGTTGTCTAGTCAGTAGTCTGGCTCTTAACAAGCCGCCCGTTTTGAACCAAAATTCGTTTATTGTTTATATTCTAAGAGGAAATTTTATAAAAGCTGAAGACAATTCAGTTAACCAAATTTTAGTCAAGCAAGTAACAAATGTGGTTCAAAGAACTCGGCAAAATTATGAATCAGTTTTCAAGTGTTTGTTAAAGAGTAGGCCTAGATAAAGGTTTTTTCCCAATGAACGAAATTCCACAGTTTTTTTTTTTTTTTGCTTTCTTTTTAAGTAGTAAAAATCACAGTCATATCTTAGATGATCAGGAAACCTTCATCCGATGGGCAGAACAAAATAAATTTAAACTACGTCCTAACAATCATAAAGTTTTAACAAATCGTCAGAATTCCAGGAAAGGTTTTAACCATTAGCAGAGTTCTCAGAAGATACAGAACCAGACAGAACAACTTTAGACTTTTAATCGGTCAGTCGAGTTCTAAGACAAGCGTTCACCAAACGCGTGATTCAGTAAATAAATCATATCAATCAGCGCAAGACCAAGGTGAAATTAAAGAGTATCTCCATCATAGTGAAGAATATTAAATTGGGTGCCGGGGTCCGCATGACAACTGGAGGACTATTGTGACTGAGTCGATGTGAGAATGATGAGAACAGGATGAATGGCCACAAATGCGAAGTTATCGAGGAGAACTTGCTGGAGTATCAAGAAATTTAGACGTTTAGCAAAGGATGAATGAAATTTCGAGGAGAAACTTAGAAATGTAAATACTGTTTATCATTTAAACTATTTTTTCAAGAAACAGTCATAATATTCGACGGAAATTGGACATTTCGTTCTCGAAGCCATGACAGATAGGTTTTTAATGATAATTACATATGTCCGGGTGGAAATAATAAGTGTAGACCTCGAGCGAATACAGGAATTTTTAGCGTGAATATTTCGTAACTTCATTGCCAATTGCACTGATATTCTAACATTCATTGCATAAATATACCATAAACGGTTAAAACTTTGTCGCCTCTGTAGCGTGTTACATAAGAATATGTAATCATTTCGAATAATAATAATAATAATAATAATAATAATAATAATAGTCATCATCATCATCATCATCATCATCATCATTAGGCCGAAGCCATCGTTCTTTCATTTAATTCAAAGTCCCCTTACGCGATTGCTTGCTTTAACTGATATCAATTTCGTAAATTCTGATATCCCGTACCACGCAAACAGAATTAGTGGATTTATTCTTTATTAATCTCAACCATCTTGTAGATTAACTCCATGTCTCTAAATTTGTATCCATAAGTTCATCCTTATACATCTGTGCCAAGACTTTATGCTTTTACCCACTAAGAGCAACTCATTACTAGTATAATACAAATAATATTCAATTTCTTTTTTGCGTTTTTCATGCTGTATGAGTACTTTAATGATTGTCAAAATATTCTCAAATATTACAGTCATAATGATGACATTTATCAGTTGGGCCTAATCAACACAAACACATGAACACATCTGTTTAATATAAACAAGAATATGTACTTTGTAAAGTTCCAGTGCTCCGCGTTGTGTGGAATTGTTGATATTAAAATGTGTACCAGATAAATTTATAGCAATAACATTACTCAAACACCACTGAAACAAGCATCGAAAAAAGTAGTCTGTTATTGTTTATCACAACCGACTAACCATTTCTAAATGATAAATTCCCAGAGTCAGTGGAAATTGGAAGGGTATTTCATCATAAAAGGAAAAATTTAGAAAATTAATCTTAGACTGGAATTTTCTGCATAGACTTCGTAAGGGTGAATAGGCGAATGATTAAGAATAATGCAAGTTTTCCTTTGGAATGTTTGAGATTAGTACTAATATTTTCACCTAAAACTTGGAGCTGATTAAAGTTGATTTCAAGCAATATTTTTTTTTACCTCCTCATGTCGTATCTTGACGGTCCCTTATATTTTGGTACTATTGTATAAGAATTTTTCCACTTATCTAAAATTCTTCATATTTCTCTTTATTACGTCAAATAACTAGAGCATTTGATTGAAGACTATAGTGCTTCTGTTGAGCAATAATATATATATATATATATATATATATATATATATATATATATATATATATATATATATATATATATATATATATATATACACATATATATATATATATATATATATATATATATATGTGTGTGTGTTTGTATACTATATATATCATGTATATATATATATATATATATATATATATATATATATATATATATATATATATATATATATATATATATATATATATATATAAAGCCACTAAAAAATATATCTCATATCTCGCCATACCCGCGCAATAACTAAGAAAGGGCGTATATATAAACATATATATGTCATACCACAGGTATAAAAAGTCCTTCAAAAGAAGGCATACCCCATACAAAAATGGGATAAAAGCACGTTAAAAGAAGAAGAAGAAGATATATATATATATATATATATATATATATATATATATATATATATATATATATATATATATATATATACAGATATATATATATATATATATATATATATATATACAGATATATATATATATATATATATATATATATATATATATATATATATATGTGTGTGTGTGTGTACATATATGTATGTGTATACATGTTAATTATTGTTATCTTGATTATAACACTTAGAATACCATTACTGTTAATGGCATTGCTATTACCATTTTTAGCAAGCTGTATTGATTTTCACCGCCATAACGACTTATGTTCGCTCATGTTACATCGTTTTAATTGTTCTTTTATAGACACTAAATTCGAAGACAGAGCTTCGAAATTTTAAACGCAATATGTCTGTGTTCTTGGAACGGAATTTCCAAAGCATTACCTGACTCCAATGACTCCACCTCAAAGGAAAATATACGTCGAGTTGAATTTAAGCGCACTTCGGTTAGCATAGCGTCATGTTTCCAATTTAAATATTATCAATTATTCCAATGCGAAGTGGTTAAAGTGGGTTACATATCGAAACATGGGTTGTCAATCCCGTAGAGTTTCTCTTCCTTGGTCTCTCGAAGATATGAAAGGGAAAATATGGTAGATATTGACGAGTTATCAAAATTCCTTCAGTAGTTATAAATTATCTCTAATTTCTATTCACGAATAATATTTTTTTTACTGGGAGTAGTAGTTTTACTAGTAGTAGTAGTAATATGAGTCTCATTATCATCACTCAAAGAAACGAACAAAACGCAGCTTCCAAAATCTGGGTCAGGAAGAAAAAGGCCTATATCTCCCTTTCAGCGCTCCCTGGCTTCCCTTAAAGTGAAAAATGAATGAACTCTTAAATTATTCATCGGGTAAATCCTATTTCTTCATTAAATGAATAATTTATGCAGAGAGTGACATAAGAGAGCAATTAATAGCGCCCTGTGGTTAAACTATTAGCTTTTTACTTATTTTTTTTTTTTCATTTGCCTTTTAGGATATTTTTGTTGTTGTCTCCGAATTGGCTTTTATTTACAAACGTAAACAAAAAACTCATGGCCAATTGGTGTTAGGACCTAGTTTACAAACGTTAATTCACAGCTTGCAAGTGCTTGTACGAACACCAGAACACTATATCTGTGCATTTTTTTTACTATTAAAAAAACCACAGTTATATATATATAAATATATATATATATATATATATATATATATATATATATATATATATATATATATATATATATATATATATATATATATATATACATACAGTATATACACACACGTGTGTGCGCGTGAATACACACACACAGAAAACTCACGCTATAATTACAAAAAAAAAATTGTATTGCAACTGTGGACCTTTTAACCAGCTGAACACCGTGAGTTTTATGAAAGGATGAATTTTTATTCTAATTTAGAAGGATGTTTTAGTCCATAAGATATGATTCATTATCGTGAGTTTTGTATTTTGTTTTAGAAGAAATTACAATATGTTCCGGCCTTTACTGTCCTTATGAACACCAACGTAGGAAATACAAGTCAACCAGCGTTCTCTCGACAGCTTTTTGGCCAACCTCAGAAACTATTGCGAATAAGCCATGTAATGAAGAAACAAAGTATTTTGGAAGCACAGAAAATCAACGTTTATAATAACAGCTGACCTATAAAGTATCCTTGCAAAGCCTTTCAAATTGCTTTCCAAGAACGAAATCCACGGTTGTCTTTTGAGAATGATCTAGGATTACTGAATTTCTTTTATTGTTTTTATTATGCGTTTTTAATAACCAGAATTAATTTTACGTGGGTTCTTTGTCTTTTTATATGTATTTTGAAAATCTAGATATAACCACAATTTTATGAGCATTCTAAAAGAATGCAACTTTTCGAGAGACTCTTCACTCTTCAGAGAGTATTATGTTCATTATTTCTTAAGTTTAGATCCATTTTCGTCTTTGTTGATGCAGAGAACGGTACGGCTGGTTACTGATTCCATTAAAAACTCGACTATGAACAAAACGCTGAAATGATGAAATTTGTAACTTTTTCTAATTCTTGAATTTCTTCGTTTTCTCATTCCCATGTTTGTCTTATATTTATATATATGTATGATATATATATATATATATATATATATATATATATATATATATATATATATATATATATATATATATATATATATATATATATATATATATATATATATATATATATATGTATATATATATATATATATATATATATATATATATATATATATATATATATATATATATATATATATATATATATATATATATACATATATATATTAATATATATAATATATATGTGTGTGTCTGTGTGAGTGCTTGAATATGTAATGGATAAATCTCCCACTCTGCTTCTACTAAACAAGTATGTCTCTGTCATTACATCTACAGTATGTCTATCATTCTTATTTACAATCGCCGTTCTCTCCTTCCTCTGATTCACACCAAAAGAAACCTGGACATGATATCTTTGTCTCCTTTCTCTTCTGAACATATCGTCTTCGTTTGCGGGAGTCTCTCAGCCTTCCCTTTTCGATTCTTCGTATTTTTCTTTTTTTCTCTCTTTCTCTCCTCTCCTTTCCCCAGATTCTAAATCACGCTAAAGCTCGTTTCCTCCATTAGGACCCACATTCATTTCGTTTCTTAGCGTTTCTCCCTTTTCCAACCAAAGTCTAAAATCCTTCCCCGGTTTTCAACAGGGCTAAAAGAACAAAGGAAAAGATAAAAGCGAAGAAAAAGAAGAGAGGGGTCGGTAATTGGTTTGTATGCACGGTGAAAATACCAGCGTATTTTCAGATATTTAATTGCTCACACACTCCTTCCCTTTATTTCTTTTATTCAACTGCTGTCAACAGGAGGTTGGTTTATCACTTTCTTCTGGGTTTGACCCCGCCCTTTCCTGGGCAGCATGACCCGACCCCTTTCGTTACGGTCATGGGTCATGGGTTTTTAGAAATGAAATCTGCAGACCTATCTGTGATTAAACCCTACACATGTGCACCTTTAATTGGTGTATATTGCTACAAAACTCATCTTCAGTTATTAAATGGAAAATGAAGATATATCAGCGATTTTTAACAGGAAATTCTTGTAAATTTTATTCTTGTATCATTACTTTCCTTCTCTTACTATAAGTTGAAATTCCCATAAGACTTCATTTATACAGTATGAAAAACTTGTTTTCAGCGCTCTCTCTCTCTCTCTCTCTCTCTCTCTCTCTCTCTCTCTCTCTCTCTCTCTCTCTCTCTATTATTATTATTATTATTATTATTATTACAAAATACACATATACGCCTTTATTTGGTGTTAATGGTTGCAAAACTAATTTTCAACAATTGTTTTCATTCTCTTAACTAAAGTGGTATTTTAATAAGATTTCATTTATGATAAGAAGCCCTATGTATCAGCTCTCTCTCTCTCTCTCTCTCTCTCTCTCTCTCTCTCTCTCTCTCTCTCTCTCTCTCTCTCTCTCATCATCCGGTTACGAGCTATATTTCATTTTTTGTACATGAATCAGCTCCTTCTATCTTACCTAAATCCACGCACTTCGCCATCGAGTATATATATCACATAAGCTGCCTCTCCGTCTGTCAATCATAAACAAAAATTGTTTGACTTTTGTTTTCCATGTAATACATTCTTGGTTTCCTACTTTCTCAGTCTGCCGGATGAGGCTGGATACAAGCAGAAAATGGTGGGCGTTACCGAGATGTGGTTTTACATGGGCGTTTTTCTTCTTCTTCTTCTTCTTCTTCTTCTTCTTCTTCTTCTTCTTCTTCTTCTTCTTCTTCTTCTTCTTCTTCTTCGGTTGGCGAAGGATAAATAACGGTCTGAATAAAGATATACGAAGGACTCTGAGGAGAACCGGCGGTGTTGGTGCTGGGATGAATCATAAATAAAGGATTTGAGAGTTCAGAGGTTTATGGGAAAGGATGGTTAGGCTGAGGTTCGCGTGCAAAAGGAGAGCAAAGAGAAAGAGGGCGGGGCCAGCGAACACAATTTACAAAAAAAGAGAAGTCAGATAACATGATTGCGTGTTAAGCAAGCATTAGTATTTCACAATTTGACAATTAAACAAAATGCACAGAAGACAAAGTTTACGCTCTAACAGGTACAATACAATGTATATTTACGTACACACACAAAGATATATACATATATATATATATATATATATATATATATATATATATATATATATATATATATATATATATATATATATATATATATATATATATATATATATATATATATATATATATATATATATAAATATATATATATATACATACTATACATACCATAGAATTGGATATTAAACGACACATGCAGCGTAATGTTTGTGGAAAACAAATGTCTTGGTGATGTGATAAAAATATGTATACATACATACATACATATATATATGTTTATATATATTAAGTATGTACGTATGTATACATGTATAAGACATCTCTCCAACCCTTCTTCTTCTACTAAACAATGTGGGTTCCTGTCTTTGCATCTCTGTCTATCATTCTTAATTACAATCGCCGCTCTCTCCCTCTTCTGCTTCATACAAAATGTGGACGTATCTCTGTCTCTTCGCTCTGCGTGCATATCGTCTTTGCCCGCGGGAGTCTCTCAGTCTTCCCTTGTCGATTCTTCGCATTTTTCTCTTTTTCTCTCGCATTTCCCCAGATCCTAAATCACGCTAAAGCTCGTTTCCTCCATTAGGACCCACATTCATTTCGTTTCTTATCGTTTCTCCCTTTTACACCTAAAGTCTAAAATCCTTTCCTGGTTTTCAACAGAGCTCAAAAGAACAAAGGAAACGAAAAAGCAAAGAAAAAGAATAGAGAGTTTGTAATTGGTTTGCATGCACGGTGAAAATACCAGCGTATTTTCAGATATTTATTTGCTTACACATTCCTTACCATTATTTTTTTTACCGTTTTGTCAACAGGAAGTTGGTGTATCACTTTATCACTTTCTTCTGGGTTTGACCCCACCCTTTCCTGGGCCCCATGACCCGACCTCTTCCGTGGCTATAATGTATCATCGCTTTAGAAATATTATCTAGTAACTTTTCTGGGGTTAAATCACACACTTGTGCACCTGTAATTAGTTCATAAAGCTACAAACCTCGTCTAGAGTCATTTTAAATACAAGATGGAATATCATCGATATGTTAACAGGAAATACTTGTAACTTTCTTTTGTAAAACTACTCATTTATAATGAAAATTTTGAGACCTCTCTCTCTCTCTCTCTCTCTCTCTCTCTCTCTCTCTCTAAGATTAAAAGATACACATGCGCAAATTTATTTGGTACTAATGTGTACTAATGGTTACTAAACTCATTTTCAGTCAATGAAATAATTTTTTATCATTGCTTTCCTTCTGTCACCTAAAGGAGACATTCTAATAAGGCTTCACTTATTATGAGAGACCTTCCGTATCAGTTTCTCTCTCTCTCTCTCTCTCTCTCTCTCTCTCTCTCTCTCTCTCTCTCTCTCTCTCTCTCTCTCTCTTTTATCCAGTTACGAGCCATGACGCATCTCTTGTACATAGATCAGCTACCTCTATCTTTCCTAAAGCCACCCGCATTGCCAGAGGGTATTCGTTATCATTTAAGCTGCCTGTCCACCTGTCAGTCATTAACGAAATTGTATAATTTCTATTTTTCAAGAAATACATTCCTGGTTTACTCCTTCAGTCAGCCGGATGGGGCTGGATAAAAGCGGAAAGTAGTGGGCGTTACCGAAATGTGGTTTTACATGGGAGTTTTCATCTTCTTCCTCTTCTTCTTCTTCTTCTTCTTCTTCTTCTGAAGAAAGATACACGACGGACTCGAAGGAGAACCGGGGATGTTGGTTCCAGGATGAATCATAAATAAAGGATTTGAGAGTTCGGAGGTTTATGGGAAAGGATGGTTAGGCTGAGGTTCGCGTGTGAAAGAAGTCCGAAAAGAAATCGTTGAAAGTAAGCCAATACATTTTATATAAAAGGGGAATAAGTGTAGGAAAATAGTATGTTGGGCAAGGATGATAGATGTTGCATTATGGTAGTTTGTACTAAAGTCAATGGAAGATAATGTTTACGCTTTAACAGGTATATATATATATATATATATATATATATATATATATATATATATATATATATATATATATATATATATATATATATATATATATATATATATATATATACTGTATATATATACACATATATATTTATGTATATATATATATACAGTATATACATGTTTATATATATACATATATATCTATATACTTATGTGTGTATACAAGTATGCATGTCCGTCCGTATGTATTAGGTATCTTTCCCACTCTTCTTCTTTCTATTCTAAACAAATATGGGGTCTCTGTCTTTGCATCTCCGCCTATCATTCTTAATTACAATTGCCGCTCTCTCCCTCTTCTGCTTCACACAAAAAGTGGACATATCTCTGTCTCTTCGGTCTGCGTGCATATCGTCTTCGTCTGCGGGAGTCTCTCAGTCTTGCCTTTTCGATTCTTCGTAGTTTTCTCTTTTTCTCTCTCCTTTCCCCAGATTCTAAATCACGCTAAAGCGCGTTTCCTCCATTAGGACCCACATTCATTTCCTTTCTTATCGTTTCTCCTTTTTACACCTTTTACACCTCTCCTGGTTTTCAACAAAGATAAAAGAACAAAGGAAAAGAAAAAATTAAAGAAGAGATGGGCGGTAATTGGTTTGTATGCACGGTGAAAATACCTGAGAACTTTCAGAGGTTTAATCCTTTGCACAATTTCTTTTTTTTTTTTAAGAATTTTGCCAATAGGAAGTTGCTTTATCTCTTTGTACTGGGTTTGACCTCACCCTTTCCTGACCCGTATGACCCGACCCCTTTCGTTACTGTCATGGGTCATGGGTTTAGAAATAGTATCCGGCACTTTATTTGTGATCGAATCTTACAACTGTCCACCTTTAATTAGCACATATAGCTCCAAAATGAAATAGTGTAGTGTAAGCGATCGCAATTTATAAAAGAATAGAATTCAAGTAAAATGATTGTGTGTTGGGCAAGCAAGACTGATGTATGTTGTAAAGACAAAGTTTACGCACCAAAGGTACCTAAAAGACGAAGATAAAAAACAAATTGGTATACTGATGTATCTATAAGAATTCGGGCATAAATCTGTAATATTGCAAGTTGCAGCATATGAGTAAAAGTAATGGAAGAAAATGAAGCAAAATAAAAGTCGTGAAAGTGGAGTTTTACATTCTAACTGATAGTCATCAGGGACTTGATGTGACAGGTTCATCCAAGACAGACGTACTGTAAAGTATTGTGATAATAATGATAGCATAATCACAACAGAAT
>NC_089746.1:56819011-56821511 GCF_040412425.1 Macrobrachium rosenbergii | reverse complement strand
GGAATTATAAATGAAAATGAACCAGTGATCTCTCTTGCTTCAGGTTACTTATGAAAATTTCGTAAAGTATACCTTAGTTTCCAAAAGCAGCTCTATCCACTTGCGGGCTGGAGGGACAAATTATTGCATTATGCAACAGCCAGAGGTCAAGCGCAGGGAATATGACCTGTAATAATGGAGTGCTTGAATAAATTCTGAGTTTTTTTGTCAAGTCAATGTGACGTTTAAAGTTTTTTTGACTGTCAGTTGTTGACTGATAATCTCTTTTATTTACACTCCCTGTGGAAATTAGAAATGGTTCTGTCTCGGTGAAGGCATTGTCATGTGGCCGTTACAACCCAGTATTTATCCTTCTGGTTCTGGGAAGCTGCTTTCATTCATTCTCGCCCAATAACGTGTACATTAAAGTTCAAATCTTCATTTCGTTATGACCATGGCCATCATTTTCACATCTACTGATATGACTTATTCATGTCCACATTATCACTTTCATATCATCAGAATGACTTACGGGCTGTTCTGTGAGCAAGAATCCTTGCTGTTATCAAGCCAGTTTAGTCTCAGAGAACAAGGTTTCCTAGGGTAAAAATTTAATCACGTTTTTCTTTACGGTTCTCTGTCAGTGAATGCAAGAATAGGATTTTTCTTTTTGATTTTGAGGGGGGTTCTGTGTCTTTCCGCCTGAGAAATTATATCTTTTTACTTGTCCTTCTTTGGGCTAAATTTAACCCAACAAAGGAAATCCGATTTGGTTTGTTTTCTGCCGCTTAATACATGAAAGAGAATTTCTTTCATTTTTTCCCCTGAGTCCAACAACTTTGAGGCTTTTAACTTTTAAGCTTCCCCCTTGCCCTCCATTTCTGATTGCAGAAAGAGAAAATCCCCACTAACATTTTATATGTGCCTTTTTCCTTTCCTTATTTGACGCTCCTGAAGACAAAAAATATCTTCTTTTTTGTCTTTTTCACTGTTATAGGTAGAGAAAATCTTCATCTTTTTGTCTGTCCTTAAATGCCAATATTACTGATGACTCTTCACTTTTAGTTTTCTGAAAAGAAAACTATTTTGCCAGTTTTGTCTGTCAGTCCGCTCTTTTTTCTGTCCGCACTTTTTCTGTCCGCCCTCAGATCTTAAAAACTACTGAGGCTAGAGGGCTACCAATTGGTATGTTGATCATCCACCCTGCAATCATCAAATATACCAAATTGCAGCCCTCTAACCTCAGTAGTCTTCGTTTTATTTAAGGTTAAAGTTAGCCATAAACCTCCATGTGGCAACGATATAGGCCACCCCACCACCGGGTCGTTGTTAAGGTTTCATGGGCCGCGGCTTATACAGCATTATACCGAGACCACCGAAAGATAGATCTATTTTCGGTGGCCTTGATTATACGATGTACAGAAAACTCGATTGCCCCGAAGAAATTTCGGAGTATTTTTTACTTGTTTTTGGTTCTGTTATTAATCCAAACACTGAAATTCCCCCCACCCCAATACCTCTCAACCCCCAGCCTCTTTGTGTCACTGAAACAAAAAAAAAAAATGAACCTTTTTACTCTCCATTTTATCAGTCCCTTGAATTAAGAACTAGTACTCTTTTCCTCCCTTTCCCAACAAGCCTATGAGGATGCAGAACAATCCTGTTCTACATTTTCGTCGTGAGGAAACAGAGTGAGAAAGACTAAATCTCATAATTCAAGAACATAAATTCTTCTTCTCCCCTAATTCCTCTTACCCCTGAGTCCAAGAAAGGTGACACTCCTGTCCTAAACCAACATGGAATTCCAGAAGGCTAACATACATTATCTTTTCTAGTTTACTTATTTAATCTCTACTCGTCATATCTTCCGCTGAAGGTCTTTGCCTCCTGACTTGAAAAAAATATCGCGCGAGAATGGCTGGAGTAAAAAAACAATAAAAATGTTAAATGCATAACTACTGAACTGTGATGCCCTGCGTTTGAAATATCGGTTTATTTGCAAGATAGTGTCCAGTGTCGTGAATTTAGGGTAATAATAGTTTCACACGTAATGATGATCGATAGCTTACATTGGAGAACATCGTCCTTCGCTCAGAAGTTAACGAGAGAGAGAGAGAGAGAGAGAGAGAGAGAGAGAGAGAGAGAGGAGAAATGGTATATTACGGAAGGAGACAAAAGAAAGTACAGTAAGGTGGAAAACAAAGGCGTCTGTCCAAACACTCTTTGTCTCATTTCTAGAAAGTTACGTTCTTTTAAAATCTCGACCTTTTAGGTTTTTCTTAAAGGAGCAGAATTTCCCAGAATATTTTTTAAGTTTTGCAGTATCTCCTCAGTAGAAGTAGAGCAGAATTATGATAAAACAGTGTGAAATTTCAATATGAGAGTCTTGCCTGAAAATTTAACTCATTAATAATCTTTGAGTTCAATTCATCCTATTCCGGATCACTGATTTTGTGTCTGGGAGGAAAAAGTATATTAGCTCTTTTCCGAAAACTGCACACAAATAATCATATAGCTTAGC
>NC_089746.1:56809011-56814011 GCF_040412425.1 Macrobrachium rosenbergii | reverse complement strand
CGTATAATCTGTATGAAACTGTTAGCCACGGCCCATGAAACTCTCTCTCAGCCGCGACCCACGAAACTTTCAGCCATGGCCCGGTGGTGGCATGTGTTGCCAGACTCACAATCATGGTTAACTTTAACCTTAAATCAAATAAAAACTACAGAGGCTAGAGGGCTGCAATTTGGAATGTTTAATGATTGGAGGGTGGATGATTAACATACCAATTTGCAGCCCTCTAGCCTCAGTATTTTTTAAGATCTGAGGGCAGACAGAAAAAGTGCGGACGGACAGACAAAGCCATTTCAATAGTTTTCTTATACAGAAAAGTAAATAATGGACAAATCAGATAACTTCAGTGTGAAGTTGTGAGGAGGTTATATAGCCAGCCACGTGAATGTGTTCATTTTTCAGCCAGTTTGTCCATCTCGCTGTATTTTCATTCAGAATGATTTTTAAAAATTATTGATCCATAGAAATTTGATAGAGTGGTGGGTTTTTATTATGAAAGAGTTGGCTACATATCAAATTAACAAAGTTTTCACATACCAATTTTATTTTAAAAAATAAGTTGATAAAATAATTTTTTTATTCAAGATATTAAATTGGCTGTTACTCTAGGTAAGGTATACTTTCAAATGATATTTTGAAAAACGAAAGAAATTCGAGTATTTCGCTAAAACAATTCTACGTCTCATTTCCTTAGTGGAGCCTTTGAAAAGTCCTCTTTTCAGGAACAGATCTATCATCTCTTACAGTAAAATATCCTTAAACGCCGTTCTGCCTCTTCTCCAGTTCACTTTTGTACAGCAGCTGAACTAGATATTGATAGTTGAGAGATCTCGGTCTCCTGAACAGAGCAGCTCATTTTGGCTACTTAGTCAGATTCATCTCCCGAGCATTGTGGCTTATTTTGGCTAGTTGACAGGTCTCCGTCTCCTGAATACAAGCGTCAGCCGCTAAAATCCTGTTATCCTTTCAAGTAATCCTATTGCTATTTACAACACCAGCTCATTCATAACATCCCACACATTCTGCCGAGATCCTTTTGTTTATCCTAGTCTTGTAACCTTCTTCTTTTCTTTAAAATCAGCAGCCTTTCTTTTCTTTTTTATTTTCAGTTTTTTAGGTCTGAGCTCTGTTTCCTGGGCTACCAGGCCTCGCACAGAAGGAGTCTTAACAGAGAGAGAGAGAGAGAGAGAGAGAGAGAGAGAGAGAGAGAGAGAGAGAGAGAGAGAGAGATTTAACTATAGACGTTATACAAACTTTAATGGACTGAAAAATTCTAATAAACATCATCTTTAAAGGTAGTTGAGGTAAAAGTTTGGTTGACGAAGTTACGACAACAGACGTTTTAGTGACAAACAAACAAACAAAAAACAATGAAAAGCTTTGTGTTGTGCAGGAAAAGGAAGGCATCCAACCAACAAAAAATAACCGTGATTACGACCACAAAAACAAGTTTTTATTTTCTTAGAAAGATAATTAATTCTCTCCGGATAGCTTACCCAGAAGTGAATTTAATTAGTCTTTTTGTTTTGCATTATATCAAGGATGTTATTCCCCAAAAAATGACTGATTCCAGGTCACGTGATTCTTATAATTTCCTAAAGAAATTTGAACCTAATTAAAAACAAGTCAAGAATGCGCCGGAGTTTCGTCGGCGCAGTCGAGTTTGTTGTGCAGAGCATAATGCTGTATGAAACTCTCAGCCACAGAGCCCATGAAACTCTCAGCCACGGCACATGAAACTCTCAGCCAAGGCCCATGAAACTTTCAGCCATGGCCCAGTGGTGGCCTGCGTTGTTGGTACCTATAGTGGTGCCAGACGCGCGATAATGTCTAACTTTAACCTTAAATAAAATAAAAACTACTGGAGGAGAATTATTAACAGAATTTTGAAGTTGGCAGCATATATACATATATATATATATATATATATATATATATATATATGTGTGTGTGTGTGTGTGTGTGTGTGTGTGTGTGTGTGTGTGTGTGTGTGTGTGTGTGTGTGTACCGCCAGCTTCAAAATTCTGTTAATATAAAAGAATCTTTCAACAATCTTTTTGATCTTAAAAATTGGACACCAACTGTACGAGAATTCTTCCCGATGTCAAATATCTATTCACTTAATCACTTTGAGATAACAACCGCCTAGAGAAATACAAAGATTATTTTTTTTGGTGTTAAAACAAACTGCTACTTTGAAAACGAAATTTTGTCGCAATTGCGCTTGTGTTTATATATTAAACTTGCATCACATCTAGAAAAAAAAAGTAAAAAATATGCGCCGAAGTTTTTTCGGCGCAATAGAGTATTCCGTACAGCCGCTACAGCGTATAATCAAGGCCACGTAAAAAAGATCTATCTTTCGGTGGTCTCGGTATAATGCTGTATGAGCAACAGCCCTCCAGTATCGTTGCCAGAAGCACGATTATGGCTAACTTTAACCTTAAATAAAATAAAATCCACCGAGGCTAGAGGGCTGCAATTTGGTAGGTTTGATGATTGGAGGGTGGATGATTAACATACCAATTTGCAGCCCTCTAGCCGCAGTATTTTTTAAGATCTGGGGGCGGACAAACAAAGTGGGGACAGGAAAAACTGGGGACGGACAGGCAAAGCTGGCACAATAGTTTTCTTTTACATAAAACTAAAACGACAAAAGCTAAAGATTAACAGTGGAATAACAATAAATCTCTTTCACATTTTTAAAAGACAAATTCCATTTTACGAAGAGATCAACTCGCAACATCCGTCCATTTAAAAAAATACATTGAGAAAAATACCGAGAAATTACTTTAATGATAGTCCTGCGACCAATTATAAACTAAAGATGTGGTATGGAATCATGATAAACTAATTCGTTTTTAAAAGTAAACTGTAGGTTAAAATGAACACTCGTTAATCCTCTGAGAATATATTGCATAGTTTTCATACTGACTATACAGTATATGCAAAAATGAATTTATACATGTAGACACACCCACAAACACACACACACACGCACACACACACATATATATATACAGTATATATATATATATAAATATATATATATATATATATATATATATATATATATATATATATATATATATATATCAGTGTATGTATGTATAGGTATATGAACACAAAATATAAAATATACCTCACAGAACTGTAGATCAATAGTGATAATTTTTTAACTAGACCTTATACCTACTTAATAAATGCCCCAAAAACAACAAAAAATTCTCAAACCGAAAAAAATAACCTTTTCGAAAAATTCCAAACGACCCCAAAAGCGCGGCGAACTTGCTTTCATCATTCAAGCTCCGGAAAGAAGAAAACTTCATTGAAAGAAGTTTGAGAATGATGGTAAATCCTTGAGCCTCCTGGAGAGCCTCGTGATGAATGAGGCAATTCAAGCAATCCTCGCTCTAAGGAAAGGGATTAAACTTTCCTTCTGAATAAATCTACATAAATTTCTATTTGGTCGGAAGGAGCCTCGTGCAGCTAGGTCTCAAACGGACGGAATTATCAAAGAAAGCGCAAAAGAGCTTTGCGACTGTGAACAAATGGATCTTGCATGGCGTCAGAAATGGAATGAGGAATCTCTCTCTCTCTCTCTCTCTCTCTCTCTCTCTCTCTCTCTCTCTCTCTCTCTCTCTCTCTCTCACACATCGATGCAAATAGATGCACGCAGATGCATAATCTAGTGTTTTTTTGTATGCACAGGACTCGTCTATTTCAAAATGTATACTTTGATTAAAATTAATGGTGTCGCACTGGTTGAAAATTTCGCCCAAAGTACTCTGAATTAAGTTCTCTCTCTCTCTCTCTCTCTCTCTCTCTCTCTCTCTCTCTCTCTCTCTCTCTCTCTCTCTCTCTCTCTCTCATACACATCGACGTAAATAGATGCACGCAGATGCATAATCTAGTTTTATTTTTTGTATGCACAGGACTCGCCTATCTCAAAATGTATACTTTGATCAAAGTTAATGGTGCCGCACTGGTTAAAAATCTCGCCCAGAGTACTCTGAATTAAGTTCTCTCTCTCTCTCTCTCTCTCTCTCTCTCTCTCTCTCTCTCTCTCTCTCTCTCTCTCTCTCTCGCATGTTTGTTCGCGGACGCGCAAATTAAATTTCCATAATGACATAATTGCTTGATATGTAATTCAATAGAAGAGCAATGCATGTTGGTATGAGGGCGTGTCAGCATTCCTTCCATAACAATATGGTATTAATCAATATCATACAAATGTGTAGTTCGGCAATTAACATAATTTTCTCCCAATTTATAGGAACACTCCATTTCTAAGTACGGCCTTTAAGAGTGAATTTGACACAATAATAATCAATCAGTTTTATTTTTTTTTTTTTTTTTTTAGTTATTGCATTTCAAGACGTTGTACAACACCTTTTATGAGTAATGGATAGTTTGATCGATATTCTGGTTATCAGTGAAAATATATAGGTTAAGTTGTCTCATAGAGCTGAAAATACATATTCAGACTTTGTATCTTAGAGGGAAGGTGGGGAGAGGTTCTCCAACCTTGATGACGTCAAGCAAAAGCAAATATATAAAACGGAAGTCGTGACTATAACGAAGTAACGCCACACACATAACTTAACTAGGATTCCCAGAATCTCTCTCTCTCTCTCTCTCTCTCTCTCTCTCTCTCTCTCTCTCTCTCTCTTACTTATCAAATGTTCAACAAGAAAAACCAAGGGTTAATCCTGAGAGAAAAATCTATTTCACTATATAATTTATTTGATTTATGTAACTTATTTTAATTTATTCAATTGGTAATTGATTTAATCAGTGTTGACAAAAGAATCTGGTTCATAATTTTATACTACTGGTTTGCTATCAGGGGTATCTAGTAATTGACCTTTTATCCGGCTTTTGTCCGTCAGTCTGTCTCTCTGTCTGTATGTGTCTGTATGTTTGACCTTTATGTCCGTCCGTTCGCCCTCTGACCTTAGTTTTAGTTTTCTGTAAAATAAGATTATTGTTCCGGCTTTGTC
>NC_089746.1:56799011-56801511 GCF_040412425.1 Macrobrachium rosenbergii | reverse complement strand
CACCCACAACTTAATGGACATGCAATAAGGTACAGTATGTGTGGATATGCGTTCGTGCAATATGTGTATGTATGCATGTGTGCGTTTAAGCATGCAAAAAGGCGTGTGACATAAGTTGTATATAAATATGTATGTATGTATATATATATATATATATATATATATATATATATATATATATATATATATATATATATATATATATATATATATATATATATATATACATATATATATCTCTCACGAACAATATTTCTTCATTGATATCTAACATCAGCACAGCTGTCTGCCTGTTAACACATCGCGTATGGATTCTCAAAATGCACCATAATATAAACTTTAGTTTTTTTATTATTATTATTCTAAACCGGTTAAAAATTGACAGTCTTCATGTTCGTAAAAATTTGAATGTAAAAGAGAAAATTATAGTCGTTTGTGAAAGGAAAAATATTAAAAATAGAAATTAACTAGGTTAAGCTCTTTTTTCATTGATGTTACAATAGTTTTTTAAGTGGTATTAATTGCGTCCATTTTCAAAAAATATCTTGTCAGGTTACTCGTGTTTTAACAGACATTAAGTTTTATTTATAAAAGTCATGTGTACGTTTGGGTTTCAATTAAACTCTTGATTCCAAATCAAGTCATTACATCCGATTTTTGGAATTAAATATTCTTTTCTTACATTTTGGATGAAGGTGTTCTGCGCGTATCTTAAAGGTCACTGCTGATCATTTGTTTTCGATAATGAAACTGTGTTCGAATTTTTAAATTGATGGTTAATAATGATTAATAATTTCGAACGTTTCACAAATATATAAGAATATATTTCTCTTTTAAGTTAAATTCACGTTCTATCAAAAAAAAAAATGCCCAGTTTGCTAATTTTTTTCACATTTACATTTTGCTTTTGTTTTCTAAATGACAAAAGATTTATTATTATTATTATTATCATTATTATTATTATTATTATTATTATTATTATTATTATTATTATTATTATTATTATTATTATTCCGTAAAACTGAACACCTATATAAATGAAAAATAAATAGAGAATCCAGAGTACAGACGTATAATAAACAAATAAGCAATAAACAACATTCAAGAAAAAGTAAATAAATAAATGGGCCACAGATCTCCTGCCATTCTCTTGTGCCTGGGCTGAATTCAGCTCAAAGCTGGATAAATGCCACAGCAGACGACCATAGTAAAGTTCCATTTTTTTTTCTGCAAAATCAGCTTCGTTATACGTCTCATTTGAGCCAGCTTTCTTTCCTTTCATTGTTCTTGTTAGACAGACGATAATCGTGAATATGGTAGATATGTAATTTACATCAGTTTTTACGAGTTGTAAAGTAGAATTATTAAGCTAAAATGGAAACACATTTTAGTCAGCTTTCTTTCCTTTTATTGTTCTTGTTAGACAGACGATAATTGTGAATATGGTATATATATATATATATATATATATATATATCATTTATATCAGTTTTTATGAGTTGTAAAGTAGACTTACTGAGCTAAATGGAAACACATTTTAGTCAGCTCCTTTACAGAAGTTTTATGAGTTGTAGACTTATTGAGCTAAAATGGAAACTTACAAATATTACTTTCAATAAAAAAATGTTTGACAGAAAAATTGTTTAGATACTACGAATGGTACGTAAATCTTAAAAAATACATTTCAGCATTTCGAATAGGCCTAAGCTGTAGTAAAAAGACCTACCTGCAAGTGAATAAATTCAATTATAACACAGACTTCTTTTCATTATAATTCAAAATCAAATGTCACTATTTGTTGCCTATATCATTTACATATGTATTTTTTTTTACACTCTCAGTATTGTTCCACTTATAATGTTCAGACTGCTACTTATACCGACAAAGTTATTTTTTTTTAAATATGAGTATTATTCTTATTTTTCATTTAATTAACTCACTAAGCAAAGCGATGTTTGTATAATATCCCATTTCCAAATTGCATAATGTTTTCTAAAAACCAATGGTCCAAATCATTAACAAATTACCTTACACAGTTATGACCCAAATTTTCAAGAAGGAAAGCAACAGCATTCTTCTGATTTCACTGATATTCCGTAAGCAGTAGCTCAGTGGATCAGTCACGTACTCTGCAGTTTTAAATGAACTAAATTTATGTCATCAAAGTGGCTGAAGTAGTGGCAGGCATTTTATCTTGGCTTAAGGGTGTCATTTCTGATGCGTTAGATTGTCTGTCCAACAATAAAAACATTTTGAAAAAAATGCCTCTTTAATAGAAACAAGTAAAAAATGCTCCGAAGTTTCTTCGGTGCAATAGAGCTTTCTGTACGGCGTGTAATCAAGGCCACCGAAAATAGATCTATCTTTTGGTGGTCTCGGTATAATGCTGCTTTTTCGGAATAAATTTTTCATTTCATTTCAAACAACTGACAGTGTTTATGTACTCCATGTCATGCATTCAATACAATATATATATATATATATATATATATATATATAT
>NC_089746.1:56774011-56796511 GCF_040412425.1 Macrobrachium rosenbergii | reverse complement strand
GAAGGTATGGGTTACATCACCCAATGTCAAATACATCCAGGGGAACCAAAAAAAATGTGCTTTTGTTTTGAGAAAACGCCGTGTTTGAATCTGACAGCAGTAAGAATGCTTGTCTTTATTTTCCAGCGAATATTTCATTAAAAACTGGGAATGAAATTACCCTCAAAATACTCACAGACGTCCGGGTTGATCCTCACATTAATCCGAAAAAAAAAGCGTAAGCTGCCAGTTAAAGAAAGAAAGGAAAAAAAAGATGTAAAAGGAGAAAGAATACAAAGAAAAAAGATTTGATGACGTCAGCAGAAGAGGGAGAGCCAGGTGAAACCGTGATTAACGGGTATGGAAAAGAGAAGTGAATAAAAGTTAAAGCTGACAGGGGAAAATCCCTCATAGACACTGATTTGAAAAAGTTGATAGATGGCAGATTTTTTTTTTTTTTTTTTTGTATCCTACCTTAAAGCTTGCAGTACCTTGAAAGGGTATTGAAAAATGTCATTGCGAGAGCACTCCGTTCGCTCAAATTGTAAGTATTTTTTTTTTTTTATGGGATATAGATTTTTAAGAGCAAAGATGAAAAAAGAGATGTCGAGTACAATTCTTAAAGAAGAGCGTCAGGGAATAGTTTTACAGATGACGATTCGGTGTAAATGAAAAAAAGAAAAATAAGTACTTAAAGTATATAACAAAATATAAGTGTACTTAAGTGTTTGCTAGAATAACTGATTTGATAATTGCATTTGCTGGCAGTATCAACAGTCACGAAATTAAAAAGCTAATTAATGCCATGAATTATATCCTCTTTACAGAAATCACAAGATCTCATATTATCACTTTGAAGATGAGGTTAACGCTATAGCTGAACGGTCGAGTCGAATCCTCTCGGGGGCAGATACACTTATCAACTATCATCCCCTTAGAGGTTAGTTAATCTCATTGTATAGTGAATTCGATATTAAATCTTATTGGTTGCCTAATATCTGTGAGTATAAAAGTCAATTATATATAAGTTACAAAACCTGATATATTTTGCATTTATTATATATATATATATATATATATATATATATATATATATATATATATATATATATATATATATATATATATATATATATATTAATCCACAGGAAAATGACAGGCAGAAGTTCAGTATCAAGCGCTTTCATGTTTATTAACGAATCGTGAAAGCGCTTGATACTGAACTTGCCTGTCATTTTCCTGTTTTCCTGTGGGATTCGCTTATACACTGAAGTCACGTGCATCTACTGTGATTTTTAAGCATATATATATATATATATATATATATATATATATATATATATATATATGTGTGTGTGTGTGTGTGTGTGTGTAATGTGTAATTGAATGGCCACAATGCCCTCTTAACTTCTCGAATTCTTCGCGCTTTTTTGGATACGCTTGTCACTACAAAGCTTTAAGATTCAAGTGCAAGAAATTGAAGTGGTTGCGATGTCCGGTAGCGGGAAACGAACCCTTGTCACCATAATCACAAGGAGGTGACAAGTGTATCCAAAAAAGTGCTAAGAATTCAAGATGTTAAGTGGGCATTGTGGCTATTACAATTACATATGCATCTGGTAAAAAGTGACCAGTAGATTCTACATATATATATATATATATATATATATATATATATATATATATATATATATATATATATATATATATATATATATATATATTTATACTTATGTCTTCAACAATCCATTCATTCCGGTTTTTGGTATTTGATAGCATTTTACTGATGAGTTTCTCCTTCTGTTACTAAACGCTTTTCAACCAGTAAAAAGGACATTTTGTAAAAAAAAAAAGGCAAAGGATGTGTAGAGCCTTCTCCACAAGACATTAGACTGGAATCAAAGAGCCATTAGTGTTTTTTATTCACGTTCTCGTGGCTTTTTTTTTTTCTCCAAGGGAGCAGATGCCTGAGTGAAACCTTATTTAGAAAAGCAAAATGGTCTGGGAAAACGAGTTAAAGCTAAATTCTAACCAATCTAATCGTGACTAGCTAATTTCAGAAAGCGTCAGATAAAGGCACTCTATTTTAAAGGTTCCTGTCAAAATATAACGCTCTATTTCTTTTTCCCGTGAGCTTAAATACCCGTTGTATTATTATCATGACTCTTACTCCAACCAAAGGCAAAGTAAGTTTGTTAATCACAAAGCCTAGGCTCGTATCAACGTACCGAATCCGGTTAATGAGGTTACCTTTGACTACCCGAACGTCAAGGTCATTAGAATAATTTGATATAAATATGCAAAGCAAATGTTCCAGGGCCAAAAGTGTACTCATTTAGTCAAAGAAAATGATATCGCCGGCATTCCCGAGGTAAAATACTCAAAGGCTTTTGATAAAAGTTTAAAGGTGTGCTTGAAATGAGTCATATACGACGGGGACTTCGAATTTTCATGCCATTTCTCCCTTTCTGACAAATTTGCGTTTTGTTTTTTTACCTCATACTTCCTCTCTGCAATTATTTACTAGAGTATTAACTGCTTTGTAATGGTTTTCTCATTTCAATTCTTTTCTATGTTTGTTTGTGTGTGTGTATATGTATATATATATATATATATATATATATATATATATATATATATATATATATATATATATATATATATATATATATATATATACACATACATATTTATGTGCATGTATGTGTGTGCGTGAGTGCGTATGAATATGTGTATTTATATGAGTGTATGTGTGTGTACTTGTACCTATAATGAGTCTGTAATGACTTAAAACGAAAAATAAAACTTACATGAAATGATCCTGTTGTGTATAAACGATTTTGGAAAATCAATTAAAACAAGAAAGCACATAGAATTATTCGTACAAGATAGAATAATGAAAAATCGGAGGATAATTAGTGAAATAAATAATTACATGCGCATTTATTTTAAATAACCACCCACTCACCCACACACAAAATCTGGCATTTCTCAAATTTGCATCAGATTCCTTAATTAGGAGTTTTAGCAAAATTTCTCAACGTTGACTGAATACCATTTGCTCTGAGGCACTTTCTTTCGCCATGGGTAATAAAAAGATCTTTTTTTTTTTACTTAAATTTTAGTGTTTTGGGGAAGAATGACTCCTTTCTTTTTATAACAGAGATCCAGCCAGCTTTCTTTACTGTAAATATTCCTGGTATTGATAAGAAAACGACTAGTTTTTTTTTTTACTGATGCGTGTTCTTTTAAATTACTATGCATTAATTTTTGGTATGATACGTGTTTTTTTTTTTTTAAATGGACGATACAAGTTTTTTTTTTAGATGACACGTTGTTTTGAAATAGGGCGTGTTATGTTTTCCCCGGGTATAGTGGTCCACAACATTCCTCTTATTCTCCCCAGCAAGGTCCCGTGCTTGCGTATGACCAATCACTTGGCAGTGACGCTTGCCAGGTAGAGAGTTCGAATATAACCAGTGCTTGAAGAGAGAGAGAGAGAGAGAGAGAGAGAGAGAGAGAGTCAGTCTAACAAGCGCTCCTCTTCTCGTGAAGTAAAGCAGAACTCTTTTAAACCTCTGAGGTCTGGCAAGAAAGTTCATCGTGAAAACTAATTTATATTGCGTGAGAAGGCTGTATTTCATGAATTATGATTATATATATTTATTTATTTATTTATTTATATACATAATA
This sequence comes from Macrobrachium rosenbergii, assembly GCF_040412425.1. NCBI lineage: Eukaryota > Metazoa > Arthropoda > Malacostraca > Decapoda > Palaemonidae > Macrobrachium > Macrobrachium rosenbergii. The sequence continues at coordinate 56,792,839 of NC_089746.1, read as the reverse complement.
TATATATATATATATATATATATATATATATATATATGCAGTATATATACATATGTGTGTGTATCTATCTATCTATCTATATATATATATATATATATATATATATATATATATATATATATATATATATATATATATATATATATATATATATATATATATATGTGTGTATATATATATATATATATATATATATATATATATATATATGTATATATATATATATATATATATATATATATATATATATATATATATATATATATATATATACATACAACTGAACGACGCGAGCAACGAGGAATTCGTCTGTATCCCTGAGCCCGGGAAAAACTCTTTCATTAAAGAAAAGTTCGTCTAATACTCTTTCAATGTTGGACGCTCTGGCCGAAGAACTTGGCCAAGTTTTATTTGCTTCTCTTCTTGTCTTTTCTGTCTTCGCTCGATTGTCAGTATCTGGACTTAATTTTACTGCTTGTTCGTGTCTGTTCTTTAAATGTTCATATATTAATATATTTCTGTTATGTGTTCGTATGCGCGCATTCGCCAGGCAAGTGAGAGGTTCGCGCATACTTACGTGTGACTGCTTCTAAGCTTCTGAACAACATCCGACTTTGCTATTTTTTAATACTATTGTTTTTGACATTCTTATTTGTACTGTTGTTAGTAGTAATAGTAATAGTAGTAGTAGTAGCAACTAAACAGACATTTATATAAAGCAGGAGTGAATATCCATTCACAAAAGCATTTCACCTCTTGCCTAAAATGAAAAGTTAGAATTAACAAAAAAATCTCATACATCACATTAAACAAAACTGAAGGCTATAAAGAAAACTGACTTTACTATCTACATATAAAATGCATATTAAGAAAAATCATATCTCAAAATCCCACCAAGAGACTTCTCTTTTATACGACGTTTGTGAGAAAAAGGACTGGGAAAATGTTGAGGGTACCACCTTAGAGAAAATCATTATCTGGCACCTTAGGACACCTGAGACTTCAGAGTAGAGAGGAATTTACTTTTTCCTTGGATGCCAACGAAATTATATATATATATATATATATATATATATATATATATATATATATATATATATATATATATATATATATATATATATATATATACAGTATATGTACATATATTCATTACATGCATACATACATGAATATATGTATATATGTATGTATATATATATGTGTATGTATGTATGTATATATATACATATATGTGTGTATGTATGTATTTATGTCTGTCTGCACATAATATATATACATATATATACATTTATATATATATATATATATATATATATATATATATATATATATATATATATATATAGAGAGAGAGAGAGAGAGAGAGAGAGAGAGAGAGAGAGAGAGAGAGAGAGAGAGAGAGAGAGAGAGAGATGTGTGTGTGTGTGTGTTTGTGTAAGCAGGCGACTAAAAGTGAGGCTGATTACTTCGAAACTACCGTTGTTAAACGCATAAATATGAATATCTGAATCCACAGTGTGTTTTATTTTATAGAGACTATTCATCTGTATCAATTACCATTTCCTTCTCGTTTTCCTGAAGTTTGTTTTCTGACATATAGTAACCCAGACCAGATTAAACGAAACTTGGTTTCTTTCATTCTTTCCTTAACGATTTATTTATTGTTACTCTAAAAAAGTACTTCTTATCCAGGCTTCTCAAAATAGAAATTAAGATAGGTCGAGAATTTTTTGGCACTGGAAGCTGATGGAATATTTTCATAGAAGGTTGAGTCCTGGACGTGGCTGATTCTGCTTTTCGTTAACTGAGCATCCTACTTAGATAACTTATCTAATCATTTTCTATTCTTGTACAGGATATTGTTTTGAGATGCGTGGAAGAGGTAATTGTAAGCATAAAAGTCAGCCAATTCCACATGACCTTTAGGTAATTCAATTCTAAACAACAGAACTTTCAGCTTTGCAGTGTTTGTTCATCCTTCAGTCTTATTCTGTGTAAGATGTTGTGTTATTTCCTTAATTCTGTTAGTGTCCACCTTAATATTTTTTTTCATATCTTACAGGCCCAAAGAGATTAAAGCAGCTGTATTATCTACAAGCGTCTCACACTGTGCACATAACCTTTGAACTGTATTGACACGTAAACTAATATTTTCATAAAGTCATGAACCTTCCAAGACTTCCTAGGAGAGCTTCGACCATCTAGTTGCGAATGTTAACTGTTGCTAGATTCTCGTGACTGAGTTTCAGTCATACGCCAATCATACTTTGCTGCGGTGACCAAGCCACGCTGCCACTGGGATTTACGAACGTCATCTTCATCTCTGGTTGACTGTAATCATCAGGTTTTTTTTTTTTTTTTTATTGCTGGAGGTTTGAATTGTTCTTGAATTGTCTTCGCTTCCAAGGCCTCGTGTTTTCGGACCCTTCTGTGGTCACACATTCCTCTCTCTTATCAGGTAAGTGAATTTAATTACCCCCTAAAAAGGGAAGTTACGATTTTGCAAAGGTTTGTTTGTGTGTCTCTTTATTACTTTACACAAAGGATTATGCATATGGATTCTTATACGAAATCTCCACCATCGGATGGTCTCGTGGCTGGCAACAAGAGAATAGATTCTGGGAAAAAATAGGAACGTAGCTTTTAGAAAGAAAGGACCTTTTGAGGGTTGAACTATCAGCCTTGATGGATGCAGGCAATCTCCGAACTCTCTCGTTGAGGATGAAATCTGCTAGGAGATTTCGTATTAAGATGTTATCGTAAAATGCAGTGATATTTCATGTGCATATATTTTTAATTTTCATATCGTGAGTTTGCAATAGGGCTTTACACTCTCTGATTTCTAATACCATTAGTTATAAAGATAACAACAATAATAATAATGAATATCATCACTTTCTGTAGTCATTGGCATCCCAAATATCATTTTACTTTTACAGTCATCCCCGTAATAAGAAATAAAAATTATACTGGTTCTCATAAAACATGGTAATTCGACTAAGATTAAAAAACCTACTTAACAAACCATCTATCTTCGTTTTCCTTTCTAATGATGCAAGTTCAACATATAAGATTCCTATTTAGCTCGGCAACTGCCTGATAATAAAAGAGCTACTCCCAAAACTTAGGACCTCGAAGGGATTTCGGAACTACTTTCCGTCGTCAGAGGTTCCTCCTTATTATACATCACTGTCAATTAGACGATCCTTGGGAAAGTAGCCTCTGCCAGCGTTTCACCCAAGTGTGGCTCGTGTTTGTTTATCAGGCGCCATTAGAGGATGTTTCACGTTACCTGATTTTATACTGGATACATTGATAGTTCTCCTTTTATGTTTAAAAATAGTAGTAGTAGTAGTAGTAGTAGTAGTAGTAGTAGTAGTAGTTGCAAAGCTTAGCCTATAGAAGCATCTTGAGGGATGTGCATATCCGCAGATGCTGTTGAACACTTTTCCTCATCTCTCACTCATCACAAACTGGCTAAATACAAGTTACCGACTAACAAGTGTTTCATACGATTATCCAGCACTTGCCAAAATACGTTCTCCGCTTACGGGCGTGGAACTGTCTTCAACCTCTTCTGGATATGCGTTAAGTTGCCGACGTGGGTCTACGTCATTGTTAGTGTGGTAAGGACGCATATGCACAATTGTTCGAAAAAAAGATAAAAACCGCGAGGCAAGTCATGAAGAAAATTGTCGCAAAAACTCCGTTATATACAAAACCCTAGCTTTATAATTCTGCTCAAATTTTATCATAATCATAGTTATTAACAAAATCGACAATTTCGTTTCTAGTGACCAAAAATACGAGTCCAAAATCGTGGGTTTAATTCGGGAAACATTTGGCGAAATTGGCTACTGGTGTTTGCCCGAAGTTCCTTAGTTAAGGGAAAGAATGGCCACTGGAAAGAACAACAGCTAATTTCTTTGGCCGAATTAATCTTTACTTAACTCTAAGGAAGCTTTAAAGTTTCGTAATTGCAAAGCTCATGTTCTACAACTCGCATGCAAACATTATGGATATTTTTATTGTCATTGACATGTAAATACGATCCTTCCTAGCAGTCTTTTTCAAGTCGAGGAGAGGAGGGAAGTTTTGTATTTCATAAATGCGTCATCGAAACTTGTCGTCTCGGCGGGATTCATAAATTTTCAGAAACTTAAAGATTTCTTAGAGTTTAAAAGTTCTGGCAAATCCAGAAAGCTTTTAAATTCTTAATTCATGTAAAGCTCGACTTCGGTCGTAAAATCATCATGTTTGAAAGTATTTTTTTTTAAGCGTTGTGAAAAGCGCATTATTTTAGACAGGATGAATAGGAAACATAGTCGAAGATAATTGTAATTACACGCATATTCATACGTGAATACATACATATATATACATATGTGTGTGTATAATATATGTTTGTGTTCAAATATATATATATATATATATATATATATATATATATATATATATATATATATATATATATATATATATATATATATATATATATATATATATATATATATATATATATATATATATATATATATACATACATATATATATATATAAAAGTGTCGAAATCAGAGCATTGTGATTAATTAAAGTCATTGCACTACATTCAGACTCATTGTATTGTGTAGTGTCTTTATTACCTTGCTAGATATAATTATACTAAATTCCATTTATTTAGAATCTAAAAAGATTAAATGGCCTTGCTCTAGCCTATTCCGTATGTCCTTCCGTACCTTCCTAAGTTAACCTGTTTTTAGTTTTCTGTAAAAGAAAACTATTGAGGTGCCTATTTGTCTGTCCGTCCGCACTTTTTCTGTCCGCCCTCGGATCTTAAACACTACTGAGGCTAGAGGGCTGCAAATTGGTTTGTTGATCATCCACCCTCCAATCATCAAACATACCAAATTGCAGCTCTCTACTCTCAGTAGTTTTTATTCTATTTAAGGTTAAAATTAGCCATGGTCGTCCGTCTGGCACCGCTACAGGTGCCAACAACACAGGCCACCACCAGGCCGTAGCTGAAAGTTTCATGAGCATTGGCTGAGAGTTTCATGGGCCTTAGCTGAGAGTTTTATACAGCATTATACGCTGTACAGAAACTCGATTGCGCCGCAGAAACTTCGGCGCATATTTTACTTGTTTAATTGTATATTTAATTATTTTTTTGTACTTTGTCATATGTGACATCAAACAGTACAATTGTTTCCCTATCTATGAATAAATGCCATATCAGAGATACGAAAACTTACAGCAACTTAAAGCACTCCTTGTTAAAATGTTCCGCATTTTTTAACATTAGCTTGAGTGTTCAAACAACCGGCTTTTACTTACCTTGTAAACAAAAACGGATTTACGAGCAATTACTATGGTCAATAAAATATTTTTTAGGGCGAAAGCATTAACTCTGGATAAAATCGCCAGAATATCACCAGACAACATTATTATTATTATTATTATTATAATTATTATTATTACTTTTATATCTTGTTTTGAAAGCTCAGTTGGAGGATCCCATTTGTCAACCTTTCAATGATCTTGCGTGTAATTAAGGTTATTCATTAGTCCTACATTGTCTGAAGGTTCGTTAATTTTCCCGCTTTTCATTCGTACATTTTCATTGTTCAAAACCTCGCTGAACTGTGAATACCAGTCAGCCATCTTACAGTTCTGAAGAAACCGCTTCCACTCGGGAGTCTAAATCTTCTCAGTCATTTCACCTTTGAATTGTTCTTTTTTAAAAAAAATATGAGAATGATCTTTCCAAATCTTAACGAGATATTAATCAACACACTACACTGCACTAATGAAGCCGTTGCGCGATGTGACCTCAGGGTCAAGGTCAATGTCACAACCCATGAACCCTAACAGGACAATTTGTTGTATTGCAGGCCTCAGGTGATATGTTTTGAAAACAAGACGCATCGTTCACATGTTCGCAATTATGCTCTATATTTTTCTTCCAATTAGAGGTTTCCACTCGCAGCTCCCAAAGAGGTCGAGAATAAATCGATTTTGTCCCTCGGGAGTGGAAACTCAAAAGCGCAAATCAAAGCAATATTCTGACAGTCAGACGACTAAGTGGTATTCTCTCTCTCTCTCTCTCTCTCTCTCTCTCTCTCTCTCTCTCTCTCTCTCTCTCTCTCTTAATATGTGTATGTGTGCGTGTGTTCACGCTTTTGTGTACTTATGTACATCATAAGCAGCTGTTTCTTTAGATATTTTCTTCACGAATTTATTTACTTCGCAATACTAAAGCTGTGTGCGTTTTGCTTATTTATCTAAAGTTGTGCACGTTTTGCTTATTTATCTAAGGTTGTGTGCGTTTTGTTTATTTATCTACAGCTGTGTGCGTTTTGCTGATTTATCTAAAGCTGTGTGCGTTTTCCTTAGCTATCTAAAGTTGTGTGTGTTTTGCTTATTTAGCTAATGCTGTGTGCGTTTTGCTTATTTAACTGCTGTGCGCGTTTTGATTATTTTTCTAAAATAAGCAAATAATAAAAACGAAAAGCATCAGTTTAGGTAAGGTGTTAAACGAAACCCCGACACGAACTTACAACATGTCACTAGTAGCCTTGGCGATATTGCCGCGAATTCAACCTTGCGAAAAAAAAAAAAAACAAACGAATGGCGCAATCTTTCTCGAAGGATTTGTTTGCTCACCTTTTGAAATAACAGTATTTTTTTATGCAATAAAAACCGGAGTAACTGAGAAAATTTAAGAAATATTTGACATAGGCTACTAGGAGAAAAGGTAGGAAGATAGAAGTAGTTAAATACACGAGAGAAATGCATGTATCTTAATGGGTCACTGACTGATTGATTTCACTTCGAAAATGGACGTAACAAAATACCCACATCAATTCTGTTCCTGTTTTGCCTCGAAACTCAAATTGTGATGAGGAAAAATCAAATACAGCAATAATTTCATAACTTATTTGCAATGGCTACAAGGCTCATTCAGAATCTCTCCATAGAATAGATAAGGCGAATGATAAATATATGAATGATGAATATTAGGTTGGCCATGTATATCGACATCGATACGATTTAAGTAAGAGAGCTTCTCATACTGCACTTGATATAAAGATAAGGAAGAAAATTTGGTGAATACAATGTGTAGAGAGAGAGAGAGAGAGAGAGAGAGAAGGTTGTAATTTCAATTCGAAAGAGAAATAATTCATCACAAGAAAGAGGTATACAGGATATTCAGAACAAGAGAGAGAGAGAGAGAGAGAGAGAGAGAGAGAGAGAGAGCAAATTTAGCTATTGTCACAACGGCGTTAGGTAGTAAAATAACATGAGAATAGTAGGTCCAGGTGGTTTTCGGGGACGTTGCGACCGCCGAATTTCGAGGAATTATCGGTTTTTAGTGTTTTGCACTGTTATATGTCTAGAACTCTAGATAAACATGTCCTGAAATATTATTACAAAAAAAAAATTTTAGGTGAGTTTTCTTTCACATATTTACTCACCGCATTTACCGGCATCTGAGCGGCATTGAGCGAAAAATTGTCGCAAAATTTCTGTATGACTTTTTAGGTGGAAGTGAGAAATATACTTTACTTTCCTACTAAATTATACATTATCTACGATAAAAACTGGCTCTTTCTCTCAAAAAATATAATATCCGATTAAATATGCATTTTTATATCTCAATATCGACCTGTGAGCGACACTGAGTGACAATTTGTCGTATAATGTCTGTATAACTTGCCAATTCTGGATAGCAGAATGTGAGAAATTTACTTTGGTGTCCTACTAAAACAACCCATTTTCTACGATAAGAGCTGGTTCGTTCTCTAGAAAAAATATCAAATCAAAGTAAATATATCTCTATGTATCTCGATATTTTGAACTCGTCATAGTCGTATCACGGATGTACCATTCCAGCTAGTATACATATAGTATTTTATATTTCTTGGCATATTTTTACTGCGTATTTTCGGAAATATGAAATTATATAAGTACGTAACAGTTCCAAATAGAGCGTCGGGTTTTCCCGATAAACCATTTCGATTTGTGTGTGGTTCTGGTTCAAACGGTATCCTAGTGCTTGGTGACGCATTTCCTTTTCGGGTTTTCTTGCCGTGTAGTGCATTCACGCAATTCCGTTCCCATAAGCAAGAAAAGTACCACCCTTATGAGAGAGAAATTTGAACAATTGTGTCTCGTAAGTTTGTCACAAGAGAGGGACGGAAGCAGACCGGAATTGTCTCGCCTGGAATGACAACAACGCCAGAACTCCCATAACTAGGTAAGGGATTTGTTTTCTTATATTATTGATATTCAGATTAGTGATATTTTAATTAGTGATTACTATTTTTCATAATATTACGATAGTTATATAAAACCACAAAGCTTGATTTTACTGAGGTGAGTTGTCGTCTGACTCGTGACTTGTGTAGGCTCGGTTACTCAGCGTTTGTTTACTTTATCCTCGCAGTTGTTTGTTTATTTGCCTCTCCAGTATCTGAATGGAAAACATCCACAGTGGTAGCGTTTATAGGTCATGAACAAAATTTATTTTGAAAGCGTATAATTAAATAGGTTATGAGGAAAAATTTAGGGCGAGTGTAAAAACGATGGGAACAAACCTTTCCTAGAATACCATGTCCTGGCCTAACCTCATTAGGGCATTTACTTTCGTAATTTATGAAAAAAAATTTCGCACTGATAGCATATAGCCTACTAATTTTTATAGGTAGCATATACTACTTTTCATAGGTTATGGAGAAAACATTATATTGATAGCATATATTAATAAATCTTTATGAAAAAAAGTGCACTGATATATATATATATATATATATATATATATATATATATATATATATATATATATATATATATATATATATATATATATATATATATATATATATATATATATATATATATACTATTTGAACGTTGCAACCATATATTTCTAGCACTTCCTTCTGTGCCCCTCTTCACCGGTAAAATATGGGGAGACGATATGTTAGAAAACAGAGGTAAAATGGATAAAATATTATGGTATCCATTTTACCTGTTTGTTTATAGGGGAGGTTGGACTTTCGGGGAAAAATGAAAGGGAGCCAAGCGAAGGTTGAGAATTCATGAAGGGATGAATGAAGTGAAAGTGGTTGAGAACTTCCTGTATGTCGAAAGCTTTTGGTACCCTTGGCACTGTCTTGGCTAAATTCGGGTCTATAAATATTCAGTTATCCCTGCAATGGCCCCTAATATTTTTCTTTGTATTTTTTCATCGCTAGATGAATTAGAACAAAAAAAGTTAAGTATACCTTAGTTTAACCAGACCACTGGGCTGATTAACAGCTCTCCTAGGGCTGGCCCGAAGGATTAGACATATTTTACGTGGCTAAGAACCGATTGGTTACCTAGCAACGGGACCTACAGCTTATCGTGGAATCCGAACCACATTGTAGCGAGAAATGAATATCTATCACCAGAAACAAATTCCTCTAATTCTTCATTGGCCGGTCGGAGAATCGAAACCGGGCCTAGCTGAGTGCTATCCGAGAACTCTACCGATTCGTCCAACGAGGAACTATAAACACAGTGATAATACGCCCTCTCAGGGAACATCGGACCCAGCTATTACGTCTTACCTAATAAAATGGAGCATGTTCCTGTATGCGGATCCACTGTGATGTTTACATTCATCTGGGTTGGGGGGGGGGGCAGGGAAATCTGCTATGGCCGCCATAAATTCTTGTCACGGTCCCCTTGGGGGATATGGCCCCAGGTTGAGAACAAATGGGTTAAATCAGTAGGCAAACAAAACGAAACTTGAGTTGGAGAGATTCACAAAGGAAGACTGAAAAGACGAAAATTCAGAGCAATGCACAGACCTGATATTTTAATGGCCATTTGTTGCAAGAATTTAAGCCATTTAATAATCTTCCGTTGTCAGTGACAGTCCAGTAACCCTTAAGGGTCAAGGTAGAATAACGAAAGCGAAACACTTTACGGGCTTTCTTACCATAATCAGAATCTTTTACAATCTTAGGGACAATACTGATTCACGGGCAGTAAACCTGGTAACACTCAGTTAGTATGACAGACAGCAGAGATTTTTTGGCATTTTAGAAAGAAGCTTTAAGAAGAAACTTAGATGATATATGGTCGCTAAACAGGGCCCACCGTGACTTGTGTCTAGATGTAAAGCGATGTGTAGGAAAGAAGACAAAACGTTCGAAGAGACAGAAGAGAAACCTGGATAAGGATAACGGACAAAGAGACTGGTGATGATAACTAGCTTGGCTCGAAAGGGAATGAACGTGAAAGTATTATTTGGCGCGAGGTCAGTGAGGGATCTGTGCAATCCTTGTCTGCTAGAACTTACCTTGTGAAATAAATGAGCAATCACTAGCCATTAAAAACGAACGGTATCACGGCATCTCTGACGTTGCAAAATTATAATGAAGATTTGAAATGAAAGTAACATTATAAGCAACCATGGAAAAAGAACAAAATGGCTTGCCCCTTCTTATTCTTAACCCATTTGACTCTCTTTCTCCCTTCTCTGGTGTCTCACTATAGCAATCCCCTACCCCTACCCATGAAATCCTCCCCAATTCCTATAACTAGCCTCCTCCCCCCGGCCACAAGATAAAATGCACCCCAGTAATATTTAAAAAAATATTAAAAATATATAGGTACAAGAATAATAAACCGTAAATCTCCCCTTTTTCTTTTTTTTCACGTCCATAGGGAGAACTTTTTGATCGCCCCTGCAAAAGCCTTTGCATTTTCCACCAGGAGTTACATGGGTAAAATTAGGTGGGTTTTTGACGTCATTCCCACGAATAATGAGTTACGAGGTGCCATGTCGGTTGTAGCGTTTGAATTCAACGTCCCAAAAATAAAGTTGTGACTTTTTATTTTTGTCTGTTGGTTCCTTTATGCCTCTTTATTGGTCTATTTTCTTGGGGAGGTTCCTTTGGCAAAATCGGTGAAGTCTGGTTTACCTACAAAATTAATGTTGAATTAAGCTGCCAAACGTGTGCGTAAACGTGCGATTATGTTTATATACACAAATGTATTTCAGTCAGAGATGAACTGATTACAAAACTGATGTTTCCATCACAGATGCTTAATTTATTAGGAAGGAAGTAATGTATGAGGCTGCAAAACGAATGAGGCTCACTTATACAGATTTGCAGATCATCAAAAAACTTTTAATGAGGAAGCTAATTTTTCATTGGGTCATATTTTCCTTGATACATATACCAGTAACATAGTAGAGTCAGCAAAGTATAATTTTAAATATGCTTAATAAATCTCTCTCTCTCTCTCTCTCTCTCTCTCTCTCTCTCTCTCTCTCTCTCTCTCTCTCTCTCTCTCTCTCTCTCACATACATATACTAGCTTAGATACAATTCTAATATTCTTTTACAAAAATTCCTGTTTGTTAACAAACATTATTCCGGTTTACGAGGATAAACTTAACTTTCTTTCGTACCCGAAATATACATTAACGAAGCAATTAAGGCTAATTCGAGTTCCTGCATTATTCTGCAGCTATTTGGACACCCCCACCCCTTGTAAAACTCGTTATTTTTTTCTTGTATAAAATGGACATAACATTACATTACGGAAATAATACGCGTAATGATTACGTCGCTCTCGTTTATAATTGTGCTGAGGGGAAAAAAGGTTAAGGCTCCAAATGGCAAGCCTATATTAGAATGCTTTCCGCTGCGATTGTTTGGGTGAAGGTAAATAGATGCAGTTTGCCAATGTGCTTGTATTTTCATACATAGAAGTGTTGTAGGGCTTTTAAGCACGTATGTGATTTCTTTACGTAGTCATACACATATATACACACGCACACACATATATACAGTATATATATATATATATATGTATGTATGTATATATATATATATATATATATATATATATATATATATATATATATATATATATATATATATATATATATAAACATAACAGGAATAACAGGAGTGGGGGTCAAATGCAAGCCCAACTCAGTGCCGGTCCAAATATATATATATGTATGGATCTATAGGAGGTTTGAGTCTGGAATGGCATTCGCCCATAGAAAATCTGCCAAAACCAAGACAGGAACAGCCGGAGAAGGCTTATTGCACAGCGAACTGACTAGAAATTAAGCTAATATATATACATACATACATATATATATATATATATATATATATATATATATATATATATATATATATATATATATATATCTAAAAGTGAAGGTTTGTACGTTTGTTTGGATGCTATGGAAATCCGAACTGCTTGACAGAAGCAGACAAAATCTGGCACATGGACCCTACGTCACCCCAGGAAGGCTTATAACTCAAAATCAAACCCATACCCCAGTGACAGACATCAAACACAGACAAAACAAATGAAATTTTCTGTTTTACCGGTGCTGTTCACCTTTTATTCAGTAGCTTTTCTGTTAGTGACGTCATTAAACTCCTCCCACTGCAAACCCTAAAATCAGTTTAGTACACAAAAAATTCAACAGATGTGTCTGACTGTATTAGAATTACTTTCATTCAGTCATAAAGCAATGCAATTCAAAATATAACTTCTACCACCACACCAGTCAGCTCTTACAATTCTCGCCACGGAAAAAGTAGTAACAGACCAAATGTTTCTGTGACATGCCTACCCCCTCACTGAAAACTACTCGTGTCGAAATCACAACATATTTCAGTTTTCATCTTAAGCCAAATGTATCTTAATCGTACCCTGCCAATAAAATACAAATTCTTAAGTACCTTGTGGTACTATCATCATCATATCTAAGTACTTAATTCACAAAAAAGAAAAAAATTTGGTTGCAGGCGTAACTTTAGAGATCAAGAACTAATTCATCACCATCCGAGCATGCGTATTCGCAGACCAGATGCTTCTGTGACAGATTTACCCACTCATTAAAAATTACTCGTGACGTAATTATCACATTTTTTCAGTGTTCATCTGAAGCCAAACGTATCTTAATTATACTCTGCCAATAAAATACAAATTCGTAAAGTACCTTTTGGTATTACCATCATCATATCTAGAACGAATCTCCTTTGGTTTGTTGTTCAGAGAATTTCACATAGTTGATAGAAGGTCCGTCTACTGTTGCAAGGGAGACAGACCTTCTTCCCCTAACACAAACACAAATACACAGACACACCTGAGCACGTATCTAGAAGTATAAGTTTTTTTATTTATTATCTTTGTGCAGTGATGTATTTTATTCTTTTCTAATAGAGGAATGTAACTTCCTCTCCCCCTTTATCTTCCCCTCACCTTCCCCTCCCCACCCCCTTCTTTTTCCTTCCCCCTCCACCACTCTCTTCTTCCTACCCTCCCCCTCCCCCTAACCCTCTCTTTCTCTCCTCCCATTCAACCTCCCATCCCCTCCCCCCTCACCCCCCACCACCTTCCCTTTCCACTTCCCCTACCTTTCCCCTCCCACTCTCCCTTCCCTCTTCCTTCCCACTACCCGTAGGCTGTTATTCGGAGTTTTTCCCGGCAGTGCCAGGTTGGTCAGCTAATATATATATATATATATATATATATATATATATATATATATATATATATATATATATATATATATATATATATATATATATCTATATATATATATATATATATATACATATTATATATATATACACATATATACACTATATATATATATATATATATATATATATATATATATATATATATATATATATATATATATATATATATATATATATATATACTGTATATGTATGTATGCATATATATATCCTGTATTATACAATATATATCAACAAACGAATATGATTATCCCTGGTTTTCCCCGTTCGTGAACACAAAGACATCCGTACACGCACACATTACTCCTTATACAGCTGTGTGAGTTTCAATACGCATGACGTGCGTACTCCCTGTTACTACATCGGAAGCCAGAAAATGCGTGGCTGGACTTGGTTCGAGGATTTCTCATATCCTCCAGCAGAGTGAATCCGAGATGAAAGGAACTCGGTGATTTTATTACGGGTAAAGGTGTTCCCAGAGGAGAAGGGGAAACGCGGAATGAATAGTGCTAGCAGCAGTAGTAATAGCAGTTGTAATAGTAGTATAAGGGGAAGGAGGGGGAAGGGGAGTAAGAGCAGCCTCCTTCATCTTCGCCTCGTACTATTAGAAGTAGTGGTTGTAGTAGTAATGGCAGTTATCTCTTATTTAAAGAAGCAGCAAATGCAATAACTGTTGTTGTTGTTGTTGTAACATCTTCCTCTTCCTGCTGTTGCTGCTACTATTTATCTCTAATAACCGAGGCAGTGGCAGTAAAAGTAGTGGTAGCAGTTACACAATATGAATGATCCATTTGTGAAATCGAACGAAAGTTCTGTGAAAGAACTGGCGGGGCGATAGTAGCAGACAGAGAGCCGGAATAAGGAAGGAAGAGGAAAGCTGACGACGCCCTGTAAAACTTCGGATTAGGTCAAAGCAACTTTGGGGGAGGCACGGCCTTGGCTGATACCTACCATCAGAAAATTGTTTATGAACGCATATTAGTGATTCGAACGGCTGAAAGGGGAACTGTGCTTGGGAATCTATTCAGCAGGGAATGGAATCAGATGTATTAATCCCTAGACAGGCGGCTCTATGACAAGACTGAAAAGGAAGCACTTTGGAAGCGAAAGTAAATTCTCCCAGGAATGTGAAGACTGAAAATTTGCCAGGAATAGAAAGTGATGCTTTCTAAATGAAGGAAAGTTGAAAGCCTTGCCAAGTAAAAATAGATATGACTGGCATGGCCATGCTTACTATTGAACAAATTAATCATTGGCCGGAACCTGAAGATAGTTATAAAAGAGAGAATCATGGCAGTGGACATTAGGCGCAAGGACTATAGGATTGTAATTTTACATTTATATAAAACAGTGGTTCTTAACCTAGGGGCGTCAGCAATTTCCAGGGGAGACACGAGCCCTAGAAAAAATATGTAAATTCTCTAATCATATTCGTTATTCTCTTAACAAGAGTGAGGATCTAATATTCGAAAGTTGAATGCAAAAATGCAAACGTATCGCCTTATAACGTTAGTTTCCAATAGTCTGCTACTCTAGTCAGACTCGTTGGGCTTACCGTGTTTTGTAATTATTTACCGCCCTCCCTATCCCTCGAAACCCCTTCTCTTTCTCCTTTTTTTTTTCATTTTCCTATAAATCTGGGAGGGAATTTTACTCATAGATGCAAGGGGGCGTGGAGGGACGGACCAACTCTTAGAGGGTCGTGGTAATAAAACCACTGATATAAAACATTAATGTCCCAGAGTCCACTTCTCCTTCTTTTAACCAACTTTAACACAAGAAATTAGATTTGCGTTCATTATGAGCTTTTTACTATATAAGAAGACTCACCTGATTTCCGGCATTCTGTCACTTTCCGTTACTTTCTTGTTATCGTCAGTTGTGAATCTCAAGGAAATTTACAGATTGAACATTTCGAGTTCTAGGTAATCCTTTTATATATATATATATATATATATATATATATATATATATATATATATATATATATATATATATATATATATATATATATATATATATATATATATATATATATATATATATATATATATATATATATATATATATATATATATATATATATATATGAATGTGTTTATATAAAGCCACAAATACCCATTACCATCGCATTCATTTTA
This sequence comes from Macrobrachium rosenbergii, assembly GCF_040412425.1. Taxonomy (NCBI): domain Eukaryota; kingdom Metazoa; phylum Arthropoda; class Malacostraca; order Decapoda; family Palaemonidae; genus Macrobrachium; species Macrobrachium rosenbergii. The sequence continues at coordinate 56,777,119 of NC_089746.1, read as the reverse complement.
CCTTGGGAATAACTTTCACCCAGTGCGCTTATTGTAAATGAATTCATTGATACAATCTAGAAATGGATTGACGAAAACTATTCATCGGCATCCCATAACTTTTTCACAAGTTAAGTAACTACTACGAAAAAGATGAAAGAATTACGTTTTTTATTATTATGCTACAAATTTTCACTTGCGTAATACGCTCATTACAGGCGATTAAAACTTTCTCAGCGTTTTGTAAAAGCAAAAGAAAGGTATGCATTGTTATTCAAATTATTTTCTTTTAAGATTTGATGAATATCTCTTAAATCAAAATAAACTTCACGAAATATACTTATTAGTCTTACTATTCAGTTGCGCATACGTACCGTGATTTAATTTTAGTTCGTTAAGTGTTCGTTTCCTGAACACAGACCATTCATATTCACCTGGTTACCAGAGATAAACCTTTCAGTATAAACAGATTTTAGTTTTCTTTAAATACCTTTACTGTTGGTATCTTATTAGTAATTGCAGTAGGCCCTTGTCTGTATTTTTTAGCCTTGTTGAAGGGCTTTCAGAAACCCCAACTAAAGTTAAATGATGCTATCGAACACGAGTCTCCTCTACGATATGATTTTGTTGTTCAAATTTGTCAGAATCGTATTAGTTACTATGACTATAAACTGTTGTCAAGGCAACGTAACGTGGAAACTTAGTCAACAATCCCAGTCTAACTCTCTGCTCTTTTGGCGTAAGTCTTTCGTTTTCGTATACCAATCTCTTTATTTTATTTTTTATTTTACTCTATTCTCTTTTATTTTACCTTATTTTATTTGTACATTCACATCCCTGATGTTTGTTTATGCTAGGAACGATAATTCTTGTTAATCTCCTTCCGGTTGATCTTTTTGTTTCCTGCAACAATTGTAAAATACTTTATAATGGCGTGTTTAAGGTCTAGAGCCCACCGTATTTTCACATAAAACCATTCCCGCCTTTTACGCCAAAATAATGGATGTTGTAACGTTAATTTCTACCCTGAAATGTAAAGATAGCACAAATGAATTCCAGGCAATTGATGTTGGAAATCTGAATACATAATGAATCGTTTTGAAGCCTCTGATTACGCATGATACTCGACAACATTCAGGTTTGTTTTCACTTTGAAACGCTCTACTCGTAAACTTATTCGGCCAAATTAGGTATGCCGGATTCAGTTACTCTATTTAAGAAAAAAAAAAAAAAAAAAAAAAACTGTTCAGGTTTAGCCGATAATTATGGAGGGTAAATTGTTCTCGTGCTCTCCGCAGTGACAATTACAGTACAACTTTTACGCTCTCGTAACGTGAAACTTTTTTTTTTTTTTATTCACTAGAATTCCTTTCATTTTGAAAAACAACGACTCCCTGAATAGCAACAGTGCTTATGCGGATCAATAAAGTTTTAAATGTAAATTATTCACTTGTTATGTATTTTCCCTCTTGTTAGCGCTTCTATAAGATTTCTTATTTTTCCGTGTGTATTCAAAGAATTTTTGTAGAATAAGTGATTCGAATTATTTCACCATCTGCTTTAAATTCATTTCTTCGCTTTTAACTATCTATTTCTCTATAAGGTTTCAATTTAACACAGCAGTAAGTAAAGGTGTCATTTGTATTCGGGACCTCTCTCTTCCACACCCTAATTGGGTTTATTGGTGCAGAGAAAACTGCAAAATGAGTCACAGACAGACAGACTGAGTAATCCTTGATTATATTGTTTGATGTCTTACTGTCTTCATAATTGCTCTGACAGTTATCAGTTTTCAAATATCATTCAGGATCGCCTTATTTTATTTAAATAATATATCGTAAACTATTGCCTAAGAGGTGTGTTATGGTGATTCGAAGTAATATAAGATTACTCTTTAGTTGTGTATAAAGTAACTATAAATATTAAAATTTTCTCAGATAGAAAACGAAGTCCAAGTCTATTTGCCTGCAGTTGGTACATCTGAAATAGGCTACATAGTTTCGTCTGCCTGAATATGCGGTCATACATTTTGATAATTCATTCCTTTTAATTTGTTGTTCAGAATTACGGTTTCTTTATCTTTGTAATTCAAAGCTTAGTCATGCATTCCTTTAACATACGGTTTCCGGATTTCTACTTGTCATAAATTGTAGTATCTTTGTGTCTTTAAGGTTTTTCAATTTCACAATTATAAATTAAACTGCTTTCCCTCCTCTAGTCACATGAATGGCTTACGACTTTTTTCATTCTTCTTTCTGTTTTATTTTATGCACTTACAAACTTATGCTGTTTCCTTAGTATACCTTCATCAGAAGATTAATCAGTTTACTTTTTCTTTAGTTTACTGCGTGGCTGAAACCATTCTTAAATAAATGACAAGAAAGTATTAGAAACATTTTTCTTTCTCTCTTCAAAGAAAGGCAACATCCTGTTTGATTTATCGTGGTGGCCAGCAATGGCGAAATAGAAATAAAAAAAAAAAAAGTACAGTTTTTCTGTGGCATCACGTTGTAAATTTCTGGGCCGATATTTCAAGTTTTTTCTCTCGTCCAAGAAGAAGAAAGAGAAGGAAATAAAGGAAAAGATCTCATGAGAGAAATTATCGTGAAGATTTATTTTCATGGACAGGTTTAATTATAACAGAAAAAAAAGTCTTGGTTTTATCCCAGTTATTAACCCTGAGGTCGGTAGGACTGGTAATAAAATATCTTTATCTATCCTGGGAAAGAAGGAAGCAAGAATAAAGCAAAAGAGAAGAAGAAGAGTATGTTCTAACCCCCATAGAAATGGACAGACACGCCTCTTGAAGAATGGAGGTTTATATGTGTAAGGGAATAAGGAACCACAAAGATGAGTCCTAAGCTTGGTAGAGGAGGGAAATAAATTGACACCAATTCTAGCAGTCCGAGGGCTAATTACTTCCAAAGAGTAAATTGCTAAAGAGATGTTACAAGACATCTAAAAGGAGGAGGTGCCTTCACCTTCAGGGAAAGCAATTAAGTAAATTTCTATTCAACAACTTTGGACAGTCTGAGATGTAGATGTTCAAATACTAGACCATTATGGCCCAAATAGAATTTTTTGTGTTCATAGATAACTCTGAAAACCATCTGGAAACTAGTACACTTC
>NC_089746.1:56716511-56769011 GCF_040412425.1 Macrobrachium rosenbergii | reverse complement strand
TTATGACCTTACATCTTGCAACGCCTCCAGATCATTCTGCTCGCTGTTGGAAACGTCTGGTTCCTTGATGAAGTTCCACAATCCAATCATCATTTGCTATGGGCAGGAAGCTTCCAATCTCCAAATCGCACGATGTCCAAAATGCAGCGACTTCTGACGGTGCCCTTCGGTGGCTTATTGCCCCTAATGCCACAATGGGATCAAACATTTTGCATATATAAAAGGCATTAAACTTACGGGTTTTTACGCCGCGCCAGAGGTTGCCACTAGAGTATATGCAAGAATTTAATCCCTTATGCATTGCATAACCCATTTTTGCATATATGAAAGGCATGAAACTTACGGGTTTTTACGCCGCGCCAGAGGTTGCCTCTGTAGTATATGCAAGAATGGGATCCGATATGCAATGCATAGCCCAGTTCACATATGAAGTAGGCATGAAACTTACGGGTTTTTACGCCGCGCCAGTGGTTGCCTTCCGCGCATATGTGATTGGGCATTGATACCCCATTCCCGAGGGTATCACGTGGCAGGTGAGGGGATGCACAACAATCCATCTTCGGGCACTTGCCGCCAGTCCTACCAGCCGCTGTAGTCTCTCCATCGCGCAGAGATGCTTCCACAGCTATATCCAGGATTGTTTTCCATCACAAAGCTCAGCTCATTCCTGTTCCCAACATCAGAGATGTCCTGGCTTCTTTTTCTTCTGCAAGTGAACCACCAGTTTCCATCAAAAAAGCAGAATCTTCTTTAGGCATCATTCACGTGACTGCGTTTATCTTGTAGAGTTTCCGAACCTTTTCAGACTCTTGCTCCAGTGTTCGCAGTCTGGCTGCAGATTCCAGCCTCATTTTCTGGTGTACTTCCTTTCTACTTAGGGGCTTCTTGTCTGATGGAGTTTTAGCTGGGTCTTTTGAGTGTGTCTTGGTGCCAGTTGAAGGACGTTGCAATGCCATGATTTGGCGAAGTCCTTCCTCGATGTTGTCCATTTGCTGGTAGAGGACCTTGCAGTTGATCTTGGGCTTCCTCAGACATCGAGTTGTATTTAAAGCCTTCTCCTTTTCAGCTTTCCTTTCTGTTGTAGGTCGTTCTTGTGGCACCATTTTAATCATATTCTTCTCTCTTTGCAGACACTTCCTTTTCTCCTTTAAGAATTTTAACTTTCGTTTCCAAGGATCTGATCTTCGTGTCCTTGGCCAAGGTCTTTCTTGGAGCCTTTCGAGTTCCAAGGTTGCCTCCATCTTTTCAAATTCCATCGTCTCTAATTCTTCCTTTGCCTCTGCCAGTTCGAATTCAAGTTGAACTATCCTCCTGGCCATTTCATTCACCTTTCCGTTTGCCTTCGATTTTTCTGCTACAACAGTTTTAGATTCTTTTAACAAAACGATGATCTCCTTTTGTTTCTGGGAGCACTCATCTTCCAATCGGAGGATCTCTTTGTCCCTCTGCAAGTTTTGTTCTCTGAGCTTTTCTAGCTCTTCCTTTTTGCCAGCAATTTCTTTTTCACATCGGTCGAGCTGTTCCAAATTTGCATGGGCCTCCTGTCTCTCAGTAGTAAGGACTTGTAACTTGTCTTCTAAGCCGCTGATCATCAAGGTCTTATGCTGGTTTTCCTTCTGCAGACTTTCAATGCGATTCTGCTTTCTTACATTTTCTTCTCGAATTGTTTTCAATTCCTTATTTAGCTTGCTTATTTCGACTTGCATTTCCGTCTTGCTGTCTTCCCTTTGCTGTAGATTTCGGTGCAAAGTTTCCTTCTCCATCTCCAGAACTACGACGGTGTTTTCCAAAATAATTAGCGTCTGGTCTTTCTCCTCCTTCTCCTTTATTTGCATTTCTGTATCTTTCGCCTTTTCCATTATTTCGTTTCTAAGTTTTCGCGTCTCTTCGGACAGTGAATAGATTTGTCTGTCCTTTTCTTGACTGAGGCATTCCAAGTCTCTTATGTTTTGTTCCGTCTTTAGTCTTCCTTCGGTAAGGCCTTCTACCATCTTTTTCAATTCAGTTATCATCAGATCCTTCTGTAAACTCTCTTTCTCGAGTCTTGAAACGTTTTCATTTTCCTTAATTAAGTTCTCGACCTTTCGACTGGCATGTAAAGGCACTATTTCTTCACTTTCTGAACTATAGTCGTCTTCTCTGTCAGAACTATGGTCTTCACTATCTGAACCATCGTCTTCTTCAGTATCTGAACTGTGGTCCTCTTCGCTATATGAATGGTCGTCTTCGCAATCAGAATTTTCGACTTCGTCCTCTCGAACTCTAGAATCCTTCGGACAGTCAGTACTGTCCAAAGCCATGAAATCAGTAAAGAATTGAACCAAACCAATGCAAAATCCACGAAGTATAAATACTTCAGTGAATAGCACAACAAGGCTGATATAAAACAAATTCTCGCGGGGAATTTAGACCCGAGCCAAAGCACTGTTCAAGCACAAATGATAGCAAACTTAGAAACATCTTTGTTTGGTACAGATCAACTCGCTTTGCTTATCATTAGTTTTCAAAACGGGCACCCGTAACATGTCTAGATTCTAATGGGATTCTGGAGTCATTCTTGGCTTCGCTGGAGCCGATCCTGTCTTCGGGAATTCTTACTGATCCCCGGACACAATAATTGATGTGTCTGGATTCCTGAGCCATTTTGGGGTCCACGGGAGCTCCTTCAGTCTTCAGGAATTCTTGCTGATTGCCTGGAGAGTTGGTCATGTCCAGTGTGTGGTAACAATTGCAATAATTCTTCACCCCTCTTTCTAATCATATAGTATATATATATATATATATATATATATATATATATATATATATATATATATATATATATATATATATATATATATATATATATATATATATATATATATATATATATATATATATATATATATATATATATATATATATATATATCAGAAGAGAGGAATTTTAAAACAGTCCTCAGGGACTATCTGAAGACCCTGAAGCCAATCTTCGCACGCTTACACACACACACACACACACACACACACACACACACACACACACACACACACACACACATATATATATATATATATATATATATATATATATATATATATATATATATATATATATATATATATATATATATATATATATATATATATATATATATATATATATACAGTATGTATGTGTATGCATGTATGTATCTGTGTGTGGACTATATTTTTTTATTACAAAACAGTTGACAACAGACACAAGGTGTAAATCTTAAATAAGAAAGCTCATTAGAATGCAGATTTATTATCGATAAAATGCTTTCGTACAAGAATATTAATTTGATATTTTGCTACTCAGTTCTTGCTGGACTTTATTAGTGACAGGAGTAATGTCGACACTAGTGACCTTTGACGTTGAAAATGTTTAGAAATACTTATTTTTGTTATTTCAGTAACAATACTTACATATCTTTTTATCTGTAAGTCTCGTCAACTCAGATTCTTCAGTTAAAGGAAGTAATCTGTGCGTCCCTAATTTAAACAGGTTTTAAATTGGCGAATATGATTTCATTTTATAAGTAGGCTTTTAGCTCTTAGCATAAAGTGGCTAATGTATATTTTCACTTTATAAGTATTAGCTCAGGTTTTAGTGTAAATCGATCAATATATTATCACTTTATATTTATTAGCTCACTTTTAAGTATAAATTGGACAATACATTTCTATTTTATAAGTATTAGCTCATGTTTCAGTATAATCTGGTTAATATATTTTAAATTTATAAGTATTAACTCAGTTTCAAGTGCCAATTGACCAACATACTTTCACTTTATAAGGATTAGCTCTGAGTTTAATGTAAACTGACCAAAATATTTCTAATTTATAAGTATTAGCTCAGGTTTTAGTGTAAATCGATCAATATATTATCACTTTATATTTATTAGCTCACTTTAAAGTATAAATTCGACAATACATTTCTATTTTATAAGTATTAGCTCATGTTTCAGTATAATCTGGTTAATATATTTTAAATTTATAAGTATTAACTCAGTTTCAAGTGCAAATTGACCAACATACTTTCACTTTATAAGGATTATCTCTGAGTTTAATGTAAACTGGCCAAAATATTTCTACTTTATAAGTATTAGCTCATTCTTAAATGTCCCTTCCATATGCACATTGTTTCGTATTGTTCGCAACTCCTAAATAGGACAGAGTAAAAAGAAAAAAAGTAATCCACGACGAGATAAGACACGTCAAGACAACGAAGAGATATCACAACTTCATTTTCCTTTCTTCCACTTCTGCTTCTCGCTTCGCGGAAGACTTCTTAAATTGCTCTGATATTACTTAAGCGAAACGTACCCACCGCGTCCCGTCAGGGGAAGAATATCACACATACACATTAGAGGGAATTGTTTTTTTTCTCTCTCTCTCTCTCTCTCCCAGGCAGTTTATTCTGAGAATTTCGCCCAAACAATTTCGTCAAGTCGTTTCGAGAATAAAATGGGAAAAAAATTCCATTCCAATTTTGTTGGGTCACAGTCGAGAGCAGAGTTGTTCTCTCTCTCTCTCTCTCTCTCTCTCTCTCTCTCTCTCTCTCTCTCTCTCTCTCTCTCTCTCTCTCTATATCTATCTCTCTATATATATATATATATATATATATATATATATATATATATATATATATATATATATATATATATATATATATAAAACATATTTTTATACACACGCATACACATACGCACACATACAGTATATATATATATATATATATATATATATATATATATATATATATATATATATATATATATATATATATATATATATATATATATATATATATATATATATATATATATATATATATATATATATATATATATATATATATATATATATATATACTGTATATATGTGTTATATATATAAATGTGTGTGTGTATTTAAGCGCTGACATTATGATGGAGTTGGTTTCCAACGACTGGTCAAAAAATGAAATAAGAAAGTTAAAAATATCCTGGTAAATGATGTCACATCAGTAACTGGTCTTCAATGAGTAAGAAACGGATCCACCGTTTCCCTTTGCATGATAAAAATGGGATATTGAGAGACTCGAGAGCAGCAAAATTTGATAAAAATTTTTCCAAACGTTTTTTGCAACTCTCGAACTTTTTTGGAACCCTAATTCTTTACGGCACAGGACAGGAATGCTGTTTTTATCAACTATGGACTCCGGATTTTGTGCTTAGGTGTATAAAGCAGATAATGAGGCAGAAGCTTTCTGCACATGGGTTTTATCCACGATTTAGTAGATAAAGTATGAATGTGTTAGTGACTGCTGAAGTGCTTTACCTTGTGGGTCTAGTTCCCTGTCAGGAAATGGGTTTTAATGATGAAACATTATGCATACATACATATATACATATATATATATATATATATATATATATATATATATATATATATATATATATATATGTGTGTATATGTAATGTATATGTATATATATGTGTGTGTATAACATATATATATATACATATATATGTATATATAATGTATATGTATATATATGTGTATATATATATATATATATATATATATATATATATATATATATATATATATACTGGCCTAGAATTTCTTTATTAGACTCCATGTTTATGCCCAAACTTGGAACATAAAAATTAATCATAGCTATTTTTCTCATGAAACTTTAATTTCGATGTCCACAATTATGAATGTAGTTGTAAGAAAGCCTGAGGTCACCTTCCTTCCTCTTCCTATAAAATGATAAAACTTTAATATTTTTTTTTGTTTTCGGCATAAAGTTTTCCTTTTAGCAGATGGATAAACTGAAGATTTATTACTTTCTTTAAGTAGCAGTGCTGATTTCATCATAGCCGATTCTGAACGCTTAAGCTAAGATTAGTTGATAGGGGATATCATGAAAATTTTCAGGTTCCTAAGCTCGACTCAATTTTTTTCATTTTTCCTTTAGCAGTCTATTTCACATTATCCCAAATATGATCCACGGCCACCTCAAATTGATAGTGGCTGTAATATATTATATTTTTCAAAATGTATGATTTCCTTCATCTACATTAAATGTTACATGTGAAATTCATATATTTCATAAGTAAATATTATCGTGTGTCTCTCCTACTTTTATCAGGTCTCGACGAACTCGTCTGTTGATTGTAAATAATACCTCCAACCATTTCTACCGTCGCAAAACACTCCCGTCACTAGTGGATGTATACTTAATTTAAGACCTTATCTTCTTTGTTGACGCTGGAAATTATATAAACTCGAGATCGGTTTATCTGGAGGATGACTGGTTGTCCCCTTGAAACTTTATAACTTCCTTCGATAATCAGCTTCAAAGACTTCTTGAAAGAAACTTCGACAACTCACGTTAAACATCTGCTGTCTGTGCGCGGGTGTTTATGTGCGCGTGGTTGTGAGCGTATCACAGTATATGGAAGTGGACCAGATGTAAAGTTCGCATGTAAATAATTTTAACACACTCTCTCTCTCTCTCTCTCTCTCTCTCTCTCTCTCTCTCTCTCTCTCTCTCTCTCTCTCTCAGTACAAATTATATCCGACAGAGTAACTACACTGTAGCGGGAATGCAGATAATGTAAATTATGAATGAAGGTAAAACGTACTAACATTCTTACTAAGATTCTTCTGGGAATCTCTCTCTCTCTCTCTCTCTCTCTCTCTCTGCGTTGGAGTGGTGGGTAGAGCTGTCGCCTAGCATGCTGTTGGCCCAGCGTTCGACTCTCCTACCGGCTAATGAAGAATTAGAGGAATTTATTTCTGGTAACAGAAATTCATTACTCGTCATAATGCGGTTCGGATCCCACAATGAGCTGTAGGTCCCGTTGCTAGGTAACCAGTTGGTTCTTAGCCACGTAAAACAAATCTAATCCTTCGGGCCAGCCCTAGGAGAGCTGTTAATCAGCTCAGTGATCTGGTTAAACTAAGATATGCTTAACTTTTCTCTCTCATAAAGCCACGAGAAAACTTTATGCAAAAGTTCCCTTCTAGTCATCAAAAACCTTATTGGTCTTGTAAGTTAAGAGTTCACGGTAGTATACTACAAAGAAGTATAAATGACAAATTTGCAAGAAATTGAACTGGTTGGCAAAAAAAAAAAAAAAAAAACTTCCTTATAAAAGAACTGTATTTGTGAACTTTATGTTTTTTTTTTTATTTATTCATATTTAAAGAGCGACGGTGTTTGTCAATATACAGTTTATTATGAGGTACAAGGAAATACATGGTTGCTGCAAATACGGCGCCAACTGGTGGTACGTTTCCCTCAGGCTTAAGATATACTGTTGGCCTCTGGAATTCTTAAGCTATTGCTTATAATCAAGCTCGTTCAGCTGAAAGTGTCAACAGATGCAACAATGTTAATAAAAAATACGACACTATCTGAGCCTTGCATAATCTTTCACTATTCAAGAATTGTTGCCACTGAATTGCAAGGCCCAATGAAGTACTCTGTAATGAAAAAAAAAAAAAGACTTACCTTTTTACGGATACGGGTAGGCAAACCGTAGCCCATTTCGTGCTGTTATTTGCATTTTGTATAGCATCACGAATACTGACATCTGTCTCTTGTTATAACTTTTAAATACATCTATAGTTAGGAAAAGTGGGAAAGAAAATTGTCTTCTTTTCAGGTAGAATTCTCCCGCATCTTTTGTTCACAGATTGTATGATGTGGAGCCAATTGCCAGGTATGAAGTAGTTAATTGTTAATATATCTAAAACCTAGAGCACAAGAATAAATTGTATATGGATATATGTACACTTGTATAATTACTGAAGAGCGCCCGTTTTATAAACTGCTAGTTCGCTTTTTCTTAAATTCGCGTAAATTTGTCATTGAACATGATTGATGTTCCAGAGGAGAAACATTAAAATAAGCATTTGTTATTTCCAGACGTTCATACAGTGAGTTATCAACCGTACTCTGCAGTCATTTTTTTATTTACCTTTACTGTACCACAACACCTGTGTGTAGTCATCAACTTAGGGAAGATCGCCCAGTGTTGCCACGCGTAAGGGAATTCCCCTACGGCAGGGGAAATCTGGTGTCCGTATAGTGTAGGCGGAAACCTACGGGGGAAATGACCTTTGTGTAGGGGGGATGTATGGGAATTTCACTTATTTCCCTTATAAATATATTTTTGCTTCAATAATCTAGATAACAACAAAATAAAATATTAAAATATTATAAGTAGAATCGGTGAACAATATTAAACAGCCCAGCAAAACAATTATAGTATTAAAAACTAAGGGACATCGTGTTTTAGGTTCAGACTTGTGATTTTGAATCTCAACTTAGCTTCAGTCTAGCAAGTTTCCGATAAGGATTGTGAGAGGAGCTTCATTATTAATCACATAGACATTGTTCTGGGATTTTTGTAATTATCCTAAAGTAACTGAAAAAGGTTACAGTGCCCAAAGTAGGAAGGAATGGGAAGAGGAGAGCTGGACTTTAGGATAGGTATGTAGTGGAAAGCACAAAGGAAAGGCTCATTGCAAAATATACGATAAGGAATTGTGGCAATGATAGTTAGAAAAAATCTTTCTTTTAATTGCCCTGCAAAGTCAAGGTATGAAAAATATACAAACAGTGAAACTGATTGAATTCTCCGTGATAGGAGGATTTTTTTTTTACATCAATGCTTTTTTGTAACAGAATAACCCTGCATTTATTTACGTTTACTATAAATGCGTTAACGTTTCTCTTAGAAATGTATTTTCATAGGATACTTTAGTCCCTATCTCCTTTCTCATTGATTAGAGGTAATAGCCTACTGTTGTTGCATTCATGAATTTTGCAGTAAAACAATCTAAAAATCTGCTTACACGCATCATAAACCAAATATGTTTATAATTTTTCTTGTAAAATCTCATTTTTCTTCTTTAAAGTAAACAAAGTTCTGTAACTAATTCTTGGTGACGGATCAGTGTTTTTCTAATAAGATAATTTATACATTTTGTAATTACTATAAATGCATTAAATTTTCAAAAAATGTTTTCTTTAACTGCGTTCATTTTTTTTTACCGAAAATTTGGAATGTTTATTTTCAATATGAATTGAAACTAAAACGTGATACTTAATTTTCGTTTATCCTATTACTACATTTATTGTGTAGGGGAAAGTATGAGAAAATCACCTCTGGTGTAGGGGAAAACGCTCTTAGTGGCGTGGCAAACAGTGGCAAACTGGACAGCGCATCTGTTACAGGGGAGGTTTTACTTGTCCTGTCATACAGGAATTAGGGTTAGCTTGGGGGTCCTTGTATTTAATGTTACCACGTCTGCCTAAGGTCGTAATAGTACAAGCATTTCGTCCAATATCAGGTAACTATTCTGTTGACTTTGTACTGTTATTTCCTAAAGCTGGTTAAGATTTTATGTACTTATTAGGAAGTGCTAATAACCTTAGATCAATTTGTCAGAATAAATTCCCGTCCATTAAGCTTTACAGGCCTACGAGGTAAAAGCACTTTGTGAAGTGCAGTTTAGGCTAGGTATTTTCATGAGTCCGAAATGACAATGAGTGTTACGGCAAATTTTGTATATAGTTAATTCCTCCCGAAGAATATAGTTTTATTTTAAACCATCATCACATGGACTTGAAAAGATAATTTAATGGTTTAATGTTTGCTTTGAACATTTATGACATTTCATTTGTTAGCATTATTTACTAACAAACGAGTTATAGAGTTAGTGGGCCCCACCTTTATATCCTGCTGTTGGGGGCTACAGTAGGAAAAAGGGTTTGTGGGTGGAGGAAAACAAAATTAATAAGATACAAAGCTCAGTTTAACCTAACCTGATGTAGGGGGCCAGTTCCTTTCATAACTGCAGGTGCTCCCCCCCCCCTACCAATCGTAATGGAGGATGCTGGTTCCTTAGCAAACCCTAGACCTCACACCTAACCTAACAAAGGGCTGCATCCTTACTTGGCTCTAGGCTCCCATTTAACCTAAAGAGGATTCCAGGTCCTTATCTAGGCTTAGACCCTCACTTTAACCTAACCTAGGGCACTGTAAATGAATAATGATAACCAACTGCACCAAACCTAACCTAGGGCGCCAGGGCCATACCCAAGTGTGGTACTAGCTCCGTGCCTGTTTTTACCTTGGAAACTGGTTTTTTCTACACTTTTAGGGCTTCTGATACTGGCAGTGAGTTTGTTTGTTGTCCGCCAACTGTTATTTGGGTAGATCTAAGCCAGCTGTCCGCAGTGAGCTAGGCTATGGCAGTTGACATTTTTCTATAGAACTTTACCAGCTGAACAAGAATTTAAAGTAATATTGGTTGGTAGAACTAAGTAGTAGCTCCGTGGCGGTGATGGCTTTCTAACTTAACTTTTTCTACAGGTTTTGGGTTTCTAATTATGGATTTACCTTTAGTTTTTGTTGGACAAATGTAATTAACCTGTAATTAACACCTAAAGTTCATCCAACAAGCTAGGGGACCCAATGGGAAAGAGGGGTTATGGGACAGGTGATCTGCTCCCCTCAACCAACAAGGTTAATACAGGGTTATGGGTGGGGTATACCCCAGGAGAGTGTTATTTGGCTATGTAACGGCTCACCCACTCGTTTCTATCCTACAATTTAGGGGACCCCTAGGGAAAGTGGGGTTGTGGGTGGGGTGGACGACGAGGCATGAGAAACCGACCAAAATTTACTTTTTACGGCACCCCAGACATGAGGAACCGCTAAATAAACAGAGAACAAACAAGAACATTAAATCAGCTGACACAAAGGCAACCACTCCCATTACTACCGTACTCCCGAACATTTATTGGGGAGCCATTGGTTCATCCCTCACTCCCTTACTGAGGAAACTCAGAGTTTGGGGGCTAACTGCCCCCCAAATACTTCTGACCAATCATGTTGTGCTGTTATCCCCCCATTGAGGAAAACCCCCCAAACATTGCCACTCAAAGTTGCTAACAGGCCCCCCCTCTTTGGGTGGGGCTGTCCTATTTCCGGGGTTCACATACATCCTTGCACATGACATGGCGCAGGTAGTATGTTTTGAACGGTTCATATTTCGTCCACCAAGTGCAATAACTTGCTAATCTGTTATCCCTACGCAAAACACTTTTTCCTCCCAAACTATAAGTTAACCAGAAAAAAACACAAATACACTAAGTTTATTCTTGTACAGTTTCAACGCTGGTTGCACTTCCCAGTTTAACACAGGTACCAACCAGTGCTGAAACACACAGGTGATTATATCCCCGAACCTACTGTTAAACATAGGAAATGCATTTACCCTGCCAGCCCAGTAATAAACTAAAAAAAAAAAAAAACTCAGTTTCCCCGAAACCATTACTAAACAGCGAAATGCATTTAACCTGCCAACCCAGTACTAAACACGGCGAAATGCATTTACCCCGCCAGCCCAGTACTAAACTCGGTGGAAGTGTATCTGTAACCCCCCCCCAAAAAAAATTTCCCCACACACATTTTGCGCACGGCAGCATCGTTTCTCTGCTTCCTTATCATAACCAGTGGGATTCCATTTCCTCGAACCCGTTACTAAATGGCGAAATGCATTTAACCCGCCAACCCAGTACTAAACAAGGCGAAAGCGTATCTCTACCCCAAAAGATACGTTTTGCCCAGCCACATTTTTCTCAAGCATTTATGGTTTCTTTGCTTTACTGTCATAACCAGTATGAAGCTTTTTCAACAGAATCATTCCTTTTACTGTCACGTGAGTTTCCCCCTTCCCCCAAAATGCCTTACACAAACCCTTCTCCCCAACACCCAATTGTGCCTAAACCCCCACATCCCACCCCCTTGACCCACCACAGCCTTTATCTGCTACCCATTCCTACGCCTTAAAACATGCAGATTTTGCGTTTCTCATTCAGTACATTGGCTGAATCTCTTCCATCAAAGTCGCGTTCGCCTGAGCCGGTAACTCAGCACACCCTCCCAGTGACTTGCGCTAACTGCTATTTCAGTTACCACAACTTTTCTGCCTACTGCTTAGGCAGCTACAAACTGTTAATCAAACTTTGTCAAGATCACGGCCTGAAATAAATTCACAACTGCTTTTGTCCTCGGCCTTAGCGCTACCAACTCGGGTGGCAGGAGTTGCTGTTGATGGGATCTTTAGTGACCAAGACCTGTGTCAGAACAGGGTAGTGTTCTTGGTCTGTTATTTTTGTGTATACAAGTGATATGGCTGTTGACTTGAAGACAAGGTCGTTCAGTATGCCTAGATGCAACACGGGGTATAGTAAAGTCTCCACTTTTGAGAAGGGCATCAGCCTCAATCAGTACATTTTGATGTGAATGGCTACCTGGAACTTCAGGAAAACAAAAATACTTTGAATAAGATATTGTACATATTTTCCATCCCATCCTCCCCAGTGGATGGAACTTTCCTGAATGAGTCTGAAGCTTTAACTATTTATAGATGGAACTTGGCTTTATCTCTACCTTGTAACCTTTGGTCCCTTACTTTTGAGAATTGTCTAATGAAGGTTTCAGTTAGTTCCAGATGAAAGTTAGATATTGTTAAGCCTTTTTTTATCTGCAAATGATAAAATTAATGATCCCTGTTTTAGGTCATTTGTCTCCTTCCACCTTGTGAGGACTTGCCTTATTCTGTTTTTTGAGTATGATGGGGAGAGACAACAGGCTAAGAGTGCCTTCCACTGATAGTGTCTCTGGTCGTGTTTTTCAAATTTATAATAAAACCGTTTGACTGTACTGTAACTTGGGTTTTTCTCAAGCACTTTTTTGGGGCCCCAGATCTTTTTGTTTGAGTTCTGATAAAGTTTGTGAAGTTTTGTTTTTGCCCAAAGGACATGACATTGAATCTTATGTCCCCATCCCTTAGGAAGGGGCTGAAGCAGTGTTTGCCAGTGTGCATCTTTCCCCCGTAGAAACTGTCCAGTGTTTTTTGAAATGATTCAATGTACTGCAACGGTAATCATCCAAAACTTTCGGCCAACAATGCTTGTTCAACTTGTCCCCCCCAGGATCACTCCCTTTTGGATGAGTCCCTTTTGAGGACACTGAAGAGACATATTTCTCCTTCCCTGCCTTCTGTTACCCCCACCCTAACTTCTCCTTCCTCATCGCTTGTTACCCCCAATATAATTCCCTTTCAGCCACTCCTCTGCCTTCCCTTTGATAGACATTCCAGGTGGCTCCCTATGGTTTTGAAATTATATGCAGAGCATCACAGCCAGCAGCCCCATAAAATAAAATATTTATTCTATAGCCCGCTCCACTTCTCAAATGCTGTTAGAATAACATCTTGACATTAGGAGGGCTGAAAGAGGGCAGATGATATGACTTGCTGCGTGCATTGAGATATAAGAATAGCAATGCAGTCTCAAAGGAAGAGGTAAAGGCCTAAATATATTCAAACAGTGGACAGGAGACTATGATAGTTCAGTGAGCCACTTTTTGTTCAATAGATTGTTGACATTTACATGGCATGTCAGGCAATATGTCAAGTTTTGACACTTCATCTTATGAATGTGGAAAGAAGCATAAAGTTTACAACATAAAATTTCAGCTGCTGTTAAGCATTTCATGTGGTTCATCTATGGGGAGGTAAGGTACATGATAGTACTGTACATCTGCCTGGATGAGGGCAGTTAGCAGTCTTAGATGACAAGAAATGACCTGAGCACTTCAGTGTAGTTACAGTAAAGACCAAAACTGGCTGTTTCTTGCAATAAGAATATATAGTGATTATGGACAGCATGCTGGCAGATTAATAAGAGTTATGTATGTATTTTGCAATATTGCTCAGATATGCAAAACATATTGTCAAATTCAGCATAGGCTACAGGAACAGTACCCTGATTCAAATTGGGCATCAGTTATGAAGAGCAACAACATTGATGGTAATGATATGTCCTAATTATAACAGTGCTGTATGTCTATCTGAATACCCACAAGATGGGAATGGCATCTTGATGGGAATATCATTTGGACACAAACTGCTATCATGTTAGAAAACCTTGTTTAGACTCATCTCTACCTATAGATTATTAGGTTTAACATTTTAGAAAACCAGTTATTTTTTCTTACTAATGACTCAACTATACTCATGAATATCATGATTTTTATTTTTTTTAGTTATCTAAATCTTGAAGCTTATATTCTTCCAAGAACTTGAAGGATTTGCACTGTTATTTGGTTTCTTATCAACAAACTCCTCCTTTAAAGGCCATATAAAATGTCATAAGGTTACTGATTTACCAACTAGTCATTAACTGACCTCATAAGTCACACAGGGATGTTGTGTTTTAGAGTGAGGAACATAAATGGCAGTAGGAGTGGCCCTTCATACTCCAGCATAGAGCATCCTACAGGCTATTCAGGGACAGTCACTAATGTTAGCCCCTGTTCTGAACAGTTGGAAGACAGTAGAGTGGTTTTGGAACCAGTGAGGACTGATTTGGAATTCAAAATTGCAGTCGTTCGAGATCCTTTACTGATTGAAGGACGAGGAATGGCTTACCTCAGTTTTTCCAGAAATAAGCGTGAATGATGTAAGTCTGTGTAGCAGGTTTCCCATTGGAAGAACTGTTACCTTAAAGTTGTTATATAGCACTAGATGACTTGCAGTCCTACCTCAGGACCAGAATAAAAAGATTAAGTTACTTTCAGATGTCAAGCACAGATGATGTCTGTGGAGTTTCTTTCTTAGGATTTTGTATGAGAAACATTATGTTGAGTTGTTTTCTTTGTTTCATTTGTTCAAACAACATTTGCAAGGGTTGTAACTGATTGTCACTACCGTAGTTGGTGTTGACATGGCATTTTAGCCTAGATAGTATTTCTTAGTAAGTTCCATTGCTGCCATTAAATACTATATCTTGCTAAGTTTCTCCAATCCACATTGCAATTTCTTCGGTTTCTTTCATTCTCTCTTCATCTTCCTGTGTCAGTGATATACTAAGTTCTAATCATTCATTAGAACTTTATGACATGTAGTATTTTTGTTTCTTGATCTGTCATATCAACAAATACTTCTCCCAACAATTTATGTTACCTGAAGAATTTTCTTACTGCATCAATCCAATGAAAACTTCCCAAGTCATTTACAGTGTCCCCCCCCCTCCCTGTACTTCCATCATACAGTATAAAGTATTGACAACTTAAGGGTTAATTTATCATTTGCAGACGATGAACAAAGGCACATCAGTAATGGTGAATTACTGAAAACATTTCATGATGTCAAGATTAGAGTCAACATCAACAGGTCTGTGGATGTGGTCAAGCATCAGGTGAGTCTGTGTAGCTTTTATACCCTGGTCAAGATGCTGCATCAATGACATATTGGAATGTGAAAACAGAACTTTTGTCTTTTTTTGTTTGTGTTCTGGATAGTGAGGTGCATTGTAAGGTATGCATAAGACAAAAAGCAAAACCATTTGGGAAGGAAACAAAGGCACAACCTCCATAAGTAACTGACACAGTGACCAATGCTTTCCTTTTATGTTGACAGAAACAGAACACTTTCGACTTTGTTCTTGATGCCTCATAGATTGTTTGCCCCTTACACAGTGCCTGGCCTTAAGTGACTGGTAGCACTAACAAGAGTCTGCTCTTCCATGGCTTGAAATCTTTGTGAAAGTAGATCCAACTGGGCACATTCCAGAACAATCCTTGAAGTTGAAAACTTCAGAGGTATCCTTCTCCTTAAGTCCTAAATATTTTTGAGTCCGAATCAGTTTTTAAACCTAAGGACCCATTCTTTATATCATGGTTTGACGATGGTTCTAGTGTAGCCCAAGTGCTTTTGGACATTTTTCCTGTTTGCATCTTCCAGCCAAAATTTATTAATTTCTTTTTCAGTATTAACTGAGCACTTTATCCCTCAGTACAGACGACACAATATGCTGTTTTAGGGGCACAAGGAAAGGAAGCACGGATTTCTCTCTAAGCTATTACCCTGATGGACGATTAATTTTTTTTACATTCTAGTAAATGAAATGGAATGAAGTTGGAGGTGCAATACATAAAAACTTGACTAAACTTTCTTTGCTCAGTCAGGAACATTACAACCTTTTTTCATTTGTAAGAAACTGGCTAATTTTCCCATATTTTTGACAGTATAGCCTATAAGCAATTTTGCACATTAATTAGAGTAGGCTAGAAAGGCTTA
Organism: Macrobrachium rosenbergii; assembly: GCF_040412425.1. Taxonomy (NCBI): domain Eukaryota; kingdom Metazoa; phylum Arthropoda; class Malacostraca; order Decapoda; family Palaemonidae; genus Macrobrachium; species Macrobrachium rosenbergii. The sequence goes on along the minus strand of NC_089746.1, from coordinate 56,752,848 downwards.
CTTATATCTAGTTTAACTAGGCTGAGCCCATTGGATGTTTGGGGAAGATGGGGAAGAGTAGGCAGACATGGGATGATGTACAAAATAGCAGAATTGGGAAATCTGCCTTGTGTCCATTATCGAGGCAGCTTCAGAAAATTTTAATAAGCATAATACTTTGTACATATGAATGATCAACAGCCAGGATATTCGGACAGGAAGCGGTGCTTTCGTTGTGGTATGGCCGTTGATATAACCTGGGTATTGTTACAATGACAGCTGAACCAGATGCAAATGCATTTGTTTCTATGAAACATTGACTGCATATTTGTGTTCATTATACTGATATTTGCATATTTGTGTTCATTATACTGATATTTTTTAGAAAAACTGTGCAGATTATTTTTTATTCAGCCACTATGGACTTACTTTATATCCAACCAAGCTGGATCAATAGAATGATTGTTTACCTTCTGTCCTTCAGACCTGCTCAGTGAAGGTTTTAATTCATTGGTCTGATAGTTTAATCTTATATTCACAGGCATTAGGTCATAAGAGTGGGCATTGTGTTGGACAGACACTTCTGTTCCCCCTTGCATATGCAGTCCATCAATGTCTTTTGCTTTGTTACTCTGTTACTATCCTCTTGCAAGAAACCAACAGCTGTTTTGACTACATGGGACCTCTTTCAAACAATACACCACAACCTATGGTCCGAAGTCCAGGTCTGTGTTTCCTAAAAACTTTATCCCTGTTAAATTGTTGCTGTATTAACCTGTGTTCTTGTGTTATTTGTAACTGTATTACTTTTTCCAATCCAAGCCTTGCATTCCTTTTCTTTCCATTGTGTTTACTTTATTTCACTTATTTTACAGGATAAACTGGAAATTATAGGAGAAAAACAAGATAAATTATCAAACTTTACTAGAAAAACATTAACAACAGTGTGTTCACATTAAGGAGCACCAAGTGGAGAAGATTTAAAATAACTGCTGCGGACAAGATCAGTAAGAGAAGGCTGTTTACTCTGAAAAGTCCGTGTATGATTGGCACAGGAAAGACCAGGATCTATAACTCCAAGTAAACCTCCTACAAGGTGAAGTGATCCAGTTACAAGAATCTGCAAAAGAAAAATGTATAAGGAACTATTTGCTTAATGCTGACCTAAATTCTAAAAGTGATAATATGGATGAGTTTCCACACGTAACCAAGTGAGAAAATACAGTACATATTGAAGCTTGAACATTATAATTAACATTGAAGTAAAATTAAGATACTACTTGAGTTAGTAATCAAGATGAACAATTAGGCGGCTTCATAAATTTCACTGCCTTGTTAACAAGTAAGCTATGTCAAGTGACTTGAACTCATCTTGCTACCATGAGCAGACAGCAGCAGAACTCATCCTGTTACCATGAGCAGACAGCAGCAGAACTCATCCTCTTAGCATGAGCAGACAGCAGCAGAACTCATCCTGTTACCATGAACAGACAGCAGCAATAAAGGAATCAGAAGTTGCCAGCTACAGGTGGTGTTGACTGCACTGACACTGCACAAGGTACAGACAAGTAGTACTTGTCTCAGATTGGTAAAGGTTACTGGTCTTAGTTCATCAGATCAGGTGATGGTTGCAGCTGTCTCTTCAGGAAATACTTGACCTTTGAAGAGTCCTTGGTAATTTCAAGACATGAAGATGAAACATCTCGGGGGTTCCCATGGGAAACCTTTAAGTGTGGCCACTTGAGAAGCTTCTCCCAACAAACCAAACTTGCTGTGGCCATAGTATGTGAACGTGGTTGGAGATCCTGAGCTCGAATAGAACTTGCATGATAAGGTTGGACAGTGGGAAGGCAAACACAGTTCCCTGCAATGCAGCAATGTACTGTATCTTCAACTCTCAGGCTTCTGGTACTAGCGATGTTGAGCACCAGAGGTCTGTTATTCAAGATGATGCACACACCACCCTTGACTGGATGCATTCACGAACGAAAATACATTGGTTACTTCATTGCACCAATCAAAGTCCTCCATGACTTTTAAAAGAGGGTACTAACTACCAAGTGACAGTCTGTAAAGGATGCTGCAGACCATGGCTAACAGCTGAAGTTGGAGAGACCTAATCATGGGATTGATTGTGCGAGAACAATTTCTCAAGGAATGCAATCCTCAAATACTGTAGATGCAAAATGTGGGGAAGGAGAACTCTTTTCAACTGACCTTAATGAGTTGCTACCCATAGCTCTGCTCCTAGCCCCTGGAAACCAGCACCACCAACTGAAGAATTAGTTCATGGATGGTCAGACCTCATCTCCTCTTTTAACTTGCAAGTGGCTCCCCTCTAGACGGTCCCTTTCCCAAGTTGAAAATATGACCATTGTTTCCTTACTGACAGAGAACTGTAAAGAGCCCAGGATACATGCACTACGAAGGTGTAGGTAGAGTTTTAGTTTTCTCTGTTGCCCAGATCTCTGCCAAGAAAAGCATGACTTCTGCCTGGGAGGGAGAATACACCTAAGATAGTCATGGATGCTCTGGATGCAGTAAAAGTCGTCGCTACATAAGCTACTTCACTGCAGCCTTGGGAAATAGGAACAAGTTCAGAAGTTCCAAGACCTTCAGGTATCTGAAGTCCAAGGAGGGCATGTTCTGCATCCAGGCACTGGCCTTGATATATACCACCATAATGATATACAGTACGGAAGCCTCATATACAGACGTGCAGTTCTTAGGTCCTAGCAAACTTCCACCATGACAGTTTCCAGATCTTCTGTTTCGGTGATATCATCTTGACTTACAACTTCCACTCTTCTGAAGGGGTGGTATCAAAGCTTTGATTATGATCAATGGATCTGCCTCAAGGTGGACCCCACTGGATAAGTGCCTAAAGTGATCAGAGCACACTTTGCAATAAAGACCTTGGTCCTTGTTCAACTTCTAATGAATAATGCTCTCTTCCAGACAGCTATGTACCTCTGCTTGAACCACCAAAAGAGAGACTCACAGCCAAAGGGTGACCTGAAACTTGAAATGATAAGCTGAATATCCTCCAATCTTGGATTTTTCAAAAGATATACTGTTCCACCTACAAGACTGGAAGCTCACCAGCAGCAAAACGGATAAATGTAGTAAAGGGTGGCATGGCAGGGGAAATGGCATCAATAGAAGCAGCTAGAGCTGCCTTCATAGCATGAGCAACATATACAGAGTGAAAGTTGCACTTGAGTAGGAGTAGTAGCTGGCACAGCAGAATCAGCATTTGAAGGCAAATCTAAAGCAACAAAAGCAGAAGGCTGTTGGTTATTTGAATACAGAATGAAAGGCAAGCAGCACCAAGGCATCATTAGGAATAACAGACATGTGAATTTCAAGCAATAACTTGGATAAAATGGTCTCTAGCAATTGCTAAAGACATGACAAAAGATATGGGGCAGGGATTGAGCGGACAACCTGCTTTGGTGACACAAATACAGCATGAGCAGGCAAGGCTCTGGTCAGTCTGGTTATCAGGCACAACAGGCAGTAACTGCAGATAAGCAAACGAGTGATCTGGCAGTTCAGAAAGTAGGCAGATGCTCATTCACCTCAACTAGCTAAAATACAAATCCCAAGGGTAACCAAGAAAGAGACAGCAGTTCTCTCCTTGCTTTGAAGAATCTCCTCTTCTCATATAAGACCTTTGCACAACTAATCAATCTCAACATATCACAAGTGAGAGCCAGATGCTAGAGACAGCAGCTCTCCTTGCTTTGAAGAATCTCCTCTTCTCATGTAAGACCTTTGCACAACTAATCAATCTCAACATATCACAAGTGAGAGCCAGATGCTAGAGACAGCAGCTCTCTCCTTGCTTTGAAGAATCTCCTCTTCTCATATAAGACCTTTGCACAACTAATCAATCTCAACATATCACAAGTGAGTGAGAGCCAGATGCTAGAGACAGCAGCTCTCTCTTGCTTTGAAGAATCTCCTCTTCTCAACATAAGACCTTTGCACAACTAATCAATCTTGCAACATATCAACATAGTGAGAGCCAGATGCTAGAGACAGCAGCTCTCTCCTTGCTTTGAAGAATCTCCTCTTCTCATATAAGACCTTTGCACAACTAATCAATCTCAACATATCACAAGTGAGAGCCAGATGCTAGAGACAGCAGCTCTCTCCTTGCTTTGAAGAATCTCCTCTTCTCATGTAAGACCTTTGCACAACTAATCAATCTCAACATATCACAAGTGAGAGCCAGATGCTAGAGACAGCAGCTATCTCCTTGCTTTGAAGAATCTCCTCTTCTCATATAAGACCTTGCACAACTAATCAATCTCAACATATCACAAGTGAGAGCCAGATGCTAGAGACAGCAGCTCCTCCTTGCTTTGAAGAATCTTCTTCTCATATAAGACCTTTGCAAGAATCTCCTTGCTTTGAAGAATCTCTCATATAAGACCTTTGCACAACTAATCAATCTCAACATATCACAAGTGAGAGCCAGATGCTAGCCCCCTAAAAGGTGCAGGTCCATCTCCAGCAAGGAAATAAATGCACACCAACCCTCACTGGAATTATTTAGTAAGGAATACTGCAGTATATCATATTACAATTTATGGTAAAAATACACTATACAGAAATCAGCACAAATACCAAATTGTACTAAATACAGCAGCAAAACAATAGCAATATATTAAATCTGATATACCTCGTAGTGCTGATAATGAAACTATTCCTTTGCTACTTAGCAAACTGAAAATACTAAATACAATCAAATCACTGGAAAAATGTAGAAAAGACCTCTGAAAACATGAATTTATGCATAACTGCATAATTCACCATGGAAAACAGAAAACTGTTACAGGTAAAACCAGTGCCAACATAACTAATGGGTAATGAAGACTGTGTACAATAGCATTCTTCTGAAAGGAAAAGGTCAACAGTGGTGGTGAACAGTGGTTGCAAACAATGTGTCCAGTGTGAAAAGAGGAAAGGATACTAATGACAAAAGCTCCATTACTGAGCAATAAATGGATAGATGACCTATCTACAGAGATAAAGGCACATGAACAGTGAAGAGTACCAAGTACCCAGAAGTATATTCCAACAGCATACGCATGAAAATCATTCTTCACTGTCTAAAACAACATATGCGTGAATAGTTCTTCACTGTCTAAAACACACAGCATCTGGACATACAAGACCACCAAAGAAGGTACTAAACGACAGGGAAGTTTGAATGAAAAAACTAGTTTTTTAATTTTCAAATATTAGTATTTCCCATTACTGCCAAGCAAAGGGTTCCCAGAAGTAAATTTAAATGTACAGTATTATGTTGCATTACCAAGGTTGGTGAACTAGGTATTTCAGACCACCAAGTCAAAACACTCTCCTAAGAGTGGCGCAAAGCGTTTGTCTTTCACAATAATTTGTAAAACAAATTGTATTTCAATGAAAATTTGATAACTGGATAAACTAAAAATAAAGATCCTGATAAAATTTCCCTATTTATTTTGTTTCAAACCCCTCACATTCTCTGATGACTTGATTATTCAAAATTATCAATGGTATCTGCCTAGTCTGGATCTACCCAAATAGCCATGATGGGGTTTATATCATATGAGTTTCCAAAAAAAAAAAAAAAAAAAAAAAAAAAAAAAAAATATTACAACATTAAAATTACCTGTACTTGTGATGCCTCACGTAACTGCTCTGGTGGTGGGAAAGCTGGTGGAATAACTAATTCACTGTGCAATGACTGACACCTTCCACATGACAGCCATACAAGAGCATCCAGAATACATGGAAAAATTATGCTGGGAACATCAGTTGCTGGAAGCCTCTCTGAATAATTGAAATCTGTCTCTCCACAATATTCATTTAGATTTATGTTTTCAGATGTTGCATCATCATGATTTTCATGAACAGCATTGTTTTTACGAAACTCTCGAACCAGTCTGATCCAAGAATTTCTCTGACGTTCACATCTCAAATGCATTTGGTCTTTTGATATTGTGTAGTTGGTCTGATCTGAAATTAAAATATAAGGTAAATCATATATCACCATACAGAAAAATCATCTTTGAAATACTAGCATCAGTTACCAACATCTCAAACTCAATACAAGCATCACTAACTATAAGTAATGAAGTTGTCTGTCCTAGATGCATACCTATTGCAATTCAAAAAAGGGGAAGAAGCTCTAAATCCAAATTCAAAAGAAGCCAAAAAACTTTTGGAGCATGAGAGGCCTCTCACAAAAGAGGAACCCCCAATCTCACTTGAATGGAAGTAGGAAACTTAGACTATTAGCCCCACACTAAGGCATCGAGGCCACTCTGCACCATCCATTTAGAAGCTTCTGGAAAAGCATGACCTGGATAAACGAGTACTACTTGCACTCCACCTTTGCATCAGTTACTCTTATTTGTATCTGAAAAATATCTCGCTATTAGCTTAAAAAGATGCAAGAAATAATTAAGGTACAATTGTTCACAAACAACCCAATACTAATGAACCCACATAGTTGCATCCCTTACATTAAATGCAGCAAAGCAAACTGGTATTTCCACAACCCTAGTAAAAAAATTTGAGCCACGGACATATGGAGCTTTGGATAAATTTTCTAAAAAAAAACTTGTAAGGCTCAAGCTTTATGAACAATGATCTTCATGAAAGCAGAATCTTGCCTGAAAGTTATGAAGTCTATTGATAAAGATTTTATGATGTTCCTATATGGTGCTTTGATTACCACATACAGTGAAGACAAGCCCTCACAGGGCACAATTAAAGGATCTGCTCTAAGTTTGCTATGGACAGCCAAAGTACAGAAATTGTAAACAGTTCAGTAATATATTGCTAACACAGGAGTCTTGTTTTACAAGCCCATCATGAATAAGTCAGTTCAATGGTCATCATTTCATGAAGATAATTTCTAGGGACAGCTCACAACACTCAAGGAATGAGTCAATTTGATAAAGCAGAATGCCAGACAGAATACTTGAGGTACACCTTCACTTTATGATGAGTCCAATGGAAAGGGAAACAAAATTCATTAGGAATATTCTTAAATGAAGCAACAGACCCACTCCTTGCAAAAGAGGGTTAAAGAAAGATTTCAGATTTGGGGGGAAAAGGTAAAGGAAACACTGATCGGCCAAAGGGACACTGCAAAAAACCTAAGTAATGTCTGTACAACATAGAGGAAACACATTACTATTTCTCAGAATTCAACACAATATCATACCAATGTTCTCCTACAGTAACAGAGCATACCTATAAGCTGTTCAATGACAATCTTTTTTTACAAAATTATTTCTGTTTACAAAAGCTGTTGGTAAGAGCTACTCTAAACAAAATAAAAACAGAATGGGACAAAAACAATAAGTAACAACACGATAAATCAACATTAGCCTGGTCATTGTTTGAGAAGCAATACTAAATATTTAATTTACCACTTACAGTGTGCCTTACATGGCCCACTGTAGACTGTTCTTAGGATCTAAGCAGTATCCCATGGGCCACAGCTGTATTTTTTACTGCCTTTTAATTTCCCTTTAATCAGTTCCTTTAAGTCCTTTCTTAGCTGTTCAGCTTCTTAAACTTTCCCTTTCTGCAATTCCCATCTACCATTTAAAAACAATCATTCAAGTGAGCCTTGACACTACAGGTATGACTGCGATTCCATTTAACCAACTTATAATAAATAATACATTAATAAAAATTATACTGATGACTTGTTTTATGAATATGCAGATCATGACTAATGCTGTATAAATTTGAGAACAAATAAAAAAAATCACAAAGAAACTATTATTTAAAACATGTTGCACAACACTCAAATTTTTTTCATATTCTGTATTTCAAAAATACGGTACTGAACATTAGAAAACCATTTGACGAATAATCAACTTACTATGGTAAAAAAATAATCACAGAACACTATACCAACTTTTACTGTGAGTTGCAGGTGACAGCTTAGGCTGTCCTCACTTCAAAATATCACCAGCATGGTTTATTTTATCAGACCAGACCATAAGAGTCATTCATTGGCTCTCAAGAGTTTTTACTGTTTTCTATAAAAAAAAACATGCTTGCCTGTTTATTTATTTCAGACTAAGCTACTCATGAACTGGCAGGGTATCTTGCTTCTAGAGCATCCTGTGTGTGTTTATAGAAATCAGCAATAAATGGGTACTTTGGTACTTCTGAAGAATAACACTACAAGATGTAAGTATCTCCTTTTTTTTTTGGTGATTATAAGATGGAGAGAAATCACCACACCTTATTACTGCATCAAAACTGAGTATAAGTGAAGATGTACATCATGTGAATCATAAACTGTATGATGAAGGAAGGTCCCACCTCAACTAGTGCCCACTTTGTTTGCAGACAGTAACTCCAACACTGATTAAAATATGCAATTTTTTGTGTACATACAATTCTTTGTGCATATTAAACAAGGATGGTTAAAACTTACCAGAAGAAGCACTCATAGACATGGTGGCCAGGTTTGTAGTAAAGACAGCAAGATCAAAACTACACTCTGCCAAAAACTGCAACAGTGTTTCTGGGTCTCGATCGCCAGTCGAGTTGAAGAGGAGAACACGGTAGACATTTTCACTAAAAGGAATTAAGGTATAACTGCTAGTACCAACAATGAAACAGGCTGGTACAAATTTCAACATCTTTTTTGTTTTTCCTTATGAAATGCATAATAGTTAATCTTTAAACAAGGTGCAAAAGCATTATTTTACAGAAGCACTTGAATAAGATTTATGATTCCATTGCTGGAACTTATTGCATACTTACTCAAGATTATCTGAGGCCTACAACTTAAAAAACATACAAACTTTATTATAGCTAACTCAAATTTTCTGAGCAATATAACAGAGTAGGATACTGACTAGCTAGCTAGCTACTGGATGACCTCCAACTTTTACTTTAAAATGCAGTTAAAAGTATGAATATCCCCATTCTCAAATGAAAACATTTGATAAGTCGAGTTACATTATCCCAAATTGATATTGGGAGCTAAGTTGCTTCTTTGAAGATCTCAAGATTACATTTTCTGTAATACCAATGCCACCATAAAATAAGAGTAAATTTATGTGAATGATGTGCTTAGTTATTATACACTGTGTGCTTGTGTTTGAGACTTTTTACATGTTATTTTTTTAATAAAAATCCATTCATCTTCCCTCCCATGACAGCACCGAGCAGCCTCCTCAGCCATATAGCCCATCCCTTCCTTCAAACAAGTCTTTCTTGTTTCCAATTCACTTTTAGTACACAACACATATAAGCACTTACTTTTGTTGAAGAGAGAACTGTGAGGCCTTTGTAAACCAATCAATGCAAGCCTGCATGCTTGCAACTGTGTGAGCACCATCAATGAAAAACTGTAGATGGTCACAAGTCATCATCTGAAACATTATAAACCTCAAAAAATACACCCACACTATACTTAGAGGAAAGTTACAGGAAACAAATCAAATTCTCCCTTCAACACATTTTGTATACCATCTAAACGGAAGACATGGATAGCAAATAGTGATGCATCCTAAAAAATGACTCACAAATTATAAGAGCAATAATTATCATCAACTACCTCTCTCCATTCTCTCAGCAAAGAAAACTACAGGCAGTCCCCGGTTGATGACGGGGGTTCTGTTCCTACACTGCTGTCTTAAGCCGAAAATCGTCGTAAACTGAAAAGTTGTTGACAATCATCAAAAATCCTAAGAAAACCTTACTTTTAATGCTCTGGGTGTATTGAAAACGATGTAAACTGCATTTTTATTGAGTTTTTCATCAAAAAAACCTCCAAATTTTGATTATTCTGCCATTTTGGAGCCATATTTCTTCCGTCGGATTGGCGTATGACGCATCGTAACCCTAGAACGTGCGTCGTAAACCAGGAAATAATTTATGATGAATATATTTGAAAAGCATCGTAACCTCGGAACATCATAAGCCAGACCTGTCATAACCCGCGGACTGCCTGTATATGCAAAATTTTAATAATTTCCTACCCTACCAGGTATTTAGGTTTCTTTAGCCATTAAGAAAACTCATCTGAAATATAAACAATACTCTTCATACAGTATTAACAAAAAAAAACCTTGGTCATCTCGTAAAGCGCAGACTACCATACGAACATGAAAGTAAAAGGGACAGATTTTTTAAAGATTTTCATATACGATGAAAATCAAATGGCTCTGCTTATAAAAACATATAAATGCTGTCAAGTAAAGTATTTTCTCAAACAATTATCCCACAGTAACAATCATCCCATAAACAAAATAACAATTCATATGATTTATAAAGACCAGTGCCTCTGAGGTAGCTGCTGTACTTTCTACTAAGGCATTACCATTGACAGCTCAATCAACCAACTGCTTCAATGTGAATGAGTCATTCTTTTGCTTTCAGAAAGATCCAATCAATAATGTAAGGAAAATAGCGTTTCCCAAAAATTTTAAAGTTTCCTAAAAATTTAAAAGTAAGATAAAAATAAAAACATATTTTTCAAAATATCAAATAAAACAACTTTTGTATATTACTCTACATAATGCATCAATTGGGAGAAAACCCACAATCCTTTAGAGCAAAGCTCTCTCTCACTTTTCTACTGCTACTGATAAACTGATCCTTAACTAAAAGATGATACATATCCTCCTTTAAAACAAGCAATTTGTTAAGTTTCATAAATAGTGCAAAAGTTAGCATTCTCCTAAAATGGAGTCTGGTTTAATAACCAATTTCTGCCCACCTAACCATAAATTTTGAATTTTACCCCCAAGAGGCACATTCCAAAATTCCCTTGATATTCTCTGTATCTAAACCCTGTTCTGAATTGTGCTTCCTTTATCTGTTCATTTTTTCTCATCTATCTGTTCATTTTACTCTCATCTCTATTACCACTTGAACTTCTTTGTATTTACCACTCTCCAAGAGCAAATTCTATGGGAAAGCTATAGGAGTAAAAATTTGGTTCCTTAAATTTGCTTCCATTAATAATGTTCCATTAGGAATGCAACACTAATCATTGTTTTGCTTCTTTTGTCATCATACCTTTCATTCTTTTTCCTTTCTTTTATGCAAATCTATCTTAAATAATATCCTTTTTTGTCTCAACCTCTACATACAACTATTAATAGTAAAACAACTTTTGTGGACTGCAGAAACTTGACCAGACCCAATTCACCAAAAATATTCTAAAACTAATGTGAAAATACAAGGACAACAAATAAGAAATCCCCTAATGAATGCATTTTAATATGACATATTGACATATTTTTTAATTTCTGCTGGAATTGACAAAATAAATGGCAGGTACAGTACTGAAGTATTCTGAAGTAATAAGAGATATAAAAAGAATATTTTGCTATACTGAATGCCCAAAGTTTCAGGTTATAAAATGCTAAATTCCTCCAGATTTAGACTTAAGTTACATAAATATCTGAACACAAGAACAAAATATAAAATAAATACAAACATCAAACTGATAGAAATCACTGACAAAATTTACTTTTATCATCAGAATAAACAAAAACACATGCTTTAGGCCTACAGAAAACATGTGAACCAGTAAGGAATAACCTTTCTGTGAGACTGCCAGCTGACAAATCCATCCCTTCATCATTACTGATTAACTTAACTACATCAATGAATAAAAATAAATATTTACTTCTATAATAAATGTTCATAACAAACACCCTCTCTAGCTTGACTGACATAAGAACTGCCACAGATACACACAGTCATCAATCAGTTCAGACCTGACCAATAAGTGAAGAAATAAAAGCTAGGTACAAAAAGAAATGCAACTAAGAGCCAAAAGGATGATGAAGAGAACATATAATAAAGTCTACAGTCTACAAGATCCTACGGGTTGCCAAGATTCTAGACAAAGTATGGGATTTTATTTGCTGTTGTTTAACGAGTCTTTTTCGCATTCTATTTGCTTTTGCACCGAGTCAACTTTCAACTCAAGTGTCTTCCTGTAAACTAAATACCAAGAGAGACTGAGTCTACATGTAATGAAAGACTAGAAACTAATCTTGACAAATTTTTTAAAAATCCTTGCCACTGTAAAATTAAAATTTCTTTACACATATACATGCCTTTGGTTTAATACTTGAAACAATACAGAATCTTAAATCAGTCCTTAATTAACACACCTGTGATCTCCCAGGCCAGACGACAGAGCGTAGACCACACACTTCTTCATCATTGAGAGTAAATGAAGCAGCAATTTCTGGTCCATTTCCTTCCTTCACTGACTTCCCAACGCCTACACCTTAAACAATATCCAGTCCTCAAAATACCTTCTCATTGTGTAAATACTTAAAATTCTTGCTCATGCTAGGGAGTTTCTTTGTAAAAAGCTATGTATTAGCATTAAATGAATGTGTTCACTAGAAACAAAATTGAATTCATTAACTAAAACTGCTGGTACAGTATATATTGTTCATCAGGTTTTATAAATTACTTATCTGAAAATCTTGTGTAAAACTAAAATGCATATCAAAGAAAATAATATGCATGACTCTGCAAGCTGTTTATACACCTGCACTTGCATGGTACTCCTTGCATAACCTTCATGCTTACTTTCAAGGCAATAAATAATCGTCTGTTAACAAAGACCACTGTTTACTGAGAATCAATGAATACTCATCTATACCATTATAGAAAAGTATTTTAATGGAAATAAACAGCAAATGAGTATTAACAGAGTTATTTAGTTATAAATGATTTGTTTAACCAGACCTCTGAACTCTTTTAGGGTTCTTCTCGGGCTGGGAGTATTAACAGAGTAAAGTGATCAGAAGACTAAATACACAAAATGATTCTAACAAAAAATATTAATCCAACAAAGTGTCACTCACATATGTTACAACTGAATGCATTATTTTGTCTAAAAACTCATGACACAAAATGGAAACCAAAAATGTTTTTACCTTTATTTTGGAAATCAATCCAATAGCGAGATAGTTGAAGGGCCAAAGAAGCATTGTTGTACTGTACACTTCCTGCCAGCCCCAGCTGTAATGGCCTAGCACCCCATCCATAGCTCTCAAGAGGTGGAACCAAATACAATGCACACTGAAAAAATAAACATCACTTGATCTTGCTCCAAACATAACAAACATTGATAGCTATGACATGCCCTATAATTGGGTCTAAGTAAAAAATGAATCATGGTTTTCAGCTTATTGGGTCTGAATGGTTTACAATTTGTCATTATTTTCTCACTATCTGGTTAATACATCTCATCCACATACAGTATAATAAAAAATATTGAGGTGGTCAGTGTTGCCTTATGATACAGTAATACCTGTCCATTAGATCTACATCTACTCTGGACACAGGGTCCTAAATCTTTATACTATTCTAATTAAAAGTTGTCCATTGTAACCAAGTAATTATCACAAGACAACAATACTAACCAATGTTAAATAATGGGCAGTTATATTCAATTAAAAAAGCCTGAATAAAAAGATTCCACAATAGTCCATAATTCCTCCTTCTAGTACAGTAAGTTCCAAAAGTGAAACTACAAATTTCAGAGGATTTTGTTCAAAATTCACTAACTGGCAACTACAACATGTAGCTGAAAAACTTATTTTTTTACACTGAAAACTCTATCAAGCAAAATAAAGCTAACATATGATGCACAAATATCAAATCTATGATATTTATAACAATCATTAGAAAAAATTACGGTAATAGTAATTATTTCAAAGTATATTAATTACTTCAAAGTATAGAAACGAAACAATTTGAAATTTTTGTTCAACACAGGATAACCAACATTACCTTTGTATATTTCAAGCAATGTGGAAACAATTATTTAATATCATAGTGTATTATCAATTATTTTAGCGAAGATGCATAAAACCATGCAAGTATCAATAGAATATAAAGGGAAAATCTCCGTAACACTAAACATAATCAACCATGAATGCACCTAGATTCAACACAGAAGTTGGGTGTGGTTGGTAGTTCTGATTTTAGCTTCTAGGACCCGACCATTCGGACTCTACTTCAGCTTTGGCTTCAGTTTTGACCCATGACACAAACGTAACATTATCTACCCAACCTTCCTCACTTTCCCTGCCTTGGCTTAGGCCTTTTCCGTTAGACTTCATCATTTCCCATGACCACCAAGGCTGGCTTAAGCCTTGGCTTAGGCCTAGACTTCCTCACTTCCCTGACTTGACTTAGGCCTAGACTCCTCCTCACTTTCCTGACTTGACTTAGGCCTAGACTTCCTCACTTCTTGACCCTGACTTAACTTAGGCCTAGACTTCATTTCCCTGACTTGATAATGAAACCTAATTAATGGAAAATCGTGTTTACAACCATCTAGATATCCAAACAACTCAATTTATTAAATAACAAGCTGGAAAATATATTTCCTTGATTATTGAAAGAGGCCTAACCATGTAGCCAATGCTAAACGCGCATATAACCTGGATTTCGTTTTTTTTTTTTCCACACCAACTTGTGTCTTATTTATATTTCATTCAATCAGATGCTAAACTTCTTTGTGCTTTCTCAAAAGAAATCATAACTTTCGATATGACGCTATAAAAGTAGAAAGTTAATTTACAAATCACATTAGGCCAATGTTTATGCACTCAGTTCCTGCTGCCACTCAATGGCGAACACTCGATATCACACATTGAGAGCTGCAGATGTTTCTACAGGGGAAATTCTTTTTGGGGGGGGAATTTTTTTTTTCTTTCTTTTAATAAAAAATTTTTGAACTAACATTGACCAATCACTGGGGAAATACTTTCTGTGGTTCTACAGTTAATCACTGATACTTATTATCAGATAAAGAGGATGACAATAATTGGAATAAAATATACTAACTGGCAAACCCACAAGAGTTTCTAAAGAAGTACGGTCAATTTTGAAATTTGTAGCTTCACTTTTGGAACTTACTGTGCTACAAAGCCTTACTGTAACATTTCAGCAGTGCATGTTATTCTTGTGCAGAAGGCACAAGAACATGAATAAAAAACTCAAAAGAACTGCCAAACACTGTTATTCTTTTGTTTCTACATTATACACCACCTTTTCCCAACCACAGAGATGCAATACAGTACACCACTAGAGTTGAACCAAATTTTGTTTGAATGTCCATATTTTGACTGAAAGTGACTGAAAAACATTAAAATTTCAATTGAAAATGAATGAAAAATATTGGATTTAAATCTCTTAAGTCCATTTTGTCAGAATCTCCTACAGTTCTTTCTTTCTTTAAATCTCCTCCTAAAAACCCTTATGGGCAAAGTCAACAGACTATAAACCCAAGAGGACTCCAAAGGGAAATTAGCCTACAAAAAGGCACAAGTTAAATGAAAAGGTGATGAACAACCAAATAAAAAAACTGATACACCTAAATTTAGGAGACATCAGCAGAAACCAGGACGGAATTTGCTCCTTGCTTAAAATTCAGTCTGCCTAACCATAAAGCTTTTAAATAATCAAATTTACTAGATGAGATTACTGAGATATAATTAATTCTAATCTTTTTAAAAGTAAAAACTGCTTCAGTTTAGATTCTTTGCTTGGTGGTCTGTTTAAACTATCAATTACTGTATAGCTAACTCATCCCCAAAAATAATCAAAACAGAGGTGGCCTTTACTGCAGCAAATTCACTTTAACCACGTCATACAATGGAATAAATAATTTTTCTACATTCTTACATTTTTTTCTTTGGCCCTTGCCATCAACACACTAAGAGAAGATCCAGGTTGCTGGTCAACAGTAAACGTTGGAATATTAGGCTTCATTATACCAGATTTATGCCATGCTATGGAGTCTACAGTTGTTCCCAATATTGATGTGTGGTCAAGGTCAAGTGTTGTTATACCACAAACAACAGGTTTCCTGAAATAAGGGCAAATGGAAGTTAAACACAAAAGCAATTTTACATGCAGGATTACCAAAATGTGACCTTTGGTTTTAAAAAAAATTCCCAAAATTACATACAAGTTACAACAAATATAACTTTCTAAGATTACATATACCACCTAAAAGCAATAATAAAACTCTATGATTTATTTCCCATTCACTACTGCTGACTTTTCTGTTGTTTGCATGTCTACAACATCCTAAGGACTCCATCTTCTAACATAATTGCTGAAAGTGGTAAATATGATTCACTCTATTGGAAACATTAAAAAATTTCTATGACACCATTATTCAAAAGCTTTACTTTAAGAGAACACATCCACCATCATCTTTAGTGTAGTCCAATGGTTGGTGGACATCTAGTATGGTAATCATACTAACAAGTGTTGCCCAAAAAATCTTGCTCTCAGATGCTTAGCTGGAACTGTATATTATTACATATGCTTGCCTATTGACAGTGAAGAAATCTGAGCCACAGTTACAGTTCAGAAGGTAGGTCTACCAGTAATTTAAGAGGATTTAGTAATTACTTTGACTATTACCACAAAACTATTTACCCAGGAAAGTTTTAAATGATGAAGTCCATCAGACTATGGCATCTCATTGTTACAAAATTATTACCAAACATGAGATAAAGGTCATCAGTATGGTGGACATTTCATCAGCAACTTCAGAACTGACCAATATCTGAAACTCATTCTTCAAAAACACCTAGCATTAATAGAAAATACTATCCTACTAAAAATAATCTAGTTGGTCAACAAAACAAAAAATGGAAGGTACAGTAATACCTCAAACACTCATGAGCTTAGGCTCCAGAACACGTCAAGGATCAGGAGGAATCACAAATGTTTGATACGAGTCACTAAAAATGTTTATTTCTAGAGTTTAAACCTAAGCATGACCAAATCAAGCTCCCAAAGCACTTTAAATTCATTTAAAGGTTAGCTTAATACATTACCCTTCCCAAAAAAAAAAAAAAAAAAAAAAAAATGGTTGACGTAAAAATAGAGTACAGTCACCGGTTATCAGCAGGCTCCGTTATCGGCAATCCAGTTTTATGGGGCTTGTCTAGCGACGAAAATCGGCAATTTTCGGCGCCGAAAATCGCCGATTTCTGTGTATTGGCACCAATAATTGAGTATTGGCGCTGATACATACCTAACAGAAGCGCCGATAACCAAAAATTAGTGATTTTCGGCACCGAAAATCCCCAATTTTCAGTTATCACGCTGTCAGAACGGAATCCCCGCCAATAACTGGGGACTGCCTGTGCAGTATCATCTAATGAGTATTTGCCACACTAGCGCATTTACAGTATGATATACTAATGTTACCCCTACACTAATTCATTGGCTGTCATTTTCTTTTGCACTCACAGTAAGGTAAAACTATGTAACGAATGGGACTGTAAACTTAATGACTGGCACTTTCTTTGCCATTGTCAGGAAAGTAAATTAAGTAAACTTCATATGTCACAAAAGTCATATAATGAAGGTGCAATTCAATAAAATAATGAAAATATGTATGCACTGTATGCAGATCTGAGAAAAAATCGCGGATGCAAATAGTTAGGTCCAATGAATATTTCGTGAATCCATGAATTCATGAATCCAGAAACGCGAATGCACGAGGTATGACTGTTTACTGATGAAACCCAAAACATTACCATCATGCAAATATCTCATATGGAAAACACCTTCATGGAAAGGGATATAAGAGAGAATCATAATCCTCCCTCAGAATCTAGAGCCAGTTATCACTGAAACTGGCCACCATTCCTGGGTACTTTCCAACCTCACTCTGGGTCATAATGATCACAATGAATGGTTCCAGAGGTGATTGTTTACCGATATAGGACATCGATTGCCTAGGATATTGTATCTCCAAAAGCTGAGTAGGTTCTTAATGCCGTCCATTATGAATTAAGTCTTGACTGAATTCAAGCAGGATTTAGAATTCTTTCAACATTTCTGCAATTTTGTGCCATTAAGTCAATTAGGTTCTGTACTGTACATCAATTTGCTTCAATAACCTCGATGTTGTGACGCCAGTCTAGTACCCATAAAATAAACCCTACATCATCAATAAAATATTGTAGATTATATCTGGATCTATCAAACAGAATTATTGTTAGATCTAAGATTATTGTATCAGAAAACCTGATTTACACCTAATATACTCAGCATTAAATAACCAGACTCACTATATGCCAGAAAATTCTTCACCTACACAAATTTAGTACCACTCTTTTATAAAGCAAACAATTTTCTATGAAACTCTTACCTGATAACATTAGTGCAGTCATACTCTCCTCCAATGCCTACTTCTATGACAGCAACATCAATTTCTTCTCTCAAAAACACTTTCAAGGCCAATACTGTTAAAAATTTGAAATATGCAGGCATATCATCCTCAGATTCCTGAAAATAAAACCATCATTAAGTTCTGGTAGGACAAACTACTTTAAATTCTAAAGCTAAAACTAAAAACATCAAAACACCAATTGTTATTAAGCTCATGACTGCTAGCGTAGGTGCCAGGGGAGAGGGCGACTTGGAATATTCTTTGGAGCACAAAGAAAACCAGCACCTGTCCTGGAGACAGGGATTTAAAAAGAATAACTTATCAGCGATGATCCTGATAACTTTCATGTTAAATTATAGCCAGACTTAGAGTTTTCTAAAATATCAGTTTCTAGATGTTTATCCTATGTTAAGACCGAGGGTTTGTTTCAAATGTGAACAAATATCAGTTTCCTCAGCTCTGGCAGCTGTGCAGTTGCTTGAACAAATGGGCTCAGTGCCAAATGTTGAAATTATTTTTGGGATCAATATTCTATCTCACTTGTTCATTTCAATGACCCATTACAGCAGGGGCCTTAAACAAGACTGCAACATTGTTTTACCAGGTGGAAAAATTTTGATTAAGAAGAATATATAAACAATAAAATTATATTAGAGTCCAAAGTTCAAGTAATATATACTGTACTGATGCCCCCATAGACACAAAATGGATTTATTGAAATAAGTGTTTAAATTCTTCAAAAGAAATTCTCAAATGAATTAAAATACTGAAACATCAGATATTTAAAACTTGACACTTTGAGCATAGAGCATAAGTCAATACCATGTAGGGAAATTCCTAATTCCTAAATGAATATAAAATGATTACAGGATAAGCAAAATATCCCAAAAGTTATTTTATACAGAGTACTACTAAAACTCCCCAATTCATCAAACTAATTTCGTCTAGTTCTAAGTTCCTATATAAAAAATTTCTGTAAAGTGAATATTTATAGGCATAAATATAAAATAAAGAGCAAACTCTATCCAATCAACATTTGTATACAGTATATAGTGCTGCATACAGAAATAAGCATTTTAAAATATAGGTTCTGTATTCCTAGGAGATGTAACTACCAGTCAACTTTTATATCTACATGTACAATGCTCTACTCCTCTATGGATAGCTAATCTTCTACAACAATACGGTAGTTATAAAAGTACAATACACCGCTGCTGAACTACAGTTTAATAAAATATGGGATTGTTTACTGCAATAATCAAAATTCATTGCTATATTCTGTGCAACACAGAAAATGTCTCTTTTGACAATACTGAACAAGCAGCAAAAAATAAATGCTGAATAAAAATTCCTAATTACATTCATATAAATACACAAGTTATAAAAAAACAGTTAACTCTTCTATTATCCAACTCCTACTACTTAAACCTTTTATGTCAGGAGTATTTTCACAATGGCTAATATATCGGTTGGTTACCCCTACTCACTTTTAATCCAATGGGATATGGAGAAAATCATCTGGCTTTGTGTTATGCATAACACCGAACGGACTGTTGAGTACACTTGACACTTTGGTGTGCCACTTAACAGTTTGAAATACTGTGTGTGTTAAAGAATTTGAAACAGCATGATGATTAAAACCAATATCTTTCCCAGGTAGTGGGGCAAGGTATACACACATGACACTATCCAGTCTCAGTTTGTCTGTTACTGTATCTGTATCTTAATCAGAAATGCTTGCATATACTACCTTCAAAATGATGTTGTCTAGTTCAGTACTGAGTCAAGGTATGTGGTATAACAGCCTTGTGTAGGGGTTTCCCTTAGGCATTTAACAACAAAGGTTATGTACATAAGACCTTTCTTGTTACCCTCAGATTTATTGATGAATTTACTAAATATACCATAGTCATTAAAGAGTAAAGGGCATGTACATCAATCCTTTCTTGCTATTCTCACATTTATTAACTTATATTAACATAAATCCTTTCTTGCTATTCTCACATTTATTAACTTATATTAACTAAATATATTTAATATGCTGCACCTATCTGCTTATTTTCTCATCATGATGCCAGACACAACCATACTTCAATATGAAACAGTTCCAACTTGACCTTTTCACTCTATGCAGTTCGTACTAACTGTATTGTACTGTGTATTTGAAAAAAAATTTTTGTTACTGAACTATATTTGGTCTTAATTGCTTCTTTGTATTTCAAGGGTATATGACTAAAAGCATGTTTTCAAAAGGTATGCAATGTATCTTGACAAGGTTGGCTAGAGTTCCGAGTACAACAGCCAAAGCTAAAGATAGACAAAGTGACTACACTACACTGAACAGGATTAATACTGTAACTGCTGTCTTTATTAACCAGCTGTGTACTGCGATGCTGATCATAATCACCGAATAACTGAATAATCATGACAAATGTGCCAAATCATGCTGCTGTACAGTATATGGGAAAAATGTTTATTGAATTTGCATTACAGTGCCATAAATTGTACAGCTAAACTCTCTTGAGTTTTAAGGGTTTTTACCAATTTTTCATGTGTCTGCAAAAGGGTTCATATATACCTGCAATGATAAACCAAACATGGGCTATGGACTGGTCTACATTATACAACACATCCAATTTTTTGACATTCCTTAGGGCTATAATTGAGTCTTTCAGTCGAGAAACATGCCAAGTGCCACCCTGGGCCACAGGTATTTTTAATTTAATTTATTATATTCTAAAAATGGCACTTGGCATGTTTCTCGACTGAAAGGCTCAATTGATCTAACATGAGTATCATGAGTAACACCAAAGTAAATGACACATTACAGTATACAGTACTTCAATCACCTCTAGCACTGAAGGGCTCTCACCCATACACAGCAACCAACATGACAAAGGTATCAGTATTATGGCCCAAAACCAGTGTTATGCATACTAACAGTCATTAAATTAAGCTAAATACCCTAAAGAAACTATATTATACTACTAACCAGTAATAATGCAGAAACAGCCTTCAACTTTCTGATAAAAAGCATTTGCTAAACAAAACAGCTTTGTTCTTGGAATGATTAATGATACAACCCACACAATATGAGCAATTACATAAATTCCCCAAATGCTTCCATCTTTATACAGGAATATTTCACTGTGAGTTCTACCATGCTAACTTTCAATCTTTACCCAGCCTTGATGTGATTTAGGGAAATTTTTTCCTAACTTGAAACAACTCTGGATCGCTAAACTGTGTGTGCAAAAAACGAGTAGTTCCCTATATAGTGGCACTCAGTGAACTAAGAACTTACTGAACACAGAGTATATAATGTACATACACCTATAAATGAAGCATAAAATGTAATAAAGTGAATTTTAACCTTTGATAACTACAAATGACAAAAAATTTTGCATTCTCTCTAACACATGAACATAAAATGTAAAGTAAATTACAAACCCTTGATAACTGTGCATGACAAAAAATTTTGTGCCTGTCTCTAACAACTGCACATAAAATATAGTTACCAGAGCTCAGAATACAATAAAATGCATACCAAAAATAGCATACCTTTAAATACACAAGCCCAGTGAGTGAAACTAGAAAAGGTCATTTGAAAAACAAAACAAACATCATACAGCATTACATTCTGGTAACTGCTGATTTACAACCCTGGTTCTGTTACTAAAATTACATCATTACAATGATTTTAACACATAATGGAAAGAATGAAAAATTAAAAACAAATGACAGCACATTAAAACATGAAGCTTGCTTAGCAAGAGTTCACACCTGAGAAAGCAAATAAAAAATTCCTTTGTTTACTGAAAGTTTTAAAGGCTGCAACACCCACATTTTACATATTCAAACTTAAGAAAAATAAAGTAGTATTTCTTTGTGTGGGCTCATGCAGATTAGTACATACTGATTAGTGATCTAAGGTATTTGGGTTACAGACTTCAACTACATATCACAAGCAGGAAAAATGAACACAAAATATGATTTATGGATGCCAGTGCAATCTGTCGGCAATGTACATTATTTTACAATGAACACATACTGTAATATAAACCACTGCACACAATGCAATATCTAAACTACAAGAAAACAGTCTACTTATGATGATCGCAATATATCTGAATGCAGCTTACATTACTAATACACAGCATTCTGAAAATGATGCTGTGCAAGACAGACAATTTTCTAGTCACTGTTTTGTTGTCTTCAAGCTTTCAAATCATTATAGACTACTATGCACACACTTTCAGTGTAAATTTCCACAGTCCAGAAAATGCTTTGTCTGAAAGGAAGCTAAATGAACTAATATCAATAACGAAGTATATCTTCTATATTAAACAAGCTTGCAAGGTAATCATTATAAAATTAGACTTTTGACACAGAGTTAAAAGTTCAAAGATGCAATTACCATAACAATAAATCTAAATACAGTCGATCCCCGTTTATTCGCGGTTCAGTATTCATGGCTTAAGTTATTCATAGATTTTTCTGTGGAACAACTGCAGTATTCATAGAAAATTTGCCTAGTTGCAGATTTTTTCTAAGAGCAATTACTGCATTTTCATATTTCATAAATGTTCTAGGACGACAGTTTAAGATATATTTGGTTTTGAATTGTATTAAAATAAGCAGTTACAAGTGTCTGAGAGGGGGTCAGTTATAAGCGTATTTAAAAGGGGTTTCAGTATTCGCGGGCTTTCAGTATTAGTGAGTGGGTGCGGTGTGTGTCGGGTGTGGTATGTGTCCCCCGCGAATACATGGGGACGACTGTACGGTTAGACATCTTTTAAGGACTTCAGTGCCATAATGAACCCAACAAGATGTTCAGACATGCCATTATCCTATTTACAAAAACATGCACTGTACCTTACTTGCAGAGAGAGCATTATAAACATCCCAAAAATGCTGTGTAAAACTATCCTTTTGAATCGGCTGCCCATTTATCCGTATTCTTTCTCTGACTGCAACAAGGTGTGGTGATGAGTAGAATCCAGTTCTGTATCCATGCTCTCGTAAAATGCTCTCAATAAAGGCACATGTTGAACCTTTACCCTTGGTTCCTGGAAGTAAATGAATTATGTAAATAAAATCATAAACCGTGTACAGTATGCTAAAGTTAATGTATCCAGCAGAAACTCCCATAAAAGAAAGGAAAGACTAATTTTATTTATACAAGCTATTTAAAGACTACATCAGTCACTGTGAGAATGCTAAATACATAGACAAAAGTTCTTCCTCACTACTACTAAAATGGGCTGATCACCTTTCCAGATTATCACTTATTTTTGTGGCACATAGTCTACACTCCTCTTGTATCTTGAAGATTTGACTTCGTACAGTCATAGCCCATGCTGAACCAAATAAAGGTACCAGAAGCATCAAGATTTGCTTAAATAGTCACTGACAAAGCCCCTAACTAGCTGGAACACATCTTAGGTATAGGTTCCAACTAATCAACCATCTCCTTCAATTAGCAAAGCATTTCTAACTAAAAGGCATTCACATTAAACCAATGAGAGAACTGAGCCCAAGCATGCTTTAGGTGGATCAGCAAAAAAAAATGCTGAACCTGACTGCATGGAAAGAAGACATGTGAGTCAGTCATCAAGAACACCAAACTCTGATTTACAATAAATCTGAAGATCTGGTATCCTTCCACAGCCAATGGAAGAAGTCTACCGAGACTCAGACTTTGCCCCTGCATCCCTCAACCTGCACTTTCTATGCAAATTCTTATTCTATAAGAAGAATGTTGTTGACACCCACACTTTCTATGCAAAGTCTTATTCTATAAGAAGAATGTTGTTGACACCCTGAATCATGGTTAATACACATATCATGGAGATACACAGATATTATAGCAGAACCTTGTTGACATCTTGAATCATGGTGATACACAGATATCATAGCTTCTACGACTGGAACACAATGACATACAAAACGAGAAACAAAAGTAAAATATACTTAAACATTTAACTACTGAGAGAAAAATTAACACAACTACATCAATGCATGAAAAAGTGCAAAATAAGTGGTACACACAAAAAGCAAGAAAAA
Organism: Macrobrachium rosenbergii; assembly: GCF_040412425.1. Classification (NCBI taxonomy): domain Eukaryota; kingdom Metazoa; phylum Arthropoda; class Malacostraca; order Decapoda; family Palaemonidae; genus Macrobrachium; species Macrobrachium rosenbergii. The sequence goes on along the minus strand of NC_089746.1, from coordinate 56,728,580 downwards.
AGATGACACAAAGCAGAAAATGAACACAGCATTGCTAAATCATAGCTAGAAGAGGAAACTAGTAGCTCAAGTACCTGCTATATGAATTACAGATAGTTTATCCAAGTCATCTAGAGATACACCAACTTTGCGCAAATAGGCCTCAGTTTCTGGAATGTTGTTGTTAGAAGATCGTCCTCGCTCCTCTCGCACACGTTGTAAAACAGCAGCATTTGTTTGCAAGCCATTCAGGGCTTGAACTGCTTCCTATCAAAGAGGTAAGAATATCAGTGATGAGTAAATACCTATATAAGAATTTACTGTAAAAGTACCCAGAAAAAAACTAAAAATTATGGAATAAAATTTACGATACAGATGTCATAAATGCTACAAATATGCATTTGGTAAAATGCTGCCTAAGAAACTGTCAGTCAGACCCAGCATAAGGTCCAATAAGAAATAGGGATGGAAAGTACCCATAAACCAAAACCACATAGCAACCTTTTGGCAGTTTGTGGAGTTCTGGAAGACAAATCCTAGATGGATAAACATGAACCAATTGTGCATTAGGCAAAACCCACTTTCCACAAATGATGAAACAAGAAAAAACTCCCTTGTTATATGGAAAGCATTACTGCATTCCCCATTGTTGACATGGATACATTCCACATAACAGAACACACAACCTTAAGTATGATTTCCATTGTACCCAAGAGTACATTAGCCTTTACAGAATACACATGCATAAGTATAATTCCCATTGTAGACAAGGATACATTAGTCTTTGGAGAAACACAGGCCTAGGTATGACAAGGATACTTTAGTCTTCAGATATACACAGGCCAGGGCATCATTCCTATGGTAGACAAGGTGACATCAGTCTTCACAGAATGTACATAAAAGACACAGGTATATACCATGAATGTCGTAAGGCATTTATTAATACAACAAAAAGATACATAAAAGCTGATCCATTTTAGACAAAGATACATTAACCTTTACATAATACACATGCCTAAGCATAGTTCCCAAGGCAGATGAGGAGACAGCCTTCATAGGGTACACAGAGCTAGGTATGGTGATAGAGATGCTTTAGTCTTCAGAAAATACACAGGACTAGGCATAATTTTCAAAGCAGGCAATGTTACAGTCGTCTTCACAGAACACAAAAATGAATGAAAAAAAAAAAAACAGAATGTATTTAGACAAATTCCCTTACTACTACAGCAAAGGTACATAAAAGTTGACTGGCAATATAAAAAAAAAATATTATACAAGAAAAGGCTAATTAAAATTCAGTGTTCAAAACAACTAACAGTAGTCTAATCACTGCTTTACAAAAGCCTCTTTGCCATAACATTCGGTGACATAACCTGTTAAGGTAGTACGAATGTGGTTTTTAGAATAATGATCATACTGTATAACGAGATAAATCCATCCTATTTTCAGTCATAACATCAAAGGCAAAATTTCTCTCACGCCTTCTGTTTAGGTGTCTGCATTTACTGCACACTCTAAGTTTTGCTACTTCTGTGGTGACTATGTTGGGGGACACTATGTCAAAGGAAAAATGTGATATACGTATTAGCTTATACTTCTTACAGAAATATAATTAAATTTAAACTTGACTAAGATGAAAATATATTTATACAAAATCAATCCCATGAACAGGAAACAAGTAAATACAGTAGAGATTTTTTAGAGTTATGAAATACTCATAACTTATCATGTAGACACCATGTTATAACAATTGCTTGTATAGATAAGCCAGATATCCATTGATAAAAGACCACTGCACTGTGAACTTTTTACTTTCACTGTTGGTAGATACAGACAGTCTTGGTCAACTTGCAGATAGTGTCTAACACCACAAAATAAGCCCTTTAACATCATATTACCAAAGCATCCAACCTCTGATCAAAATAACTGCTTCTTCATATCACGGTTTATATGCATTCAACATAGGTGGGAGAAAATTTCCATTAAAGAGGCAACCCTCTAGAAAGGGAGACAGAACGGATGAGCAACAAAAGGGATGATGAGGGAAAAGAATGCTGGACTACTGGTAAATGAAACGTACCCTAGTTACAAACAGCAAAAGATCTGTGCTTCTTGGTACACTGAAGACATGGTTACTTATAAAGGAAACAGAAAAGATTTTGAAAAAGGGAATACAAAATACTACGATACATAGTTGGAGTGCACCGAAATCACATATCTCACAAATGGAAATATAGCAGAATGTGGTGGTGTCCTGAACTGTATAAGAAACTCTGAGCCTGCTAATGGAAGCAAAGTGATATAGCCTGTCAATAGATGTGAAAGACTGAATTAGATGGCCCCAAAAATCATTGCAAAAAATCACCTGAGACTTTGGTGGAGAAGGTATTCTTGTAAACAGTTTACAGAATGAATGACATGGGAAAAAAATGTTTATGATCACAAATGTGGGAAAAATGAAAGAGCAGAAAAATTAGTGAAAATCAATGTCAGAAAAAATGCTTATGATGATAAATGCTGAAGACATGGAAGAGCAAATGAGATTACAGAAAATCAACATAAGCAGAGCAATACTTTAAGGTGACTGGATACCAAGTAAAGGAGGTATTCGAGTTCCCGCTGTGGAAAAGGTGTAAAGATAAACTTACTGTGTAAGGAACATAAAAGGTATCACAAGAGACACTCAAGATAAGAAATACTGTTTACATAAAGTAAGAGATTGATTTTCCATGTTAAAAATTTATTAGAAGAACAAATTGGAAAGATAAAAAAATGAGAACCATGTTGTGGTAGCCTGGCATATATTAACAAGAGAGGTAGACCATGTCTGTCAACTAGGGGACACACTAGACTGAAGAAAGGCTTGAAAGGGCAGTACAGTATGAAAAACACAGCAGCTGAAGCCTAAAAAACTACACAACTACCGTTAAACAAACAAATATCCCATCAGTAGAGAAAGAAACTGCTTATGATGGTTTTATAAGGCTACTATATGAAACAAATAGGAGCAATGACATGATAAAAGACTTGTAGCCAGAAGCTCATACTATAAATGAGGGAGTGGCTGAAAGTTGTAGTGTCCAACAGCTGTTAAACTGACTGTAATTTAAAAGATTAAGATGATTTGGACCAAACCACGTAATGAAAGGGATAAATTAGTCAGAAAAACAGCAGATGTGGAAGTAACAAGACAAAGACATGTAGGAAAGTCAGGAAAGACAATGTATAAGGACACAGGTGAAGACCTAAATCCAATGGGAGTTCACGCAAAAAGTGCACAACATGAGGGAAATGCTGATATTAAATTTTTTATGATGATAAGATGATGACACTGGTAAAATGCAAATAAAAAACAGAAGCTTACAAACTATTTGATAATAATACCAGGCCATTTAGAACCCAGGTCCTAGGTTAGGTTAGGATGCATACCTGTATGAAGGTCAAGTGGGGAAAGTCTAGGGAGATGACACTTCCAATGCCTAGCAGGATCATCAAAAGGTAGGTTAAGATTTATCCAAGTAGTTTAGATTGTTACATTTTTAAGCTTCTTTATTTTTTCCTTTTTGTGATGGTTACTCATTCCACAAACTCTTGATTTTCACACCTGCTTCTCTTGTGTTTTTGCATATTCTACTTTTCACACTGGTGAATTTCACTCACTCTTTGTTTTTCCCCGACTTAAAACCTATGTTTTCCACTTTCATCTATTCCATAATCATTAGCATAGGAGTAAGGGAGTGGGGGAGGAGGGGGGGGGGACTAAAGCACTGTTGACAGCAATGATGATAATAAAAAATCCATAAAACAAAATATTTAATTTCTAACAAATCAAATACTTTAGTGCCAACTCTCAAATTATGAGGATTTTCAAAATTACCCTGTAGAATTTGAGGGGCATGTTATTCATAATGTATTGTATATAATTATATATATGCATCAATGTAGTAAAAATTCATTAGTTTCCCAAGTCCAAATTGTATCTTAACAGCTCTACAAACAGTAAGTTGCCTCAACAATTAAAACACAAGGAGAATGTAATTTAATGCATGACCTCTCAAAAGATTTTAATTGTTAAGCAAAGTTTGCAGAGCTGGACATCATGCAAACGGTTTTCTTTAACTGCAATTCAGGACATTTTTTGGAAAAGCCAATGGAAAAAATGGTTGCTATAATTCTCACAAAAACCACCAAACTATATTCACATTACTATATAGTTGATATATATCTGTGAAATGTATTGTACTCTTTAATTAAATGGAATACAAGACAGGTTAAGTGCAGGGGGTTGAAAGGAACAAACCACTCTTTCCTTGGCCAGGTAGGACCCATTACCCTCAGTAGGTTGAGTATGGACGCAACTCTATCATTGCCCCTGGAGCATCTATGATTCTTTATTGCTTTGTTTGATAACCCAAGTTAACTTTGCATACTATATATACAACTGACCTTGGGAGTCAGGCTATGCATTTTTAAAAATATTTCTGCCTGTGCAATCCACAGATCTTTGGCTTTACCTCATCCAAACTGCAACTTTTTTTGCTGGGGCTCTCTATAATCTCACTAATAGGTATGGAAATAAAGGAAAAGTAACATGTGGTTTCTACTGAACAAAAACAGTTCAAAAATAAAAAAAATACATATCTGATTAACCACTGAAAAATATAAGGTTCATTAAGTATACCTTAGTTTTACCAGACCTCTGAGCTGATTAACAGCTCTCCTAGGGCTGGCCCAAAGGATTAGACTTATTTTATGTGGCTAAGAACCAATGGTTACTTAGCAACGGGACCTACAGCTTATTGTGGAACCAAACCACATTATAGCGAGAAATTCGCAACTGTACCTACAGCTTATTGTGGAATCCGAACCACATTATAGCGAGAAATGAATTTCTATCACCAGAAATAAATTCCTCTAACTCTTCATCAGCCAGCCTTGGCAAGAAATTATATCATATAATCAACAATGATTGTTCTCTTAAGTTTGGCTAGATAATGCTTTATATAATCATATAACATGGTTACCTATATGGGAGCCCACTTCACAATCACTCTTGCAACACTGATTCTGCTCTATACTGACCAAATTCTGCAACTTGGTATGACCTAAACGTACAACAGGCTAATATACAAGTCCATTCAACTAAGGCTACAAGAGTTAGCTTGTCTAAAATAATTTCATTCAACATTCAAGAAAACTTGTGTAACATTACTCAAGGGCACCTATCATTTACGAGTACAACTCGTTCTGATAATGTTATCAAGACGATAGTCGCTAGGGAACAGTCGAAATTGTCTGAAAGCTTACCCTACTGAAACCTAAGAAGCTGGTCTGTAGGCTACACTGCGTAAATCAACCTAGGAACCAAAGCCACCTTATTATCATAATTAACCCTCCAAAAAAATCATGACATAAACTCAATTGTCCTAGAAGACTATTTGCCTCGCTCTTTTCATTTAAAAACTAAGTTACTTTACAAGATATGAAACAGGCTAACCCCAAGAAGGCCATGAGGGCTTCAAAAATTGCAAAATTCTCAGTAGAGTAGAGGCTACGCAGTTTAAGTGGCCTTGAATGCCCACATCCTACCCAGGATTTGGGCATGATGACATACTGAAAATGACAATTTTCTTTAGAAAATTTCGGACAACTCACCTCGTACTGTTGATCAACTGACAGATGACAACAGTATCGATTTAGGTCTCTCGTGCCCTTGCTAGCAAACGCACTGTCCATTGTACCTCGAAATAAAGCACCACGAAAAGCACGAAAGGCACGCCACCTGCAATAGCTGAAAGAGACAATCTGATGCATCGCTAATAGTCAGATGTTCTACGGGCCACGTGTGATTACGTCTATCCCTTGGTACTACCACCACTACCGATCAGCTGTTGTTTGGGTGACTGCAGGGCTACCAACACAAACATGGCAATATAATAAACTCAAATTCGTCCACATCCTGTAATTTTTACACAATTTACTCTAGTAAAATTAATAATGTCATACCAAACGTAAAACTTATCTCAGAATTGTTCTCTTAGCTTCCATAATTCTCTTTATCGACATACAAAGCTATGAGTTTTGTTGGTAGCGGTTAACTTTCAACTGAGCGAAGTTTAGAAATATCAGCGATTTCAGCGAAAATGTCGTCGTCCAAATTATTCAAAATGTCAAGCCTCGTAGTTTTTTTTTATTCTCTTTCTACACAAACATGACAATAAAATAAAAACAAATTCGTCCACATCCTGTAGTTTTTACCCAATTTACTCTAGTAAAACCAACAATAGCATAGCAAACGTTAAAATTATCTCAAAATAGTTCGCTTAGATTCCATAATTCTCTTTATTGACATATAAAGCTACGAGTTTTGCTGGTAGCGGTTAACTTTCCACTGAGCGAAGTTTAGAAATATTAGCGATTTCAGCGAAAATGTCGTCGTCTAAATTATTCGAAATGTCAAGCCTCAGTTTTTTTTTTTTATTCTCTTTCTACCGCTGACAGATGTCAGGAGTTATAGTAAAATGTTTAGTAATACGAATGAATTATAAAATAAGTACGAGTGTGAATGTTGGGAGAGAAAGGAAGTCGTTTTCTTAATTATCATATTGTAACAAAAACTAAAGTTCTTGTCTCACAATGCTTCAGTCACTGATAAGATAGCCCAATATTGTTCACTATTACTCGTAACCTTAAGATATTTTATTAAAAACATAAAAAAGTTCTTGTTATCATCATCAATAAGCTCCGGCGGAGGCCAACATCTAGTTTCTTGTATTATACATTGTCTTGTTTAAAACTAATAGGTGAACAGATATTTTACATTTATGATTAGTAAAGAAGGGAAACAATTTATGTTATTTCCTTTTTTGGTCATTTACTATCTTCTGTTTTACGATTGCCACAGCAACCAACAGGTGTCAATCTTGTTTCTCAAAGTCAGTAATAAAATCCCCGAATTATTGCTCAGCATAAAGCAAAAATCAGCGGAGGCTTGGCCAAGCTCTTAGGAGGATTTGGTTAGCGGTAAATAAAAAATAAATGCTGAAATTTATCAAATCACTCCCAGTTCCACAGTCGTACAATACTGGGACAAGTCGAGGGGGAATTGCTCGTATCTGATGTAGAATCGGCCGTACGCACATGGAACAGCCATAACTATTTTGGTATGATTGTTTGGTCTCATTTACTGCGGCTCCTTCAGCCATTCAGCAATTAAGTGAAAAGATGAGTTTGGGGATTGTACACCAAGATAGAGAGATCCAGCAAGTGAATGAAGTGCAGTATAAGGATTTGAAGGTGAAAGTGGAAGAAAGCCCCGCAGTTGCACTAAGAAATAATATTTAGAGAGGTTAGACAGCAAGATGGGAAAGGAAACGGGAATGTAGTAAAGTAAAATCTAAAAGTGGGTGCAACTAGGGACCGAAGGACGCTGCAAACACCCATTAGTAATGCCTATTGTGCACCACGTGAGGTGCACTGAAGGCAATGGTCCCGTGCGAGTTGTTTTGACCTGTGTCCGAGTCTTGTGAAGTTTAGAGCAGGTTTCCTTATGGAGTGCAGAAATCAGGAGAGCAATAGCCCTCTTTTCAAAATTCTCAGAGATGTTGTGTAAATATCGAGCGCCATTTTAAAGTTTGTTGAGAAGCTGGTTTTCTTTATAAGAAATAATTTGCTCTAAGTTTATAATAATTCTTACCAGTTTTTGTATTATTATTTATTTATTTATTTTTGGTTGAATGCGTAATGGTGATTATTAAGCATGTGTTGAGGGAAAGAATGTTTCATGAAAAGGTTTCAGAAAGATTTTCCTAAATTTTTCTTTTGTCTGCTGTTGAAATGATACATTGAAACATTGAGCACCATAGATGTTGCAGTGCCAGTAATCAGTCAACTGACTCCCCAGAGCAACAGATGAGCAAAGAAATATTGCCCACATCAGCTGGGTCAAGTCCTACTTAATAAAACAGTCTATTACGGCTCTACGTGGGCAATTACGTTAAAAAAAAGGTAATTGTGGTCATCTACGCCGGAATTACATGTAATAATCCAGCTGGGATCATGCTTAACTAGGGGTTCGATTTTGACTAAAATAATCAGACATGTAGTGTCTGAATCTGAACAAAGGTTGCTAGATTTTAGCTCATTCAAAGGGTAAGTGTAGCCAGCCTTGAGAGGTAAAAAAAAAAAAAATAATAAAAGATGAATTGGCTTATCTCTCTCTCTCTCTCTCTCTCTCTCTCTCTCTCTCTCTCTCTCTCTCTCTCTCTCTCTCTCTCTCTTTGTGAGTAACTATCTGCTGGACCCACGAAAGAAGAAGGACTTAAACTGAATCTGTACCTTCTTTGATAGTTTTTATCCTGTTATAAAAACCTTTTGTTTCAAGGTTGTCAGTTATTAATGTGTTACTAACTAGCATGTGTTTTATCAGACGGATGCTGTGCTCTTAAAAGTTCTGTTTTCGGTGCTGTAATGGTACTTCCAATATATGAAATATTACAAAACCTACAGTTCCCACTTAGACACGTATACTGTTAAATTCATCCTGTGTTCTTTGATGAGGCAACTTGTCTTTTTGTTCTTGTAAGATTCCCAGTTGCAATTCTTCTATAGATTGTCTTTTAAAACAGTCTTTAATTTTATTCCCTGTACCTTAATAAAACTCATCATATGTCTATTTATAGATCTTTATACGTCAACACATGGATGTCCATTTGTTTACTTAAACATGTGATGTCTACTAAAGTTCATAGAGCACAATATCTCACAAAGAGCAACCGGAAATATCTTTTCTTATTTATGCATTTATCACATTTTACTTTGTACGTCAGGGCATTCACCGTTATCATTCATGCATAGGACAAGGTTAGATTTTTGTGCATACTGAAGGACTAACTTTACTTGCCTCAATACTAAACACCAAATACTTTCAAAATTACGCTTCACTTCTTCCAACTTGGTGTTTAATTCTGTCAACGACAAAAATATTATTACATCGAAATTATACTAACGTTTTACCTTCTGTCTTTACTATACTGGTTTTTTTCAAAAATGCCTTTATGGAAATTGACAAAAAGGATATGTACTGGTGATCCCGAAAGAGCTCTGGGAGACCACAGACATTAGACTATTTATTAAGTTCCTTTTCTGCAGAAGCTTTATTCCTATTTCTCCCAAAAACGAGTACGGTACTTGTTATCATGAAACATTCACACACACGATCTTTCGTTTAATCAGGCTGACAGGTAAACAACTCAAGAAACATACAAACAGTTGGAGTTTACAAATAATACAGTAGTGTCCAGTAATTGAAAATTAAACATTAAACGTCTTCGTTATTGGATAAAGGATTATATAATCGTCTCTATTGAGGACACAATGGATTCCAGTGAAAGTGACGTTGGAAGAAAAGTCTGAAAGTGGAAAAGGAAAGTGAAAATGGTCAAGAAAACAGCTGAATCATCGGAAAGAAATGTCGAGGATGATACAATTAAGCGAATTTCAAGTTCATTTTCAAAATTTTTATTAATTTTAGAAAACTACAATCGAAGATTATTATCATATCTTATCAAGATCCTCAAGATAATGCCTTTCAGTTTATTTTTACTTCCACATTATCCATATCAATTCTAAATTAAGTAACCATGGGAAATCTTTCTTTTGTGTTATAAAAACTATCGTATAGCTTTCTAAACTATTTCCAAGCTTCCCCTTTAAAACCTTGGTTGTATACATAAATTATATATTTTATGAAACAATGACTAAACAAATTTTTAAAGATTATGATTTTCTCAATTACTAAAGTTAAAAACAATCACATACTTTCAAGTATAATATTTTGTTTTACACTTCAAAAGATAAAAAAGCAATATTTTCTGAGAGCCCAGAATGAATTCAAAACAACCACTTACATTAAAGCACAGCATTTTGATAATGACTTAGGGAATATACTTAATGTTTTGTGTGTGAATGTAACCTGCATAGAGATACCAACATACACATCAATCAGTAACTTTCTTGCAAAATTCAGCGCTTATGATATTACACGTACTCTAACTCGTTTCATTGGCTAGAAAAAGAAATCAGTCCCGACACTGGGCTCTCTTTCATCTAAATTGAATATCAGTGTTTCTTGACAATTTCGTTGAGAGAGAGAGAGAGAGAGAGAGAGAGAGAGAGAGAGAGAGAGAGAGAGAGGGGGAGGAAATATTTTCTACCGGAATACTAAGTAATTTCTCCTGAAGTCACGAATTAATCCTTTGTAACCGAAAAAACCAATGTCTTGGAAACAAAATATTGGTGAAATACGTAACTATTTTACTTTCGAGCAAATTTTAATAGCAAATTCTGCAACATATATATATATATATATATTATGCATATATATATATATATATGTATATGTATATATATATATATATATATATATATATATATATATATATATATATATATATATATATAGAGAGAGAGAGAGAGAGAGAGAGAGAGAGAGAGAGAGAGAGAGAGAGAGAGAATGTAATGTATCACTGCATTAAACCAATTAACAAACTTAAAACGGCGAAAAATCAAGCAAGTAAATTTATGCTTATGCGAATGTGAGCATAACATGCATAGCATACATAGATTAAAGTGAAGGTCAGTGTAAAGCATATAATTTGAAATTACAAGAGGAACGTGCTCAAACTGGCTTGTGCACTCATGGGTACTTTTCCGGTCAGTGTGCCCTTGATCCGAAGCAAATGCCTTTCATTGGAACTCGGTTTAAAAGCCTTCTGACCAACAACGGCTCAGACGCCAAGGGTCCCATTCTAGTTCGGGAACTTTAATCTGGCCTTAACTTGAAATTTTGAAGGGCATCAAAGTAAATTTTTTTTTATAAACCTAGATCACACATAAAAATAGGGTTATGGAATAACTGACATCGATGCTATATGGAAGCTGCAGAGGTTGTATATTGTGGAAGGAAGTAAGTTGTTGGATATTAAGAAGTTTTTGTGATATTTAGCTTGTGTCAGAATGTGAATCCGTGAAGCAGCTGAATGGTATTGTGGTGTTGTGCGTCCCTGACTGTTCGATGAAGTGAGAAGGATTAGAAAGATGTGGAACGTTGACTTTTGGAAATGATGGAAAGAGGTTAACGCTGGTGATGAAGTGAATTAATATCTTGCGGTGGTTTCGTCTTGTGGGGAGAATGGGAGACCGTAGGTTCACGATGAAGTGTGAGCATGGTAGGCGAAGATGTCTTCTAACAGAAGGACCGAATATCCAAGAATACTGTAAGATAGTGGTGACTATTCTTTCTTTAATACTTGGAAAAATTTAGAAATGGTCGTGTACTGAACAAGTAACACTGGTGATGGAATGAGCAGCAAGGATAAGGATACTGGGTATTGTGTGTAGGCGTGTGTAGATAAACTACTTATTGAGCAGCAGTCGTCTGAAACGATTGAAAGTGAAGAAGGCAGTGTTGTATCTTACAATTCTTATGATATATATGTATATATATGTGTGTGTGTATACATATGTGTACATTTATACATATACATATATATACATATATACATATAAGAATATATATATATAATGTATATATATACATCTATATATATATATATATATATATATATATATATATATATATATATATATATATATATATATATAAAGAAACGTCCATTCTTTCTGAGACTTCTGATAATTTTCTGAAGCACAGAATATATACATAAACACATATATATGAATATATATATAATATATATATTCATATATAAATATACAAATATATATACATATATATACATATATATACTGTATATATATATATATATATATATATATATATATATATATAGAAAACGTCCATTCTTCTTGAAGCGTACAATTTATGTAATTGAATATAGCATATAAATCATCTCTAGTCTGCTCCACTGTATCTTTATGTAGTTTTGTAAACTATACAACTATTTTAGAACTTGAGTATTTAAACCAATACTGAACAAATCTGTTTCAGTGGTCTGGGACAACCAGTATTCTGCCACGCCGTTATTTGTAAGACCATGCCCAAGTATTTAGGCGTCTTAGAAATATAGT
>NC_089746.1:56694011-56711511 GCF_040412425.1 Macrobrachium rosenbergii | reverse complement strand
GACTTGACCAGGGTACGTAAGCACGTCTTATTTTATTGCATGTTATCTTAAATTGATGTGGAAGTGGGGTAGAACTGCCAAATTAGTCTAGTGACCTTTCCGTATTCTCTCTCTCTCTCTCTCTCTCTCTCTCTCTCTCTCTCTCTCTCTCTCTCTCTCTCTCTCTCTTCTGTATATATATATATATATATATACATATATATATATATATGTATGTATATATATATATATATATATATATATATATATATATATATATATATATATATATATATATATATATATATATATACAATATCTAAGTCATACACATGTAGGTATATATGTTGATATACATGCACATCACAGAGGACTACTGGATCTTTGTTTCCATGTTTTAGCAAACTTGTGCGCATGCTTGCGAGTCTATAACACTTTGCATTTGTGCATATAAGACAGTTTTGTTGTTGTAGCTTTAATGCTGCAATTCTACCCTCAGAGTGTTAACACTGGTGGAACGACGAAGATGGAAGTCTGGTTTACTTTCTACCCAGATTAAATTTTCTGCCGAATTCCAAGTAGGTAATTAATTGAATGTCTCTGGCAAGGTTGGTCTCGGTATCTGGGAAGAAAATTAAATGGCTCCCAGTTGGCAGGCATGCGCAGAGGCTACTGTGCACGAGGTATTTGAGTCGTACTGAAAAGCAAGCCTGTGACAAGGATGGTTCAGGAAGTTTTAGAACTTTTTAAACATTCAGCCAAGGACACCTCCGGAATACAGCAAACCTGCAATTATGATGGCCCGCAGCCGGATTGAAATGAGATGTAAGTTTTGGAATGCGACAATTTCCTTCTTCCTCCAAAAAAGGCTTCCTGTCGCCATAGTTGGAGTTCTTGGGTTAAGACATTCTGTTAGATGTGGTCAACAAAAAAGACGAATGGCTTGTACCTGAGCAGGTTTTTGAGTTACACAAATGTACACGCGTGGGAAATCGAGATGTCATTGTGGATACTATGATGATATACATCTGAGATGAATATATATATATATATATATATATATATATATATATATATATATATATATATATATATATATATATATATATATATATATATATATATATATATATATATATATATATATATATATATAATGTATATGTATATATACACAAACACACACACACACATATATATATATGTGTGTGTGTGTGTGTGTGTGTGTTTGTGGTAAGGATGCTCGCCTCTCTTCACTAAAGAAATCAGACTTGTAGAGATTAATCATGAACTTTACATACGAGAAAATTTGCATTCAAAGATTCTTTATTAAACCTTTAAGATTTTCTATTCGGCAAGACAGTATCGTCTTAGATGAAGTAGAGAATAATAGCTGAAGAACTTGAGAAAAGGTTAAGTGAGTAAGAGTTGATAATAACAGGTACCTTAAACCTGAGACACAGGAAGGGACCGAGGAAGCGTCTCAGCAAAAACTCCATACATTTCTTACAGAGGAAGGCTCAAGGGAGAGGTTGACAGATTTGAGCTCCCAGACGTCAAGTACTGTGAAATCGATTACATCATTATATTTGAGCACACTTAATTTCATTTGTCTCCTGCGATTATAGTCTCTATTTGAACATTAACCAGCACTAGACTGCCCACATTGAACAGAACCTAAACATTCTGTTCTGATAACTCCTTCAGTTTGAGATAAGGAGATCATTCATATTCACTCCTATTAGAACCCCGTGCTCATTTTTCATATTCTCATTTCAGAATTAATTATGGTTGTATAACTTATCGAGGAAATATGTTCACTGAATCGTACTGTTTGCTCTTAGTAAGAAAATAGTATTAGTCTTTTGTATAAGTTTCCTATTATATATTCCTGATTCCTGCCATGGAGAAATTAATGTTAAATATCTGCTGCTGTAATCACATAGGCTTGCTAACCTATTTATGTATGTTTGTATGTATGAACGTATCCTTCACTAGCCAAATGTGGCCCCTTAATTGAACTTTAAAACCAGTTGAGGAGTTTTAGGAAAATTACATTAAAATCCACTGTGAATCTTTTGACCTAAGTAATAAATAATGCGCCTAGTAGTGAGTCGGTTTTGGTAGGTCACTAGATGTGTATTAGATAAAAAATAAAAATTTGACCGGATAATTTTTTCATAATTTAGTGACTCACGAGATTATCGGTCCATGCGGTTTTAAAGTCATTAGTGAATATTTGTGATAATACTTAAGAGTACGACAGCTTTTATATCAATTTGCTAACGAACGAATATCTAAGAGGAAAACCGTTTAGAGAAGGGTGCGAGATTGGTTATTTTGGTATCTGGTTAAAAACCAAAATTAAAGTTACAGTGCTGTGTTAATATAAGGAAAAATAAGAACTCCATTTTAATGTTATTTAGACGAAGGTTGTGACTTACTTCTTATTTTGTTCTTTAAATCAGTCATGAAATGAATATTATTTGTTTTAGTGGTTATATATGTAGAAAATAACTAACTGTTTTTGTTTATCAATAACAAATTAGTTGTTTTAGTAGTCATATACGTAGAAAAAAATTGACAGTTTTTGCTCATCAATAATGAATTAGTTGTTTTAATTAGTTATATATGTAAAAAAAATTGACGGTTTTTGTTTATCAATAATAAATGACACTCTTCAGACACTGATTATGCTAATATAAAAAAAAGCCGAAATTTACATGGCAATATCAGTTGGCCATGACTCATTCAATTAACGTTCATGGATAGATGAACACTAGACAGTAATATGAATATTCTATATAATGAAAATTTAACGGGTGTTGTATAGCAGACAATATTACCATTACCCTGCTTTTACATTTAGCGGAATCAGTCACTACTGATATATGTACTGGTGGTGGATTACATCAGCTTGTTTACTTACGTTCATGAATGAATTATACATCTCCCACTCTGTCTACCCAGAGACACAGTCGTACAGGAATAGACATAGGACTTTTGAGGAAAAACAACAAACGCTACTTACAACCGGTGGAATGGAATATAAAGCCTAGGCCAAAGGCCAAGCGCTGGGACTTGGGAGGTCATTCAGCGCTGGAGGGAAACTGAGAGTAAAACGCTTTAAAGGCGTAACGGGAGGAAAACCTCGCAGTTGCACTAAGAAACAATCGTTGGGGCGGGGGAGGGGTGGGCGGAAGTAAGATGGAAGAAAGAGAATATGAAAGGAAGTACAGTAAAAGAAATGAAAGGAGTTCCAGCTAGGGGCCAAAGGCACGCCGCAAAGAACCTCGAGTAACGCCTAAAGCGCACCGCATGAAGTGAAAGAAAGAAAAAAGAAAAAAGAAAACCCGCGGGGGAAGGGCAAGAACCTATTTGAGCGTGACGCGTTCTCCAGTAGAGCACCAGAGTGGAACGGACGAGCTCAAAGGACAACAGAAAGGCGAAATCGGAGAAGATGGCACCGAGGATGATCTCGGATGCTCTGTGGTCATAGAGCCATGACGACGGCGGCTCTTTCGCAATGTCGCCTTTGGCAGAGCCAAATGCCGAGACTAGACGACTCTGGAGTTCGAGGGCTTGTGAAAGAGCAGCGGCTGTTGGAATTTTATGCATCGTCTTTTTTTTTTTTTTGTTTGCTTCTAATTCTAATTACATTATATATATATAGTATATATATCAGTCATTCTGAGAAACAATTACACAACTTTCACTTAGACTAAGGTTTGTATGACCCATTAATATCATTTAGTGTACTTGGCTTAAGCACATTTTAACTCGTGTACGTGCACCTTTACACACACACATACACACACACACACACACACACACACACACACATATATATATATATATATATATATATATATATATATATATATATATATATATATATATATATACTTAAATTTCTGACTTACATCGGGGCCGAACCCCGGTCTTTCACGTGAGAGTCCAGGGCGCTGGCAATTCATTCACACAAGTCATAAAGGAAGTTGGAACCTACGTACTCCGTTCATGAGGTTTTTCCCTGGCAGGCGCCTAGCGCCTAATGTACATTCACGGTGCAAAATACTGCATCAATTTACTAAATATATCATTCATATCCTACTTATTTTTTCTTAGTCCGTATTTTAATTAGTTTCAGATTTTTTAATATGAAAAGTAGAATCAATTTAAAGAAGTAAAAATAAAACTGAAAGAAAATCCCTTGTTCTATGCAGGTTTTTAAGTCTTTTGTCTGAGTTATTATGAAACATTTCATTTTGTTCAGATATGAACAGTCTTACCAAAGGTGCTATCAGAGCATCATCTGTATGAAGAGATTTTTGTTAAAAGAATATTTTACGCAAAAGAAAACAGTGGGTAGTTTGGCATATCTAACATTATCAGATTATCATCTGTTCAAAGATCTTTCTGTTAAAAGAAAGAATGTTATTTAAAGTTAGCAAATTAAATATAACGATGAAAAATATTACATTTCATAACTTCCTTTCTTAAACTAAATACAGTTCGCTACACTGGTGGATGAGGTTCGGTTGGAACACCTGCAAGCCGAATGTTCAGAAGACCAGTTTAGATGCACGATGACTTCTAAATCTTACATATGCCAATTTTTCTATTTAATATATTAAAAACGTCAAGCTGAAAACTTATTTTTACAAATATGAAGGAGAATTCACCTATATCAGATAAGGAAACTGGGAATATTGTTTTTACAAATGAGTGGTTTAATGGGGGTCACACAGCCCTAGAGTGAATGGTAATGGCATATGTGAACGGAGTTATCGGTTCTTTTGGGGGTTACACTAAATATCAGGATGTGAATAGCATTCATGAACTGAAACTGAACAGAGTAACCACTATTTCTAATATACAGAAAAAACAATTTACTGTAGCTTTTCTTTAATTATCTGAAGGTGTTGTTGTTCTTTAAATATATTCGAAAGCATTTGCTGAAGTTTTATTGGTAATTTTTTTCCGCTATGAAATTTTTTAGTTACGTTTCAGTTAGACTTCTTATTCACTGTCAGTATTATCTACCAATCATTATTAATGTTAATCATATATGGAAATATATTAATTTTGTTTTCCTGGTTTACCTCACCATGAGGAGTATAATCTCAAGTAGTGAATAACTTAGTCCTCAGGCGTACAGGCTCGGAATACCATTCAGTACTCTGATGATCAATTATATATTTGCATAGCTAATGTAAAAGAATACATTATTGATTATGAAAATCTAATAGCACACAAATATTGGGTCCAGATGTTGGGCAAAATTCGCTGGTATGTTAGGCACTAGGCACCTGGCTGGGAAAAACCTCATGTACAGCACTTAGGTTCCAACTTCTTTTACGACATGTGCAGATGAATTGCTAACGCCCTAATCTCTCACTTGATGTAAGTCAGAAATATATATATATATATATATATATATATATATATATATATATATATATATATATATATATGTATACATATATATATACATATACATACATACATACATACATACATACATACATACATACATACATACATACATACATACATACATACATACACACATACACACAGTAAGTAAGGGAAGGCCGCAGGAACACACACAGATCTCGTATATACATTTATTATTCGTTCTAGTCGACGTTTCTTGAACCGTGCTCACATCATTAGGACATCTATAATTGTGCAATGTAAAAAAATATTCCGTGTACATAATTAAAAGTAAACGCATATGCAAAATATAAAAATAAATTATAATGGAAAATCAGTTACACTTGAATAATCAATCACACTCAGGGCGAAAGAAGACAACAGTAAGAGAATACAGCATAAAATCAGAGGAAGGCGGACAAATATCAACAAACAATCGATTCATGCTATGAACAGGGGAACAGCTGATGATTGGCAATTTAATGTAGGTACTCTTTTGCTGATGTTCAGACTTTCCAAGAGAAGCAGTCCTCCAGGTGCCTTGGCTTGGTCCAAGGTTTTGAAGTTATATTTTATTGATGTCTTGCAACCTTTACCGTGGGATCTTATACTGGAAAGTCCGGGATTAGACAATCTGCAACCTGTACGATTGTTTGTTGATATTTGTCTGCTTCCTTCTTTTGTTTTCATACTGTATTCTTTTAGTGTTGTCTTCTTTCGCCCTGAGAGGTGTGCCTTGTGCTCTCCCTTTTAAGTTCATTTTAAATGCTCTTGTATTAGGTTCGTTTTAAATTTTCTGCCATCAATTATTTAAACATTTTTAAATGTACTTAAGTGTGACTGATTATTGAAGTGTAACTGATTTTGCATTTTAAATCTCTTTATATCTTGTATATGTGTTTACTTTTAACGTCGACTAGAACGAATAATAAATGCATATACGGGATTTGTGTCTTTCCCCTGCTTCCTATATGTATGTATATATATATATATATATATATATATATATATATATATATATATATATATATATATATATATATATATATATATAACTGAATCATGAAAATGTGGAACGTGATGAATATACAAATAAAGACAAAATCCACGAAGGCAAGAGAAACACTGGAATGCTGCGAGGCCTTTCGACTGTCGTCCTTTACTTAGCAGACTGAAGAAATATAAAAGTGAGTTTACAAGGAAAGCTCATATAAATGACAGATGGGGATTGCAAGGGAAAAAATATGTATGTGGAATGCAACACAATTGAAAAATTAGCAGAACTGCCAAAACAGGGTTATATATGTATGTATACATACACACACACACACACATATATATATATATATATATATATATATATATATATATATAATGCATGTATGTGTGTACAGGTAAGTATGAGCAGGAGTGTGAATGTAAAGAACTTCATCATGCAACCAAAATGGTTCTCGTAACGAACTGGAAAACATGCAATATACCAGATAAAGCAGGAATGCTAAAAAAACATATAATTGAATATTGCTTGTTAATTAGTAGTCCAGCCACACCAATGCATCACTAGCGCTGCTACATGAAGAGCTATTCATACCGGAAAAATCCTATAATTGAGAGGAAAATTACAGTTCTGTTATTGTGTACTAAGATAAGTTAGAATAAAGGCAAAACAATTCTTCATTTATGAGTGAAACATTATCTTCAGATATCCCCTTTTCATTATGGCAAGCAAAGTGATTCACTTACTTTACTGTTGTACAAATCTTCATTTCCTGACTACTTCCTAGGCCTTTCGTAACAAATGCATACTTTTCTACATATTTACGATTCAATCTATTAGGAACCACGAAGTACTCTTTCTTCAATGTAATGTTTACTGATTTCATAGCCAAGGTCTTTTGCAGAGGGGTTTGTTGAATGTAGATCTGAGTTTGTTGTTACTTAGTGCAACAACATCAATTTCGCTTTTGCCTCATAACTCGATTAATTCATGCTCTCTTTCTGGCGTTCAGACCTGGACCTCATCGAGGAATGGCCCACTCGCCAGCCCATAATTCGATCACGCGACATTCATTTTGCTTGGTGATAAAGAATTACTGCAAGGCTTAGTCAGTGTGCATTTGATCGACGCATAAGTAGCATTGCTAACTTAAATGTTTCGGGATTAAAACTTTTATGGGGTAGAAATAATATCTTCAGTGAAAAGATGGAGCAAATAATTTTGGGGTGTTTCCTTGCTTTGCCTAATTAAATGAAAGGTTCCAGAAATCTAAGGAGAACAAAGCTGCTAGGCCGCCTGATGAGATTTGTTAGAATGAAAGGCTCTAAATATCGATATGCATAAGAGTTAGTGATGGACAGAGGTGAGTGGCTCAGAAATTAGAGGCCCCGCCCCCCTTTACAGCATAAACTAAAATTGATATGGACAAAAACAAAAGTAATTCAGAACAGGTATTTATTTAAGTTTCTCTCTGAGTATTTGATATTTTGTGTGGCCTCCATCTGCCTGTACCACAGCCTGCATTCTTATGGGGTATAATTTCAGCAAATTGCAAAAAAGTTGAGACTCAAACTCCATTTCCCTGAGCACTTTGGTCACCTCTCTTCACAGGTCGTCGAGGCTTGGTATATCATCATAGTTCACTGTGCACGCTTCAACACGATCCTTTAAGATACTACCAATGTTTTCACACACATTAAGGTCAGGGGAGCTACCTGGAAATTCACTTGATGAGAAGAAATCGATACCACTGTTTCGAAGCAGCTCCTTGAAACATGGTGCCTTATCATGCAAAAATGTGACCTCTTCAACAGATAACACATTTTCAGGATCTTTGAGGAAAGGAAATACTCCACCAGTAAGCACAGTTTCTCTGAAGTATTCGCCATTCCATGACCGTCCTTTTTCTTTGATGATCCACATTAAGCGTTTGGCTGTGAAACTGAAAAATTCCCAAACATTCAGGAAATTTCACTTCTTGGCGATAGTGCACGTCATCGCTGATATAATCCAACTTTGCAGCCAAAATGATGTCATTTTTATGATTTGGCTTCCAGACTGTGTAAATGAAGAATTCGTCTGATGTGGCAACATGGAGAAAGTCAGCTTCATCCCAATCTTTAAGAAATGAACCACAAAACCATGCACGGTCTTCTCTCTGTTGCTGAGTGGTGTTGGGCTTGCTGATATCATGAAATGGCTTGATACCAGATTTTTTCAACTCACGATATGCAGCACTATAACTTCTCTTCTTTCCCCTTTTTGTTTCTAGTTCAAGCACCAATTTACGTAAAGACTTTCTTGGTCTACCCACTGCCTCAGCTATGATGTCTTTTGACTCCTGTGAAAGGACTTCAGGCCTTCCAAGATTCTCACTCTTTTGGCTATGACAGCCATATGGATTTTCGTTCCAGTTTCTTTTAACAAAGGACTCATCTCTTTTAATGTATTTAGCTATCCAGGAACGTGAAATGAAGGATGCGCCAGCATCCCTGGCATCTCTGAAGGTTATAGCCTGGATTCGGTCAATCCATCTGATTTCCTCTGAGTCGTTAGCCATAGCTGTATCTAACTCCGTCACTCAGTCTGAAAATACAAGAAATGTAAAATGAAAATATAGCTTAATAGAAACTTAAAATAATGTACTTGGAGATAGGCTACAGCAGAAAACTTCATAACTTTCCATTTGTTCTGTGGAGGGGGGGCTCTAATTTCGAAAACACCCAGTATATATATATGTATATATATACATATATACATATATATATACATATATATATATATATATAATATTCATATATATATGCACAAACACACATATATATATATATATATATATATATATATATATATATATATATATATATATATATATATATATATATATATATATATATATATATATATATATATATATATATATATATACGTATGTATATATATATATATATATATATATATATATATATATATATATATATATATATATATATATATATATATATATATATATGAGAGAGAGAGAGAGAGAGAGTTGTCGTTCACTGAAAAAACTATTGGCAATTAACACCGGTCCCATGGTGTTACCAAATATCATTATTATTTTGGGGAGGAGGGAACTATCACCCTATAAATTCATTTCAGGCATTAACATACTTCAAGCAAGGCCACGGATGACGCAGCAAGCAGAACTGCTTTCGCACCAAACGGAATTGGTAAGGAGCGTTCGTTTAAAGCATGAATATATCGACTGGACTTCTGATCTGAAGAATAGCAAGACTTACAGAGCAACTGCGGTTATGGAGGAGAAAATTACTTATAAATAAAGAATGGGTATGGAAGAGTTGATGAAGTACACGA
Source organism: Macrobrachium rosenbergii (assembly GCF_040412425.1). Taxonomy (NCBI): domain Eukaryota; kingdom Metazoa; phylum Arthropoda; class Malacostraca; order Decapoda; family Palaemonidae; genus Macrobrachium; species Macrobrachium rosenbergii. The sequence goes on along the minus strand of NC_089746.1, from coordinate 56,701,736 downwards.
GAATATGCATGGAATAAATAAACAAAAAAATGTTTGCCGTATTGAGCAATTCATGGATCCTTCAATTAAAATGGAAATAGGCTACAAGTTCGTATGTCGTCTTTGCTGAATGTTTTGTCCGTTACTCAATCTGATTACCATTGCCATATTTCGTAAAATGATCATTCTTTGTTGCTTTGAAGGACAAGCGGGTGACAATGTAGTTGTCAGCATTGCGAAGTACGAGGAGTATGACAAAACTTGCTTAATATACCTGCGAAATTATCATTTTGGGTCTCCCGGAGAAGCAAGACAGTTGTTTTTGCAATAGGAAGTCTCGTTTACTTTATCTCAGTTCTTTAATTCTTCAGTAATATTCTTCCATTTCAGTCGCAAATGGGGCGATTGGCGAATCAGGATGCATGGATAATGCTAAATGAAATTCAAGAAGAAGAATAAAAAGAGGTTCATGTAGAAGCAGTGGTATGGATATTGCTGAATTAGTCCCTTCAAAATTAAAGCATGAACAAGGATTACTGATGCGTAACTCAAGAAAAATATAAAACGGAACATTTGTCAATTTGGTCTAATTTTCCAAGTGCTTATTGTCTCACATTGTATATGTGTGTACGAGAAAGGGAGTGGGAATAATTCACATAACATATGAGTATGAGAAAGAGAGAGAGAGAGAGAGAGAGAGAGAGAGAGAGAGAGAGAGAGAGAGAGAGAGAGCACCTGTCAATGATTTACGTGAATTTATATAAGAGAGGGAATAGTCTTTATTTTTAAAGAAATCCAAAATTACAGGATCTATAAGTAACATGAATACACTGAATTTCCTATTATACGAATCAGATATCATTTTGAGTGCATAGAAATATTTTTAATCTTATCATATCAAGATATCATTTCATCACTCGAGTGGCCAATTGTAATCCCTGTAATGCAAAGCATCTGTCTACCTAGAATGTTTCTAACCCTTGGAAAATGTCTAATGACGTGCAAGAAGATAAGTCTTCTATGTTGAATTTTCTCCCTTGAAACTCACTGAACTTTTGCAAGTATAAAAGACTACGACTAATTTGTTGATTACTTTAGATATGACCATTAACCTCAACCACTTGTCGGCATCACTAATATTTATAGAATATAAAAATTAGTAATCCTGTATCTTACTAGCTGCTGTAACATGAATACGAGGTCTTGTGACTTCTTATCTTAGAATGCTTGAATTACTGGAATGTGTGACTGTCGTTACAACTCCGGTGGTCACGGAAATTCCCTTTAGAGTGATGCATCCGGTATATATCTAGAAAATTTCAAGGCAGCTTCCTCAGTAACGCCTGCTTATCAACAAAGAGCCAGTTGCTAAATTACGTCACATTAACAAATCAAAGACCTCGGACCAATTAGTCTTGTCATGCCCGAGTTCACGTGCCAAGGCGTGAGAGCATGTGGCACAATTTGTATGTGTGGCAACATGACCTTGTCTGCAGCTCAGTCTAGTTCTGGTTTCCAAGGCACATCGCAAAGGCTGGGAGTCATAAATCCCCTCTTGAGCTCACACTACACATAAGGTGGCTGAAGTAGCTGAAGGTGTTCCCAGCAATCAGTGAGTATATTTAGTTTTTCAGTAATACGCCGGTTGTACACTTTGTTATTTCTTTTTCGTATCAACGCTTTAGTGTTACACAGGCTGCAGTATTTTAATTTCTCTTGCTCTGGACGTTCTTCTTATTGACATTTTCCATAACACTCATTATTTGGGAAACATCGTAACCGTGTTACTGTGGCTGGTTTCCTGAGCGGACAAGTTTTGTGATCTTAAACTGGAGAAGAGATTTGAAAATAAGGGAAGTTGGTAATTAAACTGATACTTAATTATTAAACTCTCTTCCTAAAGCAAATGGCTTCGAAGCTCAACTAGACTAGATCGTGCTGAAAAAAATGTCTTTTTGACTAAAAACGTGAAAATTGAGGTGAAAAATAGGCAAATCGAAAATGGTATAAAACAAGTAAAAAAAGCGCCAAGTTTCTTCAGCGCAATCGAGTTTTCTGTACAGCGTATTATGCTGAATGAAACTCTCAGCCACGGCCCATGAAACTCTCACCCGCTGCCCATGAAATTTTCAGCCACGGCCCGTAGGTGGCCTGCGTTGTTGGCACATATAGCGGTGCTAGACGCACAATCATGGCTAACTTTAATCTTAAATAAAATAAAAACTATTGAGGCTAGAGGGCTGCAATTTGGTATGTTTGATGATTGGGGGTGGATGATCAACATATGAATTTGCAGCCCTCTGGCCTCAGTGGTTTTTAAGATGTGAGGGCAGACAGAAAAAGTGCGGACGGACAGACAAATAGCCATCTCAACAGTTTTCTTTTACAGAAAACTAAAAAGAGGATGTTCTTTACGTTCAAGCGATTATATTCGGAACCATGATTAAGGTATTTTACCCGTGAGATAAATTGGGCCCATGACAGCGTTGCGGAGACCTTCTCGCATCAAGCGCCATTAAGATATTCACGACACCATTCGCAGGTCAAACATGATGATTAACTTTAAATACGTAATAAAACATCATCATGTTTTTACAAGTCTTTACCTAACGTTGTTTTCATTTATCCCGAAAAAAATCTCGTTTCCCTGACCACAAATCACTCCTGTCTTGTCTCGCTAAATGAATGTTGAATTGGTCCTGTTTTTGGAAGTATGCCTGTTTCTGGGTGTACACTGAGGCTGCAGTCCTCAGACTTATTTTGCAAGGAGTCAATCTGCATCCTATGCATATTCTTGTCACTGGAGTATTGCCGTCGGTTAAATCAGCTTGACCTTATGCCTCCACTGATTCCTGATCCCAGTGAACCTTTATCATGTTTTTGGTTCTTAATTTGCTTCCTAGACGAAATATTGGTGCCGTGTTGATCCAGGATCATAAACCTATTTACTTTTCCCTGCAGATGCTATCTTTAGAAAACTGAATTTGTGACCTGACTTTTAGGAGTGAGGTGACCTTTCTGAATGTGCTGAAGTCACAAGCAGTGAGCTTAGACCAATGAATCTCATGTTTTTTTTTTTTTTTTGCAAATGTTATTTGTTCAGAAATACCGATTATCTAAAACAACGGGCCTGAAAATGTTCGCCTTCTAACAAAAACCAAACCAGCATCCATAGTCCTAAGTTTCTCAGTACTGCAGACATTGTTAAGGTAAATATAAGAGAGGAAGGTGGAGAACGTAACTGTAAAATAGTAGGGTCGTCTAACTCTTGTAAATAGAAAAACGAAAAGTTATACCCGTGTTGCAGTTACACGTTCCTAAGTGTAACCAACTGTTGAGATTCTGACTATTCCGACCCGGACAGAAGCAGTTTTGACATTTTTCATTTTTGAAAAATGAAATAAAATAAAATGCACCACTTCAAAGACTTTTCGAGCTTACAAATACAACTTTGCATGCCATTAAGAACTGAGAAGTCAGAAGCTTTTGTTCGTATAAAGAAAAGATTTACAAAAGGCAAGTATCACTGCCGTGTTCATTAAATGAAAATGAACAAAAACAGAAGGAAAACTATTTTTTGACATTGTTCGAATTAATTTCAACAGTAGCCAAGGATCGATGTTCACCCGTTTCCAGGAAAAATTAATTTTATGATCATAATGAAATGTCTGGAAAATGTGAATGTGAACAGCTCATCCCAAACCCTTATGAGAGAGAAAATAAATCACTGGTATTAACCTAAATAAATAATAAAGCAGTTGAATAACCATAGATTTAATCATTACAATATAGCTACTAAGTTTTGTATTTTCTTGTTTATGATTGATACTGTGAAGTGTAGCATTAACAGGCGCTGTTCATGCATTTTCAATAATGGATGCATTTGTTCAGCATTACAGCAGAAAAACAGAAAGAGAAATAAGAAGACACTTAGATTTACGTTTTGGTATTGGGAACGGTTGGTTAGCCAGTTTAGGAAAGCACTTGCCTTTAGTCAAAGGCAGGCTGTTACTGTGGTAAGGCGTTGAAACGGTAAGGAACATGGTGTAGACCTCTGGACTACTTACAATTAATAACGACAATTGTGAAATTAAGGATTCGTTCCACTGGTATAAGGATTAGATGCACCAAATAAACTTACGGAAACTGAATTCAGCTATTAAAAAAATAAATACTAAGCTGTTAGCTAGAGTAGCATTGTGATGGTTCATAAAACACGAATCGTGAGGTGTGACTTAGAATTTGTGGTGAAGGGTGCGCATAGATTCGAATACCAGATCGAAGCTGTTAATGCAAAAGTTTAAATTTTATGCAGGATTAAATTTCTTACTGTAATGGATAAAATTGTTTCCCTATCGTGAGAAAGAGTCTGAAGCCAGAATGAAAGTATGACATGGCATAAAGGACAAACTGGAAAAGCATTGCTGTGCATACATTTAGTAAGGGCAAAACAAATTCTTCAGAAATGTTAAATTCCTAATGCAAGAAGGCAAAGTGGCACTTCAGTAAAAAAGCTCTTGGTCAGCTAAATTGAACTGAACTGAATACAGAGTTTAGGCCAAAGGCTAAGCACTGGGACCTATGAGGTCATTCAAAGCTGGAAAGGAAACTGAGAGTAGGTAGGTTTGAAAGGCGTAACTGGAGGAAAACCTCACAGTCGCACTATAAAATATTTGTTAAGAGCGGGTGGATAGTCAGGTGGAGAAAGATATGAATGGAGGAACCGTAAAAGGAGTGACAGGAGTTGCAGCTAGGGGCCGAAGGGACGCTGCAAAGAACCTTTAGTTCTTAGTCAGTGATATAGCAGTAAATGGATATAAACATTACAGCTCGTGAATTAACTCCCCTAATTACAAGTTACTCAGAGAAAATTTCTTGTGTATAAACGACTTGTGTATAAACAACTGACAGTAAAAACAAAGGTCCATTAATTATCTGCAATGGTAAGTACTGCATAATGACTATTCACAATCATGTAAATGTAAGTAAATATTAATAAAGTTGAGATGATTCACTTTCAATGGCGTTTTCTTTCATATCAGCAAAAATTATAATAATTCCAATTACCTTCATCATCATCTTATTTTCGCACCGCAGTCTAAAAAATGTTGACAGCTGGATTCTAAATGTTTATTTACTGGATCTAACTAGCTATTCCTATCGTTATAGTTACTATATATATTTGCAACAAACAGCCAACTCTTTTGTCTTCCTTGGTCTTTTAAGCGTGATCCAATTCACCATTAACAATGAGCGTAAATGTAGACATGGGGGGAAAATAATGAACATATGGAATTTTACATTGTTACTTTATACATCATTATTTAAACGATGGAAAACAAGTATTTAAAATAAGTATTTCATCCTTTCAAATTTATTCAGTATGAGGAATCAGTGTTCTTTTCGTCATCCTGGGTTGGTGTTTTGAATGCTTTTGCCTTTTCATTATATTTAACTATTTATTTATTTATTTATTTTTGTAGAAGGCGTGATTCTTGACCATCAAGATAAAATAGATTATGCGTGTAATGGGACACTCTGTAGTAACTTACTTTTCCTTTCCAAGAAGCAAACTAAAAGTTGCCTCTTTTTGATGAGCGCTGTTCAGAGGTCCACGCGTGGCCTTATATTCCCTGCAAAATCTTACACAAATTATCGAACGACTTCAGGCAAGGCTAAGTGCTGGCATAAGGCCGGATTAATCTAACCCTACCTCCAACCAAGCTGCCAATCTCAATATACATTTAAATTTGATTTGTCTATTGCGTGGTAGAAAAGGTATACGAGCAAACATACTAGTAAAACCAGTATTTAATATTTCAATAAATGTTTTACCACGGTGCATTGTCACGGTTCTTTTATTATGCGCTGATTACACCGTCACTGAATTTCAAGTTACTGATAATTCTTCGTTACTTGTCTCCAAGGTAACTTCCCTCTAGCACCTGTAAAAAACTGTCGTTAAATGCTTTCCCGACTGCTCTGGTATTATTCACGATTGTTATCCTATACATACAGATTGTCTCTTCTGTTGTTAGAATTACTTATCATTATGAACGTCAGCAAGAACCCAGTTGCTTTCCACATCTGGTTGATTTCTCGTTTAAGCCATTCTCAGTGACCCCCCCAACTTCCTTAAAGAACTTCCTTCACCTTTCTTAGTGCCAGTAACTAGCTGAGTGTATGCTACTTGCTTCACAGAGCTTCATTATTATGGAGGCTGCTACAGTCTCTCCATTTGATACTAATTTCGGATTCAAGGTCGTGTAGTGCCAAGTGTATCCGAAAGTGTGAAGTAATCGAGAGATTCGCTGAAATTATTACAAATACGCCGTCAGAACCGGCTCTTACAAATACACAGTAGAAACAGAGATGTTGTCGTTCCTTTATTTGTCATGCTGGGGAGTAGATTCTCGGGGAGTTTCATGAGTTATGGTGTGCTTCAGCCTGTGAATGGCCTTTGTTCTGACCTGACAGGTGTCAGAGTATGTGTGGGCTGTTTATACTTATTATTATCCTTATCTACTCTGAAAACGTGTCCAACCACTCTGCTCTATTTTTTTTTTTTTTTTGTATCATTGCACTTGTGCCATTTCATTCCGAGGAAGCTTGGTGTACAAATAATAATAACGAGAACAACAACATTAATATAATAATAATAATAATAATAAATAATAATAATAATAATAATAATAATAATAATAATAATAATAATAATAATAATAATAACAACACTAATAATAATAATAATAACAATAAAAGTTGAGGTCATTGTTATTCAAAATATACACATTCGGATGGAGTAAGTAAAAAACTTTACTTGCTATTCTTCCTCGACAACAACTCAATAACACCACCAGTGACGATAAGCACGATCATTTGCATATATACCTAAGTGTTGCACAGAATAAAAGGCAGACGGGTTGCAAATAAGAAACGTCACGATCTCAGCGCTCAAAACTAGATCACTGTTGTAGTAAGTGTAGTTCGTCAGCTGCTGTTTTCGGCCGCAGTCCCTCCATGAATAAAAAGACCTGATAAAATATTAATGACCGACGTAAACCGAGTATAATGAAGACAACAACAGCTGTAAATACGCTAGTTCTCTGAGGCTACAAATGTTACGTGCCACCATATGAAAGGGAAATGGGTGTCATAAATTTTATTGGATCGTCTAATTAGCATGAACTTACATGGGCATGGAAGCCCTGCAGCTATTTCCTTTACCGTTACAACGGCTCGGTGTGGTTGAGGCGTGGCCATGACTAGTTTTTCTTCTTCTCTTTTCCATTTCTTCTTCTTCTCACTCTCGTTTTGTTAAGAATATGGGTTGGGGTACAGAGAGACAGAGGCAGTGAAGTGAGAAAATGGTTTTGACATTCACTAATTAGATGGGAAATTGTATCGGTAAACCACTTATCTGTGGCATGTCGCCATACATATAACAATAAAAAACACTGAATTAATGATCTATATTCGAATAGAGTTTCAGGAATGATGGTGCCGAACGCTGAGAAAAGAAAGAATTGTCAAATTCTCAGGACGGCTTTAGTATTAACCCGGTATGTTTCCACCTTTGTCAAACCATTTCGGCGTGAAAATTCGGAAGCCTGCTCTTCTGTCGAAATTAGAGCACAGAATTCGAAAATATTCGAGTCTTGCAAAGCCATAATTCGTCTACTTTTGGAACCCAACTGACTTTTTCTTGGTTTCTCGAGCTCGCCGGTATTTTGTTGTGTAAACAGT
>NC_089746.1:56661511-56691511 GCF_040412425.1 Macrobrachium rosenbergii | reverse complement strand
TTCATTACAGTGCATTTGAGGTTTTCGAATTTTTTGATGAGATTAACTTGACGAGGGCCCCAAGCCGGTTAGCTTAAGATAAATTAGAACTGCTCACAAGACAATGAATGAGTCTGTTCAAATCGGTTTTAACATTAATGTTACTATCAGTGTTAATGCTAATTTTAATTAACCTATGCCGTGTACACAGTTTCACAGGGAACTGTCTCATATCCGGGTACCGAAGCATGTCAACTGCTCATATGAATTTTGATATTGTAGATCATTATACTCATGTTTTACCCTATTATAATTAAGTGACATCAGTTGTGAAATTAAAATTTCGTTGAAAGACAAGACATACGAGGGTTAATGGGTCATGAATGGAATATCGCTATCATTAATAGCATTTGTTTATTTTACTCCTTAACCACAATTCTTAATTGTTTTGCAGCCGCCTATAGTCATCATCATCAGCGTCACACATGTGTGTGTGTGTGGGTGTGTATGTGTGTGTGTGTGTGTATGAGAGAGAGAGAGAGAGAGAGAGAGAGAGAGAGAGAGAGATCTATGATTAATAAAACTCGCGTCGCATCATCCAGGTTCCTGACGCCGTAGAGAGAGAGAGAGAGAGAGAGAGAGAGAGAGATTAATTTACTATTGATTTATGGTTACTAAAACTGGCGTTGCAACATCTAGGTTACTGACGCCGTAGAGAGAGAGAGAGAGAGAGAGAGAGAGAATAATCAATGTTGCTCCAACGGGAGGTTAACTTTATGATAATTTCAACACGCCTTATATAATTCCAGCTACCCTTTAAAGGAGCTTCTACATTGCATGTCCTCGATTTTTTCTAAGGTCTATAGCATCTTGACACCTGGTATCAATTCAGCCTTGAGACCATACCGAGGACACACTAAGAAGAGCTCGATGTATCTCGAAAACGTAAATCATATGGAATTATGACTTCTAAGATGACTAAATTCACCCATACCAAGTTCGCATCACCCCTTTTTTCATTTCGCTATTCTCCCTCTGTTCCAAGGTCTTGATCAAGGTAAAAGAAGCGCACTAGCCTGCCGGGGCTTTTGACAACGACCAACTGAGACTCAACTGAGTTTCGGTGATGAACTTATAGACAAATCTGTTGGGTTAAGAATCTGGAACTCCTAAAATGCTCTTGGGGTCATTTCTTTCCGTAAAGCATAGACTTTACTTTTCTGCGGAATTCAGATTAAATCTGTAAACACGAATAGAAGTCAAATGCGTTGTTATTATTATTATTATTATTATTATTATTATTATTATTATTATTATTATTATTATTATTATAAAGAACCAAATGGCCATACGGATAAAAATGATATATGTGAATATAGGCTAAGCAATAATTTGCCTAAATTTTTACGACATGTATTATCAATGATCGCCCAAATGCATAAAACGGAATTTGACGCCGATAATAAGTTTCGGCGATTGAGGAAAAAGAAAACATTACAATAATATTGACGATATTTACAACCACTTGGCTGAAACAAATTACTATCGCGCTCTTTCTCCCCTCCTTCATCATCTTGTTTACTGTTAGCAAACTTATAAACATGCATCTTGGTCGAACACAAGAGCTACATTTCAATATTTTAAAACCCGGAAGAGTAGGCTTAAGTGTTCTGTTACTTTCTGTCTTTGTCTATTTACTTTTCTGAGAATCGTTCAGTCTAAATTCCGCTCTGGAATTTTCGACTTAAGGAAGCGGAGATTATTCGAACAAACAATCATTCAAGACAACTTATAATCTTACTGAGGTAACTGGTACAACCTTCAGGAGGACCTGTTTTACTTGGTATTTGCTGAGATATTAGTTCTGACCTTGGCCAATGGCTTAGGCGGGCGTATAAAAGGGGCTATCGAGTCCGAAATCGGATCAAATTTGGCTCAGAGGTGGTCGAGGAGGCTAGTAATCATGCGATCCATTGTAAGTTGGATTCTTACTGTTCCTACTACCACTACTATAAGGATTATCTTCTTTCATGCAGAACTGTTACCGTTTATTTTAAGCTCTAACTGATAATTCGATCGTTTTATTTAAATAAGAAATTGCCAGTCTATTATGATATCGGTATCTTTCACAGCTCTTCTTCACTCCCTTTCATTCTCAAAGTATTCAGAGCGACAACATCAAATTCGTCAATACCTAAAGCGATCGCTCTTGTATGTTAATTCTAAAATGAAATTATTCCAAATCAAGTTCCCCAATCTCTGTCACATTCTATTTTCCCTCACCAGGTCACTTATCTCCTGTTGGCGGTGGTCCTGGTGGGACTGGCTTGGGCCTATCCCGCCGCCCCAGCCGTGCCAGCTAGCGTATCCCAAGCGGACTGCCCCACGTATCCATTCTTCCCCTGCCGAGTCCCTGCCCAACCTGCCCAGCCTGCTAACCCAGCGGGGGTCACCTGCTTCAACTTCCCATTCTTCCCTTGTCCCTCAACTTAAGGGAATTCCTTTAGGATTCCTTTAAAGATGTTCTCTGGGGCCTCCTTCCTTCTCTATTTCTTATGGATTACGTTAATCCTTTAATTACTCTGCATTCAACATGGGATCAAACAGATGCCGACCATTCTAGTGAGTCAATGCATTGTGTGCTAAAAATATATGAAGATACGTTACTGATATTATGCCTTCGCAGATCGCCAAAATACATTATACTTTACATTTTATGCAGTGCACGCGCTAAAGATCAAACCTATGAAATTATAAGAGAGATATTATGTTGGAATTTACACATTCACAGATGTTTGAAAAGGAAACTTCATTTTCATACTGGCTCTGAAACCACAAGCAAACATCAATATGACATTTACTCGATACAAAAACACAATGACATCGAACCTGGTTTTTGCAGTGCAATGAATTAAAATGAGCAGTTTGGATCTGACAGACTACGTGATTAAAAACTGGCGTCGCAACCATCAAGGTCACGAACTCCGTAAAGTATGGGATGATAGCGATCATCAGCAAAAAAGAAATCTAATTTCATAGGTCAAATATTCTAGTCTTGATATTTTAACTCGTCTATTTTTACACTGATTCTCAGATTTTATGTCTCTCTCTCTCTCTCTCTCTCTCTCTCTCTCTCTCTCTCTCTCTCTCTCTCTCTCTCAAGTTTTACTACTTCCTAAATACTTCGTGAAAATTGTAGTTCTGCATTTGACGATGCCTTTAGTATCGTAAGGCTATGTATTGTACCAGATTCACGGCTGAATACGTTGTGTGCAAATAAAATTTACTTCTCCACCTTCTGATGTTTTCATTATTGTTGATTTATTGTGCCTCCATGTACAAAGATACATGCTTACAATATTGTAAGTATCGCAAACTTATATAATCCCTAAAAACAAAAGTAATAAGACATGCATCCTCTAGAATTCGAACACGACAATGAAATATAGCCATAAGAAACTTGCATTTTTGTGCGTGAACCAGAATAAACAAGTAAAACGTGCGCCGAAGTTTCTTCGGCGCAATCGAGTTTTCTGTACAGCCGCTACAGCGCATAATCAGGGCCACCGAAAATAGATCAATCTTTCGGTGGTCTCGGTATAATGCTGTATGAGCCGCCGCCCATGAAACTTTAACCACGGGCCGGTGGTGGCCTATCCTATATCGTTGCCAGATGCACGATTATGGCTAACTTTAACCTTAAATAAAATAAAAACTACTAAGGCTAGATGGCTACAATTTGGTATGTTTGGTGATTGGAGGGCGGACGATCAATTTCCAGCCCTCTAGCCTCAGTGGTTTTTAAGATCTGAGGGCGGACAGAAAAAAGTGCGGACAGAATAAAGTTCGGGCTGACAGACAAAGCCGGCACAATAATTTTCTTTTACAGAAAAAAACAATGTTGTTTATAACAAAATTAAAGTATCATGAGAAGAAAACGGGAAAAAAGCCTCATTAAAGGAAACAGTGACCTTGACAAAGACGGCAGATAATTTTAAGGGACTAAAGTTTAATGGCTCTACTTACATTATTATTTTCGGATTTTTTTAAATATGTACATTGTTGCTAGCAAAAATCTGTCTACTCTATTTAAAGATTATCAAAGAACCTTATCAAACTGGGAATTTGAGTGAAGGGTGAACGCTTGAAAACAACAAAACTTTTTATTATAGCTTAAAGTGGTCCTGCAGGATTCAATGTCCTTATTTGTTAGTTCTCCTCAGGTACTGAACAGGTAAGAAGACAACTTCTTATTAACCCCTTCCAGTTTAAAAAAAAAATTTTTTTAGACGAAATAGCTAGAGTAACGATGAATGTCTAATTTGTGATGTTAGTCTTCAATGAGAGAGAGAGAGAGAGAGAGAGAGAGAGAGAGAGAGAGAGAATGGCAAATCATTATATAAGAGGGAAGTGTTAGATAAATTCCAAGGTCGTCTCTAATATTCTTGTCGCGTCCTTGAACCTAAATAGCAATACAAGAAATCTAAGAACAGACTTATACCTTTAATATGAGAACTAAGGACCTAGTTAATATTTGTAGGATGGTGCGTAGAGGAGTGTTACTATCTCCTCGTTTCCAGGTAATAATAACAAAACAAAAAATAATTGCGGATCACTAACAAATATCATGTCAATTTAGTTTATATTATTATTATTATTATTATTATTATTATTATTATTATTATTATTAAAAACTAATAGAAATCAAACCATCAATCTATCATACATAAATTCTGGACGTCATACGCGAAAATGCTTGCCTGAATGAAATAACTCACTGCTTGTACGGTAGAATTATAAGATCACTATAGATTTATAAGATCACTACGCTTCTTACACAGAAATGACTCATATATAACATGTTAATAATTTTGCATTGTCTAGTTCCATTCATAGTTCCAACATATTCTTTGAAAGCTTGAATTTCAAGTTAATGGCCCCGTGGGCTTGTTCCATATGAATAGGTTTCATCTACTGAATAAATAAAAAAAATAAATAAATATCCCATTTTGCACTGATAAACCTTTCTCTATACTACTAGGATAACCTAGCACATTACAAGCGATTCTCTACTTTCTTTAAGACATTCAGTATTAAATTCTTTTCACTTTCCTATGCCTTATCAAATCTCACCCGACGAAAACAAGTTCTTAATTTCACTTGAATTAACGTTGAAGGTCATGGAAAAATTTTGTTCTCATTGAAAATATAACCGTTTGAGAACGCTCTTTTTTTTTTTTTACTTATTTTTCAGCATTGCTAAGCCTATAGACATATATACAACTATATAAAAATTTTTTTGTATATACAGGCTAATAGTGGTAAGCAAAATAGAATTACATGACTGACTTTTCATTGATTCCTAGTATATCTCTAATCAAGGGTGAATCATGAGTATTTCAACAGTATCAGGAAATATATTAGTAAATGATTAGTAAATAATTTGCTAGTAAACAATTATATTATTATATATATGAAAAAACTATATTAGTAATTACATGAAGGAAACTACATAATGACCAAGCGCTATTAGCAGTCCGTTTTCAAGTTTTATTATATATTTCATCCACATCTGCAGAACACATTTCATTGATAATAGCAATTCACTGGACAAAAAGGAAGCTACGTCGCCAAGTATCATAAAATCAGTCAGTGAAGTAAGGCAAAGGCGTTATAGGTATATTGATAGGTAAATTGCGTTGGTTATACACAAGGCCAGCACAAAGTATTGGCCTTGGTTTTCGCTAGCTACTCGTTCTTTACTCCTCATCTTGCCAGATTTGTAGATTTAAATGTACCCAAAGCATTTTAGAAAAAAATAATATCTAACACATATAAATATAGACAAAGCTCCCACACAACAGTTATCGAAATCGGCCGGGTGGTTTTATTATTAACCCTCGTGGCTAAAAGTAACAAAGTCTAAATATGAGCACTTTGTACAAAGTGCACCGGAAGGATATTCATGTTTGTGATAATGTGGTTTCCACACTTTCTTCTTGAAGGTATTTCAGTGAGTAATTCAACAACTGATTCACTAAATCTGGGGAGCTTGGACATCAACTGAAGGATTTACAAATTATCAGGCACATATGATGTTCGTAGTTCTATATCTTCACACTGGATTCCAGTCATTAGCTCTTCCAGTATTCCTGGAACTTTTCCGTTCCCTTTTCAAACTATATCAAATTCACCCAATAATCGAGGATTTGCACCTTATTTTCCACGGTTCTTTATGGAACAGTTGATTTTCCTTTTTCGCGGTAAAGCAAGAATTGAGGGACAGTTGTTTCATATAACTACACAACTAACAAAACTGTCGAGAATCACTGTTGACTTTCATTTTGCTCCCTGAACTCAGTTTGTTCAATTCTTTTGTTTTCTTCTTTAATCAATTCTATATTCCTCAAAAAGTGAAGCCACCAATTTTTACTTGATCCAATCTTTCTTTCTGTCTTAGCTTGACTAGTCCATAATTTCTACCAGCTCCGAAGAAAACTTCAACAACAACAACAACAACAACAACAACAACAACAACAACAACAACAATAATAATAATAATAATAATAATAATAATAATAATAATAATAATAATAATAATAATAACTATTGTTGATATTTCTGTTATATTTAAGTATAGCATCGACACTGGTGAATCTTTTCGTTTTCTATGAAGCAGTCTAAGTCTTGAAAGAAAGCGGACAATTTCTTATTGGTAACTTATATATTTCAATTTGTGCTGCTCCCCTGAATGTCAGCCCTTGATTGAGGACTTAATTCATCCATTTTAACTTACTATTCAAGCGGAAATGTGCAGAAAAGTGTTAAATAATTCTATTATGAAGTCAGCATTTTACTTATTGAGTTACTAATCAGATTTAAAACCATACAACTATTCGATTTACCAAACGCCATCCCATTTGTCTCCATTACGTAAATCGTATGTGATATATAGTAGTGTATGGAAGATATATTAAATAATCAAGTGTTTCAGCTTTCAATCTGTGGTTTCACATGCCAGTTTTAAGCTATACATTCTGCAAAATTGGCAATGATTTACCCGACGCCGTTATCAGTTTCTACGCGCATGTAGTTTTGTATATTACCTATTTTAACGTAATCTGTTCAGTAAGACTGGCCAACCATCATCTGTTGCAGGTGACACTACAGCGTGGTACCATTCAGTATTTATAAGAACTATTCTTTTCATTTTTAGAATATTAAACATTAAACATTAAAGCTAAAATTTTTTAATGGAGAAACATACAGAACTAAAATTGTGGAAGAAATAATAAATACTTTTGCTGTTCAGTTTGTTTGAGAATCCTTCCTTTTTTATTACCTATCTTTGAAGTAATAAAACCCTTCCACCGGATAAGACAGTGATAGTTGTAAGTGGAAGTTAAAGGAGAGGGAAGGATATATATATATATATATATATATATATATATATATATATATATATATATATATATATATATATATATATATATATATATATATATATATAGAGATATATAAATAAAACTTATCGCTTTAAAATATCTATGAACATTATATATTATCCCATTCATATATATTATCCCATTCATAACGGGTACAATAGGTCGTCCATAATATTTGATGTTGTGACACCAGTTAAATACAATAATCAGTGAATTAATTGGTACAATAATTTATTTTTTACTTTGTGTTTCACCAGGTTTGATCCTCTGATACCTTCTTTCTTAAAATCAGCTGAAAGTTCCATGCAGAAGCGCTGTAAATTAAATTACAAAACAGACATATAGCAATTCAAAAGACTTTATTCACTAGTATTAAAACCAGATTTACTAATTGCTTTATCCAGTGTTACCAGCTATAATGTTAACTTTCTGCACTAATTTCGGCCCCCCTCCTCCCCAAACTATGAAAGTGTCCCGTATCCCTGCTTTCAAAGTATATTTTCTTATATTTTCTTGTCAATATGTAATTAATACAGATAATTTACTTTCTTTAGACGTCAATGGTAGTTGAAAAATAACCTTAGCAGGTTCCGTAGAGAAAGAAAAACAATTATAATGAATGTAGGATGCATTAAGAATGCAATAAGCTAAATATTCTCTCAGTTTCAGAGAAGGGTTAGTTTGTTTCAACGTACAATCAATTCTATTTATTTCCCAAGACATTCAAATCAAATTTTATCTATTTAACAAATTTCCCACCATGGATTATAACTATAGCACCGCGAACACTCAGAGTTAGCATTCAGAATCAGCACACTGTAACGCTATGAAAAAATGACAAAGTCACTATGATACGTGGCACTCCGAATGTTTCGTGGTCATAGTTCATTTACAATCGGTACAACGTTATACTTAGATGGAAGATACGAAATCATAAGTACTCTACCACCGCAATCATACAAAGCAAAGAATGTACAATTCATTGTCCAGCAATTAGTGAGAGGATGGGGACGCACAGAAATGTGTCGTGTGAGAAACCATGGGGAGACTGACTCTTGAATTAATTCTTTCTAACGTTTTGTATCTTTTTTTAATCCAAACATTGTTTTATTGACAAATTCTCTCTCTCTCTCTCTCTCTCTCTCTCTCTCTCTCTCTCGTGAATGAAGTGTGAAATGGATGACGTTCGCACATGACCAGAGGAAAAAGCCTTGAAAGTCTTTGTCAGAGCAGAAAGTTGAAAGTGAATGTCAGCAAATGGAGCACTGAAAGGTTAAATAAAATCTAGAAAGCAGAAGCAGTAAATGTTAATATGGATAATGGAGGAATGAAACTGGGTATTTCTTATATATATTTAGAAGTAACCGTAAGGGACGATAGTTGGATAAAAGAGAAAGTGAGTCTCTGATTAACTAGAGCGAGGAAGTTATGCAAAATGGAAACTAAATTGAAATGTATGATTTGATTGTTAAGCCAACCCCCCTTTATGGAAGTCAAATGTACTGTACACGATGAATGCAAATGAGAGGCGAAGGGTTGGAACTGTTGAAATGAACTGCTTGCATGGTGCCTATGTTACTGTAATAAGAATCGAAAGAGTTAGGAATGTAGAATACAAAGTAGATAAGTTTTAGAAGAGATAGATCAGTGTTCTGAGGTGATTTGGTCATGTAGAGAGAACAGAGGATGATAGGCTGTTGAATAAGGTGTACAATTAGAGGTGCTAAAAGGAAGGAGAAGAAAAACCTTAAAAGATTTCTATGGCAGGTGCCGAAGAAGAAGGGAGACTACTGTATATGCAGAGTAGAGATGAACCTTCTATAAGAGTAGAGGACGCGGCAAATGTTATGTGAAGTTATTGCACGAGGGGTCTATAAATGGTTTAGAAGTTAAGATGACACTATTTACTCTCTTAAGGCTGCAAATTGGTATGTTGATCATCCACCCTCCAGTCATCAAGCATACCAAATTGCGGTCCTTTAGCTTCAGCAGTTTTGATTTTATTTAAGGTTAAAGTTAGCCATAATCGTGCTTGTGGCAACGGTATAGGATATGCCACCACCGGGTCGTTGTTAAAGTTTCATGGGCCGCGGCTCATACAGCATTATAACGAGACCACCAAAAATAGATCTGTTTTCGGTGGTCTTGATTATACGCTGTAGCGGCTGTACAGAAAACTCGACTGCGCCGAAGAAACTTCGGCGCATTTTTAACTTTTTTCTCTAGAGCCTCCTACAATTGAGGAAAACTAAAACGATTCGTTAATGAGACAAGGTAAGAAAATGTAGCCATGATAAAATAAAAAAAAAAGACTTTATTCAAACGTCTTTTCACATGAACGCAACGATAACATAACAGAGAAGCGCGCTGCAGTCACAAGGCAAATAAAAAAAAGTAAAGAAAAAGAAATAAAACCTGTTTATAGTCAAAACAGCCCCATATAAAATGACATCCATTAAGCATTCATGAACGCAATAAGTAGGCCATATCGTCAATCTCCATAAGAGGATGATAATAAATGTTAAAAAAAATAAGTTACCATCAAAGAAAGATACTACTTGTCGTTAACAGTAACATTACTCGCAATGATTTTCACGCATAAGCTAATGAGACGTCGGGGTTTAAGTGAAATCAGCAGAGTTCCTTCGTCTTTTTCTGACTCACGAGAAAGAAAAAAAGAAAAGATAAACCAGCTCCGAAAGAGTTACTGCTTTTACAGCGACCCCGAGGCAGAGTTCGTGGTGGCCCTTTTCATATTTACATTTTAGGCAGAGCCATAAAAAAAAGGTCTTCCATAAACCTGCTGTAGTTCATGTGTCATAGGCGTGATCGTTGGGACTAGAACCTATAACAGATATAGATTATATTCATACACATAAACACACAAACATGCACACACATACATACATACATACATATATATATAAATATAAATAAACATATATATATATATATAAATAAACATATATATATATATATATATATATATATATATATATATATATATATATATATATATATTGTGAGGAACGCTTATCAGTGGAAAACTTTTCTAAACCCTCTCTCAATCATTTCCTTTTCATGTCCAGAACATTCGTGTTCAGGCTACCGAGAATATATTTCAGAAATACTACGCTTGTATATTACTTTATGATTTATCATGTAACCCTGTGGTTGTATCGTTCGTTCTGTTTACTGTTCACTTATTCGTAGCTAGAACATCTGACATTTGGAATAATAATTGTATAGATTGATTTCGTTACTTCAGAAGCGGAAGATGCTCATTTTTTTAAATTCATACATTGCAGCGCAGGCGCAAAAGAATCAAGTCAAATGAAAGAGGAACAGTCAAAAATGAAGTTTTTTTGGCCAAATACCTCTGCCCAAGGTCATATAAGACTGACTGAAACCCACGATAAGTATTATCCCTTTTTTCAAGAAAAAGGTTTCGAGACTTAACTTAAAAAAATTATAGAAATAAGGGAAGGTAACGGTTACGTATTCATCGGTTTATCTTGAAAAAAAAAAAATAATAAAATAAAATGAATTCAGTGAAGGATAAAATAAATAGTACAGCATCAATAGTTCGTTACAAAATATATCAATTCATTTTTATTTTCAGAGTTTAAATATGATCGTCTTATTGCAAAAACATTAGAAAAAAAAAAAACATTTACGACAGGCTGCAGCAGTGTGGATTTATAACAGCATCTGTTGTGATTCACCCTGTACAATAAAGCAACAGGTTGCTGTTGTTTGCTGCAGCTGCGAGGGTATGTTTTATCTTTTGTTTTCCACACGAGGAAGAATTACTTCCACAACAAGCAACAAATAGACTGGAACAAAAGCCAATTTCCTCACAAGTATATGTCTGTACGCGACTGAGGAGAGCAATTACTTTCATCATTACATTACCTGGAAGTTTGCAAATTCATTAAATTAATTAAAAGTTCTGCTTAATTTTGCTTTCCCCTTAGAGGAGGGGCTCTTGAGGGTGTAAACCACAACAAATCTTTATGAATGAAGTTGATCGCGTTTCTCCCTGCGCCCCCCTCCCCCCGACCCCCACCCACCCCCGCCCCTTTCCCTGGTTATGAATCGCCACTCCCGACTGTAATAGCCACCACGTATCTAATTCACTGCTTAAGTCAACATAGGCACCGTGGATTTTCAAGAAAAGGGCCTCTGTCGTTTCCCTTTAGTGGGCTGTACTTTGGTTTGTCGTTGTGCAAGAGGATATCGAAACCATTGAGCCGAGGAGCTTTTCAAGAAGTGCTTGAAGTTGCAGGAGGCTTATAAGAGATTCGACAGAGACCCGATGTGGATGATAAAAAGTGTGTATGGTGCTGATGTTAATCTACACATTTACATAGACACACACCAGTATATATATACACATATATAAATACATATATATGTATATATATGTATACATACATATATATATATATATATATATATATATATATATATATATATATATATATATATATATATATATATATATATATATATGTGTATATAAATGTGGAGAGAAATGTGAGAGAGAGAGAGAGAGAGAGAGAGAGAGAGAGAGAGAGAGAGAGAGAGAGTTGACACCGCAATACATTAAGTGCATTGAGCCAGTCTGATAGGTCAGGTATCAAAATATGTATGAAATATGCTGATTTAGTAATGAGCTGAGATTTCTAATCACATCCTTCATTTACCAGACAGCTTTGCTTCTCAGTTGTACATTATTTCTTATGCCCTCTTAATTCATTTTATAAATTTATTGATCTATTCATGCATATGCATATTGCCATTATTACTCGCATGGATTTATCACTTATTTAAACGCTGCTCATAACGTAGAGATAAAATGTTAGTAATGGATAGTCTTTTCCATTTTTCGTAAATCCTCACCACTGAAAAACTGCTTGCAGACACATAACCTACTTCACTCAGGTCTTTACACGAAATCAAGGACAAACATCCTTGCGCGCATGCGTTAGATGTCCTTCAAATCTCGTGAACTTGACTCGACAAAAACTTGTCTGGGAAGAAGACGTCTATGCATGTGGTCAATCGATAAAATTTCCATTTTTGTTCTCTTTATCTTAAACATACCACACACGGTTACACAAGCACAAGCACGCACATACCAGGATTTTTTTTTACGGCCTAATGACGGCTTTTAAAGAAATGCCGCGCAGAAGTCTCAACCTATTCCAGGGGGGGAAGATTTGTCATGGGGAGTTGAAATCCTGCTGCGTTCGCAATGCCTCCAGGATGCTGAGTTTTCTTCTGGTTCAAGAAACAAACAGGTCTCGCCATTTTCCTAGAGCAGCTTTCGGCGGATGGAGAAATGTAAATGCTGCCTTTTTTTTCATGGGATATTTTCTGAGGGAGCTTCAATTTTGGCGCCATAAAAATTTATTTATTGTTTTTCTGATTCTAAGGAAAGTAGGAATACCTGTTTCTTGACTCTTTTGTCTATTTTTTGTATACTGTACAGTTTTGATTTTCGTACTGACTTCATCGCCTATTGAGC
The DNA here is from genome assembly GCF_040412425.1 of Macrobrachium rosenbergii. NCBI lineage: Eukaryota > Metazoa > Arthropoda > Malacostraca > Decapoda > Palaemonidae > Macrobrachium > Macrobrachium rosenbergii. The sequence goes on along the minus strand of NC_089746.1, from coordinate 56,678,554 downwards.
ATTCATTTTCATTTACGCACTACTTAGCATTTAATCATTCCTGTTCCAGAATCGGATAGCCCTGGTGAAATTCACAATGTATTTTCTTTAATCTCACGCAGAAGAAAAGTATCTTTTTTCATTTCTTTGTAAACTGTTAGCACAGTTTACAATTTTTTTTGTATTAGCAGAACAGAGGCGATTTGCGACATAATTTCTGAAGATGAATCACCAAGATCATGATGAAATAAACAGCCATTTGTCAGTGAGACGTCATTTGACTCCAAAAAAATCATCAAAATAAAATTTCACATTGTTTTTCTTTAACCTAGTAATAAAGTTCTGTTTGAATAAAAAAAAAAATGCAAAAGGAAAAGCCACTATTGCTTTTTCATGAGAGAGAGAGAGAGAGAGAGAGAGAGAGAGAGAGAGAGAGAGAGAGAGAGAGAGAGAGACTTATATCTGACAGAATATTACCAAGGGAACTAATTTTGGCAAAAAAATGGGACGTACCAATTTCCATGAAGGATCAGAAGAAATGAAGATAATAAAATATAATGGGAGAAGAAATGCATAACAATATGAGCAACCAGATGAACTCAAGCTTCTCATTAATTCTAGGATTCCATTACGCATTGAGTCTCGGAATTGGATTATAAGTCTAGAAGATCTCCTGAAAACTTTGGACCTCATTATTTCACACTGATTTAATTAGATATCTATTCATTCGGCCTTTCCTAAGATAATCATCTTTTCGATTGCCCGAAGAATTTAACGTTTCTTGGACGATAAATTTTCCATCTGTGAATTGTGTTTGTTCAGCTGATGCCCTTCTTTGTCAGTTTTTGTTTATTATTCAAGAAGGTCATTGATATAACAAACCACCCAGAAGGTAATATTTCTTTGCCAACTTAAGAATCTAATTTTTTGTGGTACTAGCAGCCCAGGCCTGGTTACATCAGATCTTTCTCTCTCTCTCTCTCTCTCTCTCTCTCTCTCTCTCTCTCTCTCTCTCTCTCTGTTACCTCTCTCTCTGTTACCTACATACCTATGTAATTGTCAAATACCGTTGCATTTTTTATGTTTTGGTTTCTCTTGTCAATTTTGCTCGAAATGGAAGATCCATTATGAAGCTGCATTTATTTAGTAGTCTTCAAGAACCTGTGAAATGCTGGTGTATCCATCAGTAACCGAGACTTAATTACCTTTATCTGGCCGTTCAAGAAGCGAAGAAATCAGTTTTTAGAATAGGCAGTGCAATGAATACTAGACAATAGACATTCCAAATATAACTGACATTAAAAAGATATTAGGTGGTTGACATAAACTCCATCTTAGGATAATCTTGGATCATTTGATGCTTAATATTTTTCCTCGCGTAAAATAGAGTCTGCTCCTTTCTATTTATCTCAGTGTATTTAGCACTATTCTATTACACGACTTTCTTGTTTAAATGTTAATGAATATTAGAAAGTTCTCCTTTCCACATTTTTTTCTGCTGCTCGTTGAAATCTTAATTTTCCTTTCAGTCCTCCTCAGAAGATCTCACTGAATCACACCTCTTATGATGATGATCTAAATATTCCGTCCTATAATATTGACATCATCGTAAAAATCCGTTTAGTCACTGGAAATAATGAAAGAAAACTCAGCAAGTTTTTACAATTAAATGTAGTGGCGAGTTGGACATCTTAGAAATGTCTTCCTATATCATGACTATGGCTTAGTCTCAGCAGATCATCCATCTGAAAGAACTGTTTATCCAGTCTCAGATATGATTACTTTTCTATCCACTTGATAAAGATGAACCAGAAGAATTATTTTTTTTTCATTCATTTGAATCATTTCGAAATACTTCATAAAATATACCGTGGAATCACGGGGTTGTCTAACACGGTCTTTCTAATATGTAGAATAATGTGGTGAACTAATTTCTAAAAGGATATTTTACAGTAAGTGATTTCTGGAGTCTTAATTTCCTTTAGTCGCTATATTTCTATGTTCAGATACGTCTTGATTTCCTTGTTGCGTCTTTATGTCTATGATCTGTTCATGAGATGAATAAGTAATCACTAAGAGTGATTACTTATTCCCTAGACATTTCCCCCTAGTGTCTTCGATTGTCCTTATCTTCGTACATAAACACACATAGCACAGCTGTGCTATTTTTATATAAACTCCTATCTATACATTTAGCTCCTATAACCATATATAAGCCCATATGTGAGTTAATACGTTTCCCTGCAAGATAGTACAGTATTTTCTAAATCTATATTCTTTTATATTTTTTTCCAAGGAAAGATACGCCACCAGTAAAGAAATAGATGGCCTATTACCATAAAATAAAGGCCCCATTTAAAGCGTTAATATGTGAATGCCACTTGGAAATTTATGATTTTCTAAAGCCCATTTTCCCTACTTTTTCTTCTGGAAGATTTTTTTTTTTTTTTTGTATCAGCGATTACATTAGCACTTAAGAACGGCCCGGAAATATTTATCTGCTACGAGGACAGTAAATCAAGGTGCTAAATCCCACTTGCGAGTAAGAGGCTGGAAGGCGAAATTACGCCCCCTGATAAGCGTACTCCTACGTTAACCCAAAACCCGAGTAAAGCAGAATATTCCGGTGGAAAAGCCCCGTCCAGGAATTTACGATGTGGCAACCTTTTCCGTTGCCAGCGGCCGCTTTGGCGGTAGCTATAAATTGACATACTGCCCTCTCGCGATCCTTACCTTCTCTATCGCTTCTTGCGTCCCTAACTTTAGGACCAAAGTATGGAGAAAAAGGAGAGGGGGAGGAGTAAGCAGAGAAGCAGAGAGAGAGAGAGAGAGAGAGAGAGAGAGATCGAAAAGTTTCCAGTGATAAGTTCGGTGAATGAGTATCGTGGCATCTTCTTTATTTAATTTACTTAGCAAGCAATTATTTTTTTACTTCCAGGCTTGATATGAGGGCAGCAATTGGAGCATTTAAACTTCTTAATCATGCAGAGTTATGCGAATAGAGGATATGCTTAATCTTCTACAAATACTTGTAAAATTAAAACTTTTTGAAATGATAACTAACATATTTCTTTTGGCCAAACTGCAATCAGCAAAAGAGCTAAATCTTGAAGATTTACCTTCTTTCAAAAGTGCGATGCAGTATCTCTTCTCTGACGCAAAAGACAAAATTTTTTCTGCATTCCCTCCATACCACAGACAAATGGTGAAAGCTAGACAACTTTGTTTGCACGCAGATCGCAACTTATCCAAGTTTCCTCCAAAGTTTCCCATTAATGATTAGTCCTGCCAACAGCAAGTGACATATTACTGGAAGACTTTGTTCTCGACGGCGTAAGAAACATTTTGCAGGCTCCCGGCTCTCGCAAAAATTGCACACGAAAAAATAAAAAAAGAATTCTCAGTTTGCGACGAGGAAAAATTTGCTTCTAAAGCATCACGAGAATTCCATAGATATAATCAATAAATATCTCTGGCTTTGTTGCTGTTTTGTTGAAAGACGGTATTATTCACTAATGGGAAAAAATTATATTATGGCAGGCAGTAGGAATTTCGCTGCTGTAACAGATGCAGGCAAAAATTATAAGCAGTAAATACTAAGCTCTGCATCTAAAATGGTATACGCGATTCTGATAATTCAACACATATAATCTTACCAAAAGTGAACTCAACATTTGGTAAAGCCAGGAAAACAAAATGTACTTTCATAAGCAGTATGCCCACATTTTAAAATATCGTGTTACTGAGGTAATTATAGTGGTAATTGGCTGATAATTACCAATCAATTATCACTACATTTATGGGTTTACATAAATCAGTTATATAACGTAGCTGCGAGCACTTACTAGTGCTGCTCTTTCGTTACCATGCAACCACCACTGTGTTCTTGATATTGAAACACCTGGCATACCTTGAGACACCTTGGTACTGCGATAATTACCGAAGGTCACCTTGAAAGACACGCGAACCTCGTCTCAAAGCTACGGTATCCTCAGGCTATGTCTCCGTTCTGCTGGCGCTGTTTGAACTAGGAAACCTCAGAGAGAGAATATGAAGGGTCAAGATGTTCGCACACATGATTGAAGGCATTAGATGAAGATATCTGTGCACAGAACTAACGAAAGTGTTCGTTTGTGCTCTCTCTCTCTCTCTCTCTCTCTCTCTCTCTCTCTCTCTATATATATATCTATATATATATATATATATATATATATATATATATATATATATATATATATATATATATATATATATATATATATGTATGTATATATATATAGTAGATATAGATATACATATATATAAATATATATACATATACATACATATACGTTTATATATATATATATATATATATATATATATATATATATATATATATATATATATATATATATATATATATATATGTAATGCTGTATATTATTCTTTCCCTGGATAAGAAAAAATGATAAAAACGTGCAATCATAAAATACAAAGAAAATGTAGACAATAAACAAATACACATCATCTTGGTGTTGACTTGTGAAATTTTATCATTATTTACTTTTTACAGTTTAAAGCGGAATTAGAGAGAGAGAGAGAGAGAGAGAGAGAGAGAGAGAGAGAGAGAGAGAGAGAGAGAGAGAGAGAGAGAACTGAAACGAAACAAACCTTCAGGAAGGTGAAAAGTCTTCCAGGAAATGTCAAAGAAGTTCACTGCCACAAAATATGAAATAAGGTAAAACATATGACTCAAATAGATGTCTAGATAGATAGGGACGAATTACGGAAAGATTTCATGATATGAGACTAAACCAGTCATTTCTTTTAATCATGTCAAAGGAAATTCGTGTTCTAGAAAAACGCACTGGTTTTGTCAAAAATCCAAGAGTTAATAATTGCTAATCCCTTTACCATTATTAATTCCTTTCATGCAGCACAATAATTCTTTTCTCCGCCAGAATGCTGCGGCTCAAAAGAATTATTGCGTATTGCTGTAACAACTAGTTCACGTCAAGAAAGAACGGGAAAGTGACCTAATTTCTCCCACGCATTTTCTCAGCTTGGCATTTCTTTTGTGTCTCTGAATTAAATGCCAGACGCAGAAAATATAACTGCAGACTTTTCTTTGTGTGATTTCCTCACGATGAGACCCTTTTATTTGCTCTGAAAGCTTCTACGCTGAATATGAATAATTTTCGTTTACCGCTTTTTAGCGCCACCCAAAGCTGAATGTGTTATATAGAAAAATTCCCTAAAATGTCATCTGCTATTAAGATTCTTTGACTTTGTCTTATAAAAATACTTTATTTCGTTTTACCTGTAATACAAATACTTTCTTTCACTTTGTCTTTTATGAAAATACTAAGCATAGTATTTCAACTCAAGTTCTGATTTGAAAAGCTGATTTGTGTTCCGAGTTTTGAAAAATGTTAGGAAAGAACTTTCGTCAGTGAATGTTACCGAATATTATCAATAAGATATACTAACTCAAATTTGAAAAAAATAGTGTAAATAAAAATGCTTTCTGTAAACTGGTGACATAAACAGACTGATAACGGTAAACAGAATAATTTCTGGTAAAGAAATGAGTTTGTTTACACTCTCAACTGACATATTTGTTTACTCTCAACTGTCATATTTGTTTCGTATAGCCTTGGGCCAAACCTCGTTTAATGCGAAAAAAAGTAAAACAATTTGCAGCATCATAAGTAAATAATAATAACGCCTTTGCTCCTAAAGACTACCGTCATAATGTAGACCACTATACATCTTCAGGTTCAATTACACGCAGGTACCTATAGGGACAAAATACCATCACCTTAAGAGGGCAGAGCCAAACAGGTTTTACCAGTGATTCTTCCTTGCGGGTCAACATGGGCACTAAAAGGCATACCCGAAGGATGCCATGAATGTAGTTTTAAACATAAAAAGTTGAGACAAGCACCGTCATTTGCTGGGTTGCCAAGTCTCTGCAGATTCCACGTTAGGGTATTGTTCTTCATCTTCAGATTCAAAGTTCGTTTCGTAACTGATTACCTGTTTTAAGGCAAAGAATGTCAATGGTTGACTATTTTTTCCTTTCCACAACCCCCCCCAACACCACTACCCCGCACTCAAAAAGAAAATATACAACTACGTTTGGAAAAAAGAGCTCAAGAACTAGGGAAAAAATCTAGGCAGATATCTATACAAAAACCAAATCACAATAGGAAACAACATAAAACGGTAAAAAAAAAAAACATACAAAGTTGTCATTAATAATAATGACACCTTTTGCCACATGAACAGACCAGTCCCAACTTTTTCCATACACTCTACATCATACGTCTTGCTTTCGTGCCAGTGATTTGATACCTGTTTGAATTGCGTTCTACCGCATTTCTCCAGGCCACGTTTCACCCCTTTGATAGTAAACATTTCTATAAAGTTTACCGTATCATTTAACTTGAGCATTACAATTATATCATAAAGTACTATAAAGCATTCAGTTAGCAAGTGCTTAACTAAATTCAATTTTGAATTTCAGTTTACATCGATTAGTGCTTTATGTTATCCAGTTTTTTACTGAAGCTTTCATTAAAATGTTGCATTGAAATTAAAATGTATATCTCTCTCTCTCTTTTCTCGTTAGCGATGCTCTTACACATGGTACACCTTGTCTCCACTGTCTCCAGAGTTAATAAAATGAATTTGAATTCAACGTACCATATGTTAATAATTATATATTATACGGCAGCAACTTCACTGTTTTTTTCCATGCACGTCCGCAAAAGGCCTGGTGAGAGAGAGAGAGAGAGAGAGAGAGAGAGAGAGAGAGAGAGAGAGAGAGAACAGCAACGTCATGATGGAGGTTCACATTGTAGTTTATTTTCACCTCTTTTTATTTTTTTTTTCTTCATGCTATTGCATCTCCTCACGTAGGATGAACAAAGGGTGGGATAAAAAGAAGTAAAAAAGTTGATTGCTTTTCAGGCTCAGAATACAAAGAAGAAGAAGGGGAAGAAGAAGAAGAAGAGGAAAAAGAAAGAAGGAAATAAATAAGGTTGAATTGTCTCTGTGTTGCTTTAGATTTCTTACATCGACTGAACGGAACATAGGAAACGTTATTCTTCTTTTTGAAAGCTAATGTGACAGCGGTTCTCTCTTTGATGTTGCATCAAAGAATGCCAGCTGGAAATCCAGTTTTTAATTATTTATCTGTTTTATTGATTGATTGATTTACTTCTTTTTTTTGGTGGGGACGGGGACCGGGAAAGTAAGAAAACCGTAAAGAATGATTTATGAGCCAGGCACCGAATTTACGAAGAGTAATATTGCTCCTTCCGCCTTTCTGGCTCTGTAGGAAAAACTCACCTATCAGCAGTTATACACCTTTAAGTGCAGTGCCAACCATTTGAACTTGTTTGGTTGAAAATTAAATTATGTATAATTTAGGTATAAAGTTAGTATATATGTATATATATATATATATATATATATATATATATATATATATATATATATATATATATATATATATATATTTGTGTGAGTATTTCAAGTTAAATCACTAATCACTTATAGTACTATACCATACACACTCAGCACTACCCATACTACCTCTCCATATAGCCATTCATAAGCTTCTTATAGTATATACCTGTATGCCAATTATGGCTGTTTCCTTTGGTGTTCCAAAATTCTCCCGGTCTTACCCTAACAAGCCTTCTGTCATCTGTTTTATCTTTGCGGTAAAAATTCCTTATCATACGCCTTTCGTGGTATGTCAGTTAATATTATGCTGCTATAATTCTTTACAACAACAATTCCATTTCAACCATTCCCTCTAAAACGTTCCCTTTTTCAGACACAACGTATAAACCCTGAAGAGCCACTCAGTCAAAATATCGCCATTGTTCCACAGCATCTTGCCTGTAATCCCATCAAATCTTTTTATTCTTCAACCACTGTTTCAACCCTTTCGTCCTCAGCAACCAATAATTGCCAGTAATTCTGAAACTTATACTAACCCCTTCCACTCCTGCGTTCTTGTCTTGTTCAGCTCTGTCGCTCTTCTATCTTTCACACACACACACACACACACACACACATATATATACAGTATCTCCATATATAAAAGTTTTGCTGGCCCACTAAAACAAAAACAAAAAATAAAATACTCAGTTGTCTTGACAACTGGCTGGGCAGACGGGAAAAACGCCATTAGACAGTGAGTTTACCTAAATCGCTTCTTAATGACAAAAAAAGAATCTCTATCCAGCCAGAGCATGAACAAGTGAATTTTCGTCACTTATACCTACATGAGTTCACTATCCCTCTTGAATAACTTACACTTCAGGGGAATTATGATTGACAAGTGCTTCGTCATAAGCAGTATTCGAATCCTCCCGGTGACGAAGCACTTATCAATTATGATTTCCCTTGGGTGTAAGTTATTCCAGAGGTATAGTGAATTGGATATCAAATGATATTTGTGGCTTAAAATTTGTGAATACATTCGTAAATACATACATACATGTAAATATGTATGTATGTATGTACGTATGTCCTGAAATTCAAAAATATGTTTTCCGTTAATACAGGATCCCAAAAATGTGGTATGACGAGAGAGAGAGAGAGAGAGAGAGAGAGAGAGAGAGAGAGAGAGAGAGAGAGAGAGAGAGAGATACTTTGCTACCAAATAGAAGCAATGGATTCTGTTACAACCATAAGGACGGCACATTTGGAGAGATGGGATGAAGACTGAAATATGGTCAGGATTTTTTGTTTTCAAGAATATTTCTTCTTTTCGACATGATTATGCAGCGTACGACCTTTCAAGATGCCGGCATTTATGGCCTGGGGCAACTGTTGACCTTGAATGCTCCAGGTTTTGAACAATATTTTTTTTTTTGTCGCAGATTCCCTCTGAATGGACTAAACTTGAAACATATGTTGGCTATGATTATTTTTATTATTTTGCAATTGCAAGTCTTCGCTCACAATTAATGGATTATTTTTTGTAATCCAAAAGATATATAAACTATCATTTTGTTATCAAAAGATTCGTCTCATGCCACTGGGTATTCTTGCTACATACTTGTAGACACTGAAAAGACATTCGCCCGCCTGTGAATTGGAATGAAAATTCACAGAGAGCAGAATAAACTCGAATAAACCTTTTGGGCCACTCGGGCCACATTATCAAACATATCTAATCGAGGGTCACTAGATTTCACATAAAATATAATAATAGTTTGTAGATGTTTAAGGGTAAAAAACACAGTTGCTCGCCTGTTTTGTTTTAATGAGATTTTTGACACTGAGTTTCATGCACAAGCTTTTTCATGTTTGGGTGGAATTTTGTGGTTCCAGTCTTAAAACGGGGAGCAAATTTTGATCACTTAGCCTGCTGCGAATATTTGATTTATTCTGGTTGAGCAGACTAAATGTTTGTTCACATACGTAGGTAGAGCCAAATAAGTTTGCATAAATAGCAGCTTTGTTCCTCAAATATGGAAATTGTTCTTTGGCCAAACAATTATAAAAGTTGACCAAGTCCCCTTCATTATACTTGGCACGAAGGCCTTCATTGTTCTGAAGATCAATCAGTTCAAGTTGTGCTTCGAATTCCGCTACATCAGAAGATACAGAAAACATCACTCTACAGAAAAAGAAAATAAGAAAGAAATAAATAAATATATATATGTATATATATATATATATATATATATATATATATATATATATATATATATATATATATATATATATATACCGTATATATTTATATTGATATTTATAAACCGTTATTTTGCAACTAGTTTTTAAATGTTTTTAAATATTTTGTATCATAATAAATCATATATTTTTTATTTTGATTCTACTAAATAAAATTCTGTTAAAAGCAATTATGCCAAATATCAGGAAAGGAAACTTATGAAATATAAAATTAAAAAAAAAATGTAATCATAATAATAATAGTAATGCTAATAATAATAATAACTATTATATATTCATTTCTTTCTTATTTTCTTTTCCTGTAGAGTGATATTTGATGTTTTCTATGATAAATTCGAGGGCCGCCAGATGCTTCATTGAGGCGAAGGCCGCCGGCTGTGCACCTTGCTGCAAATGATACATTGATCGCACGATATAGTGATACATTCTCATTTGGTTATTTATAGGCTACAATGGTATATCATTAACAAACAACCAGCTAGCTTTGAAGGCAGACAACTCGATGACTTTGTTCGTTGCTTGTTGCCACATAGTCTGATTTAGATGGAATCGTGGTGACTAAAGCAATTTCGAATACACTTGGATTATGTCATGTGCCAACACATCTTGACACCTTTCGGTTAGATTTTTGTTGTAGTTGTGCTGTGTCTTCACAGGTAATTGCCTTTCTTTTTTGTATTCTTCTTGTACAGGTTGGTAGTTTCGGCTTCATTTCATTGTATTATTCTCGTGCTTGCTGGTAGTTTTAAATCATTCCACTCAGTCACTGTGTTCTGGATGACTGCAGAAAATGTGTAGTTCTACATATTTGTTGTATAATGAAATGTTCCTTATCAATATGAGTCATAATGGCAATGCTTAGAATGACTCTTTCAGGTAGTTATAAAACTTACTTTAGTGGGAAATGATATAAGAGCTGAATATGCCCAAAATACACGTAAATAATGACATACAAAGTGGCAAGAAAAAATGAACGAAATCATGAAATTCTAATGGAGTCCCTTTAGATATTTTTTAGGTTCTATACTCGCTCTTTCCCACACATTTATGCATACAACACAGAGGCATTAAAAATACGCAGTCAGTTATACAAATAAGTAAAAATAACCTTATTTGTCAAAAATGGTTGTAAAGCAATATAATATTTAACACGACAAAAGACGTTCAGGCGCAGATACTTGGCATGAATTCCCGTCAAAACTGAATTTCTTTTTTACTAGAACACAGCATAATCAGGAAGTTGATCAGGGATTAAAAGATGAAACTGTCTGCATTCTTTTCAACCTTTTTAATTTTCACTTTTATAGTCTTTTAGATTAAATATAGCAGACTAGTAATATTAGTCGTATTAACAGGGATAGTAGCAATAGCAATAAAGACTCAGTAACTCGGTGATAAAATCAGGCGTACACCAACTGCCTCTGCAACTGGCAGTAACCGGTAAAATCAGCAACTAAAGCCGTGTCTCTGATCAACATGCAAAAGGGAAAATAGTTTTTGGAACCTGATGTCTCATGTACAAGACGACCAGTCAGTCCAGAAACTACCGTTTGTGAACAGGATTCTCTTCTTCTTTTTATTGCAAAACTTTCTTCGGTAGGTGCCTTCCTCTCGTGCGTAACTTCACAATACTTGTGATCTTGAAACACACACACATTATATATATATTTATATATATATATATATATATATATATATATATATATATATATATATATATATATATATATAAATGGATGTATGTATGTATGTGTGTGTGTGTGTGTATATGTTGCATACACTTTGAAATGCACTGAGCAATTTCAACCAAACTTGGTATACATATGACTTACTATCTCGAAAAGAACACTGTGGGGGTAAGACATTACTGGCACCAAAGGAGGGGGAGGGTGTTGGAAGGGGGTGACATGTAAAATTAACCGAAAATGACAGATATTAGTGTCTAATCCATAGTTTTCGAGATCGCTGAGATGATTAGTAACACTCCTAATACCCTTTAAATCCAAGTTTAGCCCCAATAGAGAGGTGGGGTGAGAAGGGGTGTGAAGGGGGTGACATACAAAAATAACCAAAAATGACAGGTGTTACTGTCTAATCCACAGTTTTCAAGGTCGTTGCAATGAATAGTGACACTCCCGATGCCCTTTAAGTCCAAGTTCAGCCCCAATAGGAAGTAGGGGTGAGGAGGGGTGAAATATAAAATGTCAAAAATGCTGGGCAATGTAACTGAAGCAAAATCTTAACCAAAAGAGAGAGAGAGAGAGAGAGAGAGAGTGTCTTGTCATTCAGAGTTTTCCCAGGCAGTGCCGGGTTGGTCAACTGATATAATATGAATGACAACCAATAAACTGTCTCTCTCTCTCTACATCTCTCTCTCTCTCTCTCTCTCTCTCTCTCTCTATATATATATCAGCCCTATATATATGTATGTGATATATATATATATATATATATAGTATATATATATGTATATGCCGTATATATATATATATATATATATATATATATATATATATATTATATATATATATATATATATATATATATATATATATATATATATATATATTTATATATATATGCATATATATATATATACTAGCTGACAAACCCAACGTTCTGAACGACAACTGATATGAATAACACCCTCTACCCTCTCTCACTTCCTCTCCCTCTCTCCCTCCCTAACACCCCCTCTACTCTCTCTCTACACTTCCTCTTCCTCTCACTCTCTCCCTCTCTCAATCTTTTCCTTTCCTGTTAAGATAGTTACTTCAAATACATTGCTCAGCATTTTTGACATTTCAGATTTCATCTCCTCTCACCCCCATTCCTATCGGGACTGAACTTGACTTAAACGGCATTGGAAGGATTACTATTCATCTCAGCGAGCTTGAGAACTATGGGTTAGACACTAATATCTGTTATTTTTTACTTTTTATTTTTCACCACGTTCTCACCCCACTCTTCCGGGGCTGAACTTCGACTTAAAGGAAAATGGGAGTTTCACCATTCATCTCAAGTCCAAAAACTATGGATTCAGACACTAATATCTGTCATTTCCAGTTATTTTTACATGTCATCCCCTTCCCACCCCCAGCCCTATGGTGCCAGTGATGTCTTACCCCCACAGTATTCTTTTCCAGATAGGAAGTCATATGTATACTGAAATGAGGTGTGATAAATTTGTAGAGTTTATTTAGTTAATAAGTCTCTGGGCAGAACCAGCCCCATATCAGGGAAGCCCTTCCCTCCTCCACCCCCTTTGGTGCCCTTTGGTGCTAGTGATGTCTTACTCCCACAGTATTCTTTCCCAGATAGTAAGTCATATGTATACCAAGTTTGGTTGAAATTGCTCAATGTATTTCAGAGTTATGCTGGAACATACACACACACATATATACATACATCCATTAGTACATACATACACATATATATATATATATATATATATATATATATATATATATATATATATATATATATATATATGTATGTATATGTATGTATATGTATAAGGAAGTCATAACTTTTGAACTCTGCTGTTATAAGGATTTGCTTTACACATCCTTGTTAGTCACATAATTAAAAAATCATCACCCATCCCTCAGCACCTTTCAATTTCGATAAGCATTTCATCATTCAATTTTTCCATTGCTTGTATCACTGAATATTCATACACACACACACACACACACACACACACATATATATATATATATATATATATATAAAGGAGGGAGAGTCAAGATATAAGAAGACTGTGTGGTATATGTAATGTAAAGGAAGGGGAAGACTAGGGAAGCTCATCTGAGATGCTATGGCCATGTAATAAGAAGAGAGGAGGTGGAACTAATCAAGAGAGCTAAGAACATGCCAGTGATGGGGAGGGGGGAGGAGGAGTGTGGGGCGTCAACGGATCAGATGGATGGATGTGGTGAGGAGGGACAAGGGTGAGGTGGGACTGGGGAAGAAGATGCAAGGAGCAGAAATAGATGGAGAAAGTTGACTCGAGCGGCCGACCCAGCAATACAGTGGGACTAGTAAAGTCAAAAGAAGAACAATATATATACAGTATATATATATACATATATATATATATATATATATATATATATATATATATATATATATATATATATATATATATATATATATATATATTATATAAATATATATATATATATTACTCATGTTTTTTTACAGTATGAAGTAAATAAATTTACTGGACTTCACATTAGTGCAAATGGATGCCCCTGCACCACAAACAATTTTCTTTAAAAAACCTCATCAACCACAAAGATGACCGTTCCCTCACGTAACGGGTTAAGTGATTCTCGAAAGCACGTAACTTGATTAATGGAAATAGCCAGATCTTGGTTTTTGTTGCCTTTTAGATCTGTTTCGCCAAATCATTACTCGTTTACAAGAAACGCTAATCGATGTTACTCGCCTCAGAGTTAAACATTTTCATTTGAGGAAATTTCTTTGAGCTGATCAGTGCTTTTAGTGCCAGGTGTTACAGTTTGAGTGAGATCGCCTGGCAGTATTCTCTCTCTCTCTCTCTCTCTCTCTCTCTCTCTCTCTCTCTCTCTCTCTCTCTCTCTCTCTCATTCCTTTGCTAAAGGTCTCCGGGTCCAAGACGAATTTTTTCAGGCAATTTCTCATCAGCGGCAGAGAACAAACCTCCAGGCACACTAATTACATTAGATCAATTATCCGTTATATGAATCTTAGAGTAGAATATAGAATAGATTATAGAATTTAGGCCAAAGGCCAAGCGCTGGCGCTTGATACCTATGAGGTCATTCAGCGCTGAAACGGAAATTGACAGTGAAAAGGTTTGAAATGTGTAACAGGAGGAAAACCTCGCAGTTGCACTATGAATCAACTGTTAGGAGAGGGTATAAAGTAAGATGGAAGAAAGAGAACAAGAACTGAGGTACATAAAACGGAATGAAAGGGGTTAGCAGCTAAGGGCCGAAGGGACTCTACAAATAACCTCAAGCAATGCCTACATTGCACCGCATGAGGTGCACTGACGGCACTACTCCCCCTAACGGGATACATGAATCTTAAAATGAAAAAAATATCAATGACCCAATTTTTCCAACGTCACGTGAGGACATCTCATACCGGAAGTAAGTGCCCCACCGTAAACAATGCCAGCATCAAAGACTTCCTGTTTTGTGAGAGAATACCTTCACGAATTCTCTAAATGATCACCTATATGAGGTCTTAGCCCTAAAAAGATTTAAAACTTATTTCCTACTAGAATTATTGGGCAAGATTAAAACGTCATAAAGATTATAACAAAAATGAATGTTCTGATATGTTTACATCCATTAAATCTATTTTGGATTCTGAGTCGGGGATACCTGGAACTTTAAGATAATCATCCTCCTCTCTCAATTGTCTGGTCATGGAATGTTATAAGGATTTATCAACAGTTCTTGGAATATCAAAGGACGAGATGCACAAATAACAAGGGCCCACCCCCTCCAAAAAAGAAAAAAAAAAAAGGATGGGAGTGGGGTTGGGAGAGAGTGTACCAAACAAACATACGTGAGAGTCTAAACGTCTCACTGACGTCATTGCAGGAGGTTAACAACCTTCACAACAATCATAATGAGATTCAACAAAATGAAGGCGTAAGCACAGACATTCTTCTCATTAACTCTCTATGCCCCAATTCAGTATTCCGTGTAAATTCGAGAAAAAGCCTTCACAATCCTTCCAGGCCCAACATAAGAGTATGCCCGGGTTTCTTCGATTGCCGAACAGGTTGGCAATCAGGTAAGGATGGCAACGCTTCCAGCAAAAACTGGGCAAGTAAAAACTTGCGTCCTTGAACTTGCTCCCATGAGCATCATTGTTAATGCCTTTTTTTATAGCAATAATAACTATGAGATGAAGAAGAGCAATAAATATGCAAAAGAGAAGTGCTTTTGTTTTGACCAATGTCAATATTGTGAAACTGAATATTAAGAGAAAAGAATGGAAATATTTAACGAATGCTCCACCAATTCGATATCACGGTATCTGACAATCTGTGACAGCGAGTCCAAAGATTCCTACAGTTAGTTTTTTTCTCGTTTGTTTGCTTGCAGGTGGTTTGGTCAAGATCCCGACCCTTACCCTTTGAGAATGCAGTAAATTACGAGGAACTCCGATCTTCCTAGAGTGAGTCTGATTTCCTACTTGGGAGAAAAATCATTTTATTTTTCTGTTAGATACAGAAGCTCCCTTGAATGACATGAACTGCATTTATAATTAAAAAGAAACACGAAGTGGACTTTGATATTAAGTAATGTTATCAACGTCGATCCCCAAAATGAAGTAATTTCAGATTACATTAATCAAATGGCAAACAGTAAATTAAACTCACAGATTTTCGCATAAGCACATCTGCGCTTGCGATTTCTCAATAAGACTGGGATTAGACTAAGAAGAGCCATATTGTACCATATTCTGTTTACAGAAATATTTTTTCTTCCAGCCCTTAAAAGCATATCTGTATATAATCTGCTGGTTTCGATTTGAAGTTTCAAGGCTTCTTCATTTGTTTATAGAAGAATACAGGTGAAGAAATGAAAACCCGTTCCCTTCCAAAAGTGACAAATGCCAAGGGAAACACTCCTTTGTGCGCACGCGCAGTTTACGAGTAAGGAATAATGGAAGAATGAAAAAACGTGAAGAATACGGCGGGAATGGAGAGGCGGAATTTTTCAAAATATCCAAATTAGTTCACAGTTTCGAACAACGGAATGTGTGGGTCGGCGCGAGTACGTGTGTTTGTGCGCGCGCGGCGTGTGTGTGTGTGTATGTGTGTGTGTATGAGAGAGAGAGAGAGAGAGAGAGAGAGAGAGAGAGAGAGAGAGAGAGAGAGAGAGAGCGAGCGAGGTGAATTCGATGCAAGAATTTGTTGCATGAAATGTTTCGTACGGAAGTATTTGCGTGAAATATGTAAATTAATGACAGACGTAAAAGTGTGTGTGTGTGTGTGTGTGTGTGTGGGAGAGAGAGAGAGAGAGAGAGAGAGAGAGAGAGAGAGAGAGAGAGAGAGAGAGAGAGAGAGAGAGAGGTGAATCGATGCGAGAATTTGTTTTATGAAATGCTTCGTACGGAAGTATTTGCGTGAAATACGTAAATTATTGACAGACGTAACAGAGAGAGAGAGAGAGAGAGAGAGAGAGAGAGAGAGAGAGAGAGAGAGAGAGAGAGAGAGGTGAATTCGATGCGAGAATTTGTTATATGAAATGACCCGTACGGAAGTATATGCGTGAAATATGTAAATTACTGACAGACGTAACAGAGTGCGTAGAGAGAGAGAGAGAGAGAGAGAGAGAGAGAGAGAGA
>NC_089746.1:56636511-56656511 GCF_040412425.1 Macrobrachium rosenbergii | reverse complement strand
GCAGATACATAAAAAAATATCTATATCATAGCTCATGTTTCCCTGGTACCATTCGCAGCCACGGAAAAAAAATGAGTTTTGAAATGATGCTGGCATATGTATCCAGCTGAAAATAAAATTAGATACCGGCTAAAATTGTGCTAATGAAAGACAGTTATTCCAAAAGATTAATTAAATTTGTTTACCTGGCCTTCAATGAAGATTTGATATATAAGTGGGAACTAAAAAGGTAGCCAACAAAACTCGAATTCTTGAATGGTTTTATAAATAAGTAAAAAATGCTCCGAAGTTTCTTCAGCGCAATCGAGCTTTCTGTAAAGCCGCTACAGCGTATAATCAAGGCAACCGAAATTTAATCTATCTTTCGGTGGTCTCGGTATAATGTTGTATGAGCTGCGGCCCATGAAACTTTCACCATGGGCCGTTGGTGGCCTGGTCTATATCGTTGCCAGAAGGATGATTATGGCTAAATTTAACCTTAAATAAAATAAAAACTACGAAGGCTAGAGGGCTGCAATTTGGTATGTTTGATGACTGGAGGGTGGATGATCAACATACCAATTTGCAACCCTCTAGCCTCAGTAGTTTTATGATCTGAGGGCGGATAGAAAAAGTGTGCACAGAAAAAAGTGCGGACAGAAGAAAGTACGGAAGGACAGACAAAGCTGGCACAATAGTTTTCTTTTACAGAAAACTAAAAGTGTCAAAAAAATAAAGTCAATTTTTCTTTAGTGTATTTGAACGCAAAAATGAAAAATAACCTCAATCTCACAATCAGACCCAAAAGAAAAGATAAGGAAAAAACGTAAATTGACAGGTGTAAATGGATTTGGTTTCTTTCGTGAAATGGGAATGAACAGACTCAGAAATGTAAAAAGCAAAGGCCTCTGGAGTTTAAAGATGATATATGTGTAGATTTGGCGTGACAATTTTGGCATTTAAATCACAACCTCCGGACATTTAAAGCGTAGTCGTCAAGTATTTATTTATTTTTAAGGGAACATTAAAATGCTTGATTAGGTGGGGGTTGGTAAAATAGCTAACGACGATAGTTTTCTCACTGCTGGCTAGTAGTTTCTATTAACAAAATAGAACTTAAAGAGAGATATACTAAGCAGCTTCGAGTAATGAGAGAGCCCCAACCATCAGCACATGAATAAAAAAAAATATATATTGCATAACTCACGTTTCACTAGTACCTTTCATAGCCACGGGAAAATTAGTTTTAATATGATGCTCACATATGTATTCAGTTGAAAATGAAATCAGATATGCACTGAAATAGTATTACTGAGAGACAATGATTCTAAAAGATCAATTAAATTTGTGTACCGATGCTTCAATGAAGAGTTGATTTATAAATGGGCGTTGAAAAGGGCTCTAATTGGGTGGGTGTTTTTATTGAAAAAAAAAAAAATCAAGCTTGTTAATATGGCTTATTGTGGTGAAGGGTATTCTAAATAGCATTTATACGTGATGCTCTATAAAGACTAGTCTATTAAAAGGCAGTTTAATCGTTATTAACATACTGAAGGCTGGATTTTAAATAGAACTGCTCTGACCTATATACCCATTTCCCTTTGCTGTATTTTGACCTATTAATCCATTTCCCTGATTGCGTTTCTATTGCCAAACATATAATAAATATTTTCTTTTTGCGATAGCGATGAGATTTGACTTCGTTAGGTCATGTTACCTACAGTTATTAAGCTGAAAGATATCTGAAGTTTATATCTGGTTAATCTCCTGATTATTCATATTTAAAGGGAAACGATGATTTAGGAAAACACCGGTTAGATCAAGTTATCCCATACATGACCTCATAGCCATCTTGGTTGCCAGTCATAAAGAGCGCACGTCTTTAAGAACAGTAATCTTCGTACCAGAAGGCAAGTCAGTAGCTTGGATAATATTTCATTTAGGGTTAAAGCTGCATCACTTCAAAATGACAGTTGTACGAAGATATAATAGAAAACGATTCCTGGCGGTTATCATTGCAAGTTAGAAGCATCCAAAAGCGAATATTCAAAAGACAGGGTAAAATAACATCTTTAACCGTTTTATTCTTTTGACGGAGGACACATGTACTGCCAATCTAAGCTCAAAATAGCACTAAAGCAAAGCAGAGAGGAGATTCAAGGCCAACATTAAGCACTAATTACTACTACTCCGAGGAGCATTAGTTCACCACAAAAACTAGAAATGCTGGTGATAACGATCAAAGAGACCCTAGGGCTATCAAAATTCCGACAAATACCAAACTCAAGCAAAAGCAGATATCTAGAGGGCACCAGCTGACTCACATCGACGCTCCCAAACAGGCCCCCGCCCCCCCACAAAAAAAGCATAAAAAAAAGCTTCAAGAGTTGCATGGAGCAATTCATTCCCAATGAAGTAATTGACGCTTTTGTTCCTGTCCCTTGGCCAACGAAGAAGTGGAAGACAGGGTTCTTCTCCAGCTACAACCAAGACCTTAGTTACAACTGAGTGCTTTAGGTTTAGCGTTTCTGGTTTGTCACTATGCGAGTCGTATTTTCATCTACCCCAGAGACGAGGAGCCGTGTTTTCAGCGTGGCATGGCAAAGTCCTGAGGTCTACACCAAGCCTCCTATTCCCTTCCACACCTTAACACCACTGGTGCGAGGATTCGTGCTGGTATAAGCCAGCTTAATCGAAACCATCCAACCATCAAGCACAGTGATTTTTCATCACGTCCTTTTTTTAAAGTTAATTTCAGATTATAGTTTCCACCCATTCCAAAAATAACGAGAACTAGAACACAGTCTTCTTGAGAAAAAAAAAAAAAATACACATAACCACGAAAGCACGAACAAGCGTGCTGCTGAGACGTGAATCATGTTAGTACTGTGACAATGTCATACCATTTGAGTTAACAGCCATCTCATGCTTCTAGTCAATGAGTTACACGTCAGTGAAGTAATGGATAGTCTGCTGTAATTTTTAATAATTCTTTCTCCACGCAAACGTTGTTCCGACTGTTTTCGAATTGGCAGAGCACTCTTTTGTTTAAAGAATTATCATACCTACATATATATAGATTGAAATGAATGCAATTGAATACAGAATTTAGGCCAAAGGCCAAGCACTGAGACGTGTGAGGTCATTCAGCGCTGACATAGAAATTGACAGAAAAAGGTTTGAAAGGTGTAACAGGAGGAAAACCTCGCAGTTGCACTATGAATCAATTGTTAGGAGAGGGTGGAAAGTAAGATGGAAGAAAGACAATATGGAAGGAGGTACAGTAAAAGGGACGAAAGGGGTTGCAGCTAGGGGGCGAAGGCACGCTGCAAAGAACCTTAAGTAATGCCTACAGTGCACCGCATGAAGTACATAAACATATTGATAAAAAAATTAGATAGCGAATAAGAGCTATGTCAGTAACCAGGTATGATGACGGAAATAACAGGCTAATGTCATCATATCTGCGTATTCGTATCATTTACAATGTGGCTCTTATACTGCTAATTATCTAAAAGTTTAAATTAATTTCCACACAGCCCACGCAGTCAAAGTTCAACGGAAGGCTACCATCTGAACCATTAGAGAAGTTAATTAACCGGCTGTAACCATAAACAAAAAACAATAACATTTTATATATATATATGCATGCATATCGTCTAAGAGAGCCCAGTTCATTAGTATGGGCTCTGATGCTATAATCAGGAAGATTGCCTTTTGTAGCTAGTTGCGGTTGTTGGAGTCTGTTGACCACTGCTCGTAGGTTTTTCAAGCATTCTTTTTGTGCCCCCCATTAACCAGTCATCTAGGTGAGCTAATAGTTGTATTCCTTCTTTCCTGAGTTCCTGGACAACATACATATAAATATTGATGGCTCAATGGGTAGACCGTCGACTGGAGTTGTTGGAAGGTAACTGTGTCGAGGGATCGAGACCCAGCAGTACCGATCCATTTATCACTTATAAATTCCCCTTCGGCGATAATTCCCCATCAGGGATATTCCCGAAGTAGCGTGAATTGATATGAAACGACATTTGTAGCTTCATGAATGTATATAAATCACGGTGTGATAAAAATTTCACATATATATATATATATATATATATATATATATATATATATATATATATATATATATATATATATGTATATATATGTATATATATATTATCATATATATATATATATATATATATATACATAAATTATTATCACATGATTCATATAAATCATGAAACTACAAATGTCGTTTAACATCCAATTCACGTTACTTCGGGACTATCCCCGATGGGGAATGTTCACCGAAGGGGAATTATAAGTGATAAATGGATGGGTACCGCTGATTCCTGTCGACGGTCAAACCACTGAACCATCAAGAGGTGAAATTAAATTAATGCCGAATCTGCCGTACTTGTATACCCATCAAGAGCGGGGAAATTGTACTTAGCTTCGGCACTAACACACCTCCACCACGATAGCTCATTGGTACGTTTGGAACACGCAGCTCTTTATTTGAAATTATTACCACACCGTGATTTATACACAATCATGAAGCTATAAACGTGGTTAGACCGTCGACTGGAGTCGTTAGAAGGTACTGTGTCGAGGGATCGAGACCCGGCGAGGCGGTACCGAGCCATTTTTCACTTATAATTCCTCTTCGGTGATAATCCGCTTCGGGGATATTCCAGAGGTACCGTGAATTGGACGATAAACATTTGTGGCTTCATGATTGTGTGTGTGTGTATGTATGTGTGTGTATATGTATATATATATATATATATATATATATATATATATATATATATATATATACTGTATATATATATATATATATATATATATATATATATATATATATATATATATATATATATATATATATATATATATATATATTATATACATATATATACATGTATATATATATAAAATATATATATTATATATATATATATATATATATACATGTATATATATATATATATATATATATATATATATATATATATATATATATATATATATATATATATATATATTCCCAGCCTAGAAGAACCTAAAAGAGTTCAGAGGTCTGGTTAAACAAATCATTTATAACTAACTATATATATATATATATATATATATATATATATATATATATATATATATATATATATATATAATATATTATATATAAATATATGTATATTTATATATATATATATATATATATATAATCTTATAATGTAATATATGTATTATATGTATACCTTATATATATAATCTTATAATGTAACTGGTTAAAGCCGGTCAACTTCTCCACTGCTTCAGGTGGCAGCTTTCCTTTGAATTCTAACTGCGAGCTTAGGTGTGGAAAGGAATTTAATCTTAAATATCTAGCAGCACAAGAGGCATATTAGAAATGTGATACGAATATGAAGAATGATGACATATCACGCGGTTGTTATTTTGATGCCATTGTTTGCAAGGCAGGCAACCTGTCGCTGTAAGACAGAAGTTAGATATTTTAGGTGTGGGTGAGAGCTTTCTCTGTCAACAGAATGCGCGAAAAAGTGTTCAAAAGATAAAGTGGGAAGATATTCCTATTCTTTTATATCCTATTTCTCAAGATGAGTTTATTTAATGTTTAAAAGCTCTCTTCCTCTAGCGCTTTCTCTCTTTATCTTGCAACCTCGTGTATATATGCTTGCTTGCGCCCACATACTCACAGTGTGAGAAAGCAGATACGCCTAAAGATTCAGTGGCAAAAGAACATCAAACGTAGAATAAAATTAAAAACATCTGAGAAAATTTATATTACACAAGGAACTGGAAACTACGAATATTCCCCTAAATATGAAAACATAACAATGATTTATTTTATTGCTTAACTCATTAAACAATAAAAAATTTACATTACACAAGGAACTGGAAACTACGAATATTCCCCTAAATATGAAAAATAACAATGATTTATTTTATTGCTTTAACTCATTAAACAATAAAATCATATAAAAATTTAGAGACACTCTTTATGGCAAATCAGATTGTTTGTGTTCTTGCACGCTTAGAAAGTGATTGTCCACCTGCTTTCTTCAGCATCCATGGAGCGAGATAAAGACCGGACAGATATTTAGACATGGTTTTATTTTACGAAGCTTTTGTTTGGTCAGTTGCACTTTCTGTGCGAGGGATTTTTTTTTACCACCGATATCTTAGCCAACAATTCAAAATGTTTTGAAATAACATTTTATAAGATTTAATTTGATAACAAGTCACAAAAGCTTCTCCTCTCCCAGTGATAATCATTATTTCTCAAGGTTTTTCATACGGCGTAATAAGTCAGTTGTGGTTTCGAGGACGCATATATGACAACGAAAATTTAGACATGCGTTATTTAGAAAACTTTTCAATTCCCTTCAATAAAGACGTGATAAACACAAAGAAATAATTTTGAGACGAAAATCAATGATACAGCTGTTTGAAATTCCACAATTCGAAAGGAAGATAATTTTACACAAGCAAAGTTACAAAGTTCGTTGCCGTTATGAAACAAGTAAAAAATGCGCCGAAGTTTCTTCGGCGCAATCGAGTTTTCTGCACAGCGTATAATGCTGTATGAAACTCTCAGCCACAGCCCATGAAACTCTCAGTCGCGTCCCATGAAACTTTCAGCCACGGCCCAGTGGTGGCTGTGTTGTTGGCACCTATAGCAGTGCCAGTCGCACGATTATGGCTAACTTTATGGCTAACTTTAACTTAAAATAAAAACTACTGAGGCTAGAAGGCTGCAATTTGTTTTGTTTGATGATTGGAGGTTGGATGATCAACACACCAATTTGCAGCCCTCTAGCCTCAGTAGTTTTTAAGATCTGAGGGTGGACAGAAAAAGTGCGGACGGACAGACAACGAGCCAACTCAATAGTTTTCTTTTACAGAAAACTAAAAAAATAATTGCAGTTACTCGATTAGCCAGAGTAAACAAAGCTAGCTTTTATAGAGCATGCGCGCTCTCTCTCTCTCTCTCTCTCTCTCTCTTTATCTATATATCTATCCAATTATCCCTTTCTCAATTTCCTTTATTTTTTCATCAGGTATTATAAGTGAGTCAATAGCGGTGACATCTACTTGAATAGTTAGGGAAACAAAGCAAGCTTTCCTGTAACTCTCTCTCTCTCAATGTACTTTATTTTTTCAAGTAATAATGATGAGTTAATAGCATTTGCATTTACTTGAATAGGTAAAGTGAACAAAGCTAGCTTTCCTAGAACAAGCAATCTCTCTCTCTCTCTCTCTCTCTCTCTCTCTCTCTCTCTCTCTCTCTCTCTCTCAATGCCCCTTATTTTTCCATCAGGCAATAAATGTGAACTAATAGCATTTGCATTTACTGAATAGGCAACGTAAACAGAGCTAATTTTCCTAGAACACATTCTCTCTCTCTCTCTCTCTCTCTCTCTCTCTCTCTCTCTCTCTCTCTCTCTCTCTCTGCAATAAAGGTGAATTAATAGCATTTGCATTTACTTGAATAGGCAACATAAAACAAAGCTTGCATTCCTATAACAAGCTCTCTCTCTCTCTCTCTCTCTCTCTCTCTCTCTCTCTCTCTCTCTCTCTCTCTCTCTCTCTCTCTCTCTCTCTCTCTCTCTCTTTCCTTTATTTATTCATCAGGCATAAAGGAGAATTAATAGCATTTGCATTTACTGAACAGATACGTAAACAAAGCTAATTTTCCTAGAACATTCTCTCTCTCTCTCTCTCTCTCTCTCTCTCTCTCTCTCTTTCTCTTTCTCTCAGGCATCTCTCTCTCTCATTTACTGAACAGATACGTAAACAAAGCTAATTTTCCTAGAACATTCTCCTGTCTCTCTCTCAATTTCATTTTTTTTATCAGGTAATAAAGGTGAGTTAATAGCAGCTGCACTTACTTGAATAGGCAAAGTAAACAAAGCTAGCATTCCTAGAACACACACACACACACACTCACTCTCTCTCTCTCTCTCTCTCTCTCTCTCTCTCTCTCTCTCTCTCTTCCTGTCTCAGTTTCCTTTATTTTTTCATCAAGTAACAAAGGTGAGTTACTAAAGGAGAGACCATTGTTGCAGCCAATAACGCCTTGCATCCAATCTCAGATATTTCTTCTTGTTATTGACTCTAATGTCAACGAATGGGCCCTGAGCAAGCGCTACAGCTTGGGGGAAGGCAAGAAGTTACGCGAATTTTATAAAGATTTATAAGTTTGGCAGGATGGAATTGCTTGTGGGTCGCCCCGCGAGGAGTACTGGAAAATCTCTTTGTTTTTGTCTTTCCCCAACGCTTTCTTCTTTTGATTATCTTTCATTGTTTTTGGATTCACTCCCGAATATCTTTGTTTTGATTTGCACGTATAGTTTTTTCGTGAACTTTTTATTTGCCCGTATGATTTTTTCATGAATTTTTATTTGCATGTATAGTTTTTTCATGAATTTTTTATTTGCACGTATAGTTTTTTCATGAATTTTTTATTTGCACATAGTTTTTCTCATGAATTTTTGATTTGCACGAAAAGTTTTTTAATGAATTTTTGATTCGCATGTGTTTTTTTCATGAATTTTTTATTTGCACGTATAGTTTTTTCATGAATTTTTTATTTGCACGTATACTTTTTCATGAATTTTTCATTTGCACATAAAGGTTTTTCATGAATTTTTGATTTGCATGCATAGTTTTTTCATGAATCTTTTATTTGTACGTATAGTTTTTCCATGAATTTTTGATTTGCATGTATAATTTTTCATGAATTTAGATTTGCACATATAATTTTTTTTTATGAATTTTTGATGTGCACGTATTGTCTTTTTCATGAATTTTTTATTTGCAGGTATAGTTTTTATCATGAATTTTTAATTTGCCCGTATAGTTTTTTTCATGAGTTTTTGATTTGCAAGTATAGTTTTTTCATGAATTTTTTATTTCCACGTAAATTTTTTCATGAATTTTTTATTTGCACGTATGGTTTTTTCATGAATCTTTTATTTGAACGTATAGTTATTCATGAATTTTTGATTTGCACATATAGTTTTTTCCATGAATTTTTGATTTGCACGTACAGTTTTTTCATGAATTTTTGATTTTCACGTACAGTTTTTTCATGAATTTTTGAATCGCTTGTACAATTTTTTCATGAATTTTTATTTGTATGTATACATTTTTCATGAATTTTTTATTGCATATATAGTTTTTTTCATGAAATTTTTTATCTGCACATATATTTTTCATGAACTTTTGATTTTCATGGATAGTTTTTTCATGAATTTTTGATTTGTACGTATAGTTTTTTATGAATTTTTTATTTGTACGTACAGTTTTTCATGAATTTTTATTTGCACGTATAGTCTTTCATGAATTTTTGATTTGCATGTATACTTTTTTCATGAATTTTTTGATTTGCACTTATACTTTTTTCATGAATTCTGCTATCGTGAATAACGATTTTACACCCTTTCCGTCATATTTAACGGCAGTAACTACTTATTTAAACTGTTACTAGCAACTTAATCTTCTTACTAAACAGAAATTATGATAGATACTAGCATTTCCGGTATCTAAGATAGCGGTATAAGCTGATGTCTAATAACCATTAACAGAAAGTACTTGTAGACCAAACTACCTTATATTCTCAGACAACGAACTCCACGTAATGAAATGATAAAACATAAGCCTAATTATCCATAAGTGATTTCCCACGTGATCTAGTTGCATCTCATTGACAATTAGTACTCGCAGAGCGAATAGCT
Source organism: Macrobrachium rosenbergii (assembly GCF_040412425.1). NCBI lineage: Eukaryota > Metazoa > Arthropoda > Malacostraca > Decapoda > Palaemonidae > Macrobrachium > Macrobrachium rosenbergii. The sequence continues at coordinate 56,646,774 of NC_089746.1, read as the reverse complement.
GAGAGTCAAGTTTATTTGAAAATTGCCATAAAAAATAAATAGTAGGATACAATAGGCCGGTAAATGGAGGCTAGAGGAGTAAGACAATTGATAGAAACTGTATTGGTAAAAGTCCAGTATATTTTTCTTATTGGAAGTCCAAACTATAAATTGGAAATAACGACACAGAGCTCCAGAATGACTGCTTAGTGATGTCGAATGCCTCAACTGGATGGATATTTTCCTCCCATTAATTTACAAAGTATGATTAAAAAACCCCAAGACGACGAATTAATGCAAATGTCTGAAAGTTTGAACGTGGCAGAGAATGATTTCCAAGGTACAGCTGAGCTTGGGTTCTAACAAAGAATGAACAGGCACATATTTAAATGAATGCTAATGATAAATTAATGATGTCATAGCTAAAGAATACAATGCAGAATTTAGGCCAAAGGCCAAGCGCTGGGACCTATGACGTCATTCAGAGTTGGATGAGAAATTGACAGAAAGAAGGTTTGGAAGGTGTAACAGGAAGATAACCTCGCAGTTGCACTATGAAACAATTGTTAGGGACGGCGGAAAGTCGGATTGATGAAAGGATATTTGAACGGAGGTACAGTAAAAGGAATGAAAAAGGTTGCAGCTAGGGGCCGAAGGGACGCTGCAAAGACCCATAAGTAGTGTCTAGAGTGCATCACGTAAGGTGCACTGACGGAACTAACCCCGCCCCACCCCAACGGTGCCATAGCTAAAAGTAAGCAAGTAAAAATTGAGCCGAAGTTTCTTCGACGCAATCGAGTTTTCTGTACAGCGTATAACCGAAACCATCGAAAATAGATCTATCTTTCGGTGCTGTCGGTACAATGCTATATGAGCCACGACCTATGAAAATTTAACCACGGCCCGGTGGCGGCCTGTCCTATTACGTTAATCTTAAATAAAATAAAAACTACCGAGGCTAGAGGGCTCCAATTTACTATGTTTGATGATTGGAGGGTGGGTGATCAACATTCCACATTGCAGCCCTCTAGCCTAAGTAGTTTTTAAGATCTGAGCGCGGACAGAAAAAGTGCGGACGGACAGACAAAGCCGGCACAATAGTTTTCTTTTACAGAAAACTAAAAGGGTAAAGTGATTCCCACAAACTTCTTTCCACGAATCTCATAGTTCTACACTAGATTCTTCCAAATGTTGCCTACCCCGGAGGGTATTGGGGAACCAAAGGGCAACCCCTAACAGTCGACAACCACCCAAATACACACTTTTCTGTTTAATCTAACAAGAGCATAACGTGTTTATGCAAAGATCGTTCTTTCCTTTCTGCGGATCGAACCCGAGTATTCTTGGGCATGATACTGCAGTGCTGCCAGTGCACTACCAGGATAGACACTGTGGAAACAGACAGACATGCAAGCAGAGAGAGAGAGAGAGAGAGAGAGAGAGAGAGAGAGAGAGAGAGAGATGGGGCAAAGGGACACTGAGAGCGCCGTAAAAAGGCAGGAGTCCAACGCAATAATAAGCAGGCATTACTCCACCATCCATAAAAAGAATGCATAACGCCTCATCAACTGTTAACGGCAAGTCATGTTTCTCCGCGGCCTTGAAGCCATACCGCCGTATCCTATTATCCAATTCAGCCCAGCAATCGTGAGAGTGATCTCTTTCCAGCCTTCCGTGTTAGTGCCATCACTGAAACAAATCATCCATCCCTTTAGGAAAGTGGTAAACATATTACTTACCTTGCATCCAGTCTCTTATCCACGCCAAAGAGTCTATTTTGAGATGCGGATATCTTTTTCATAACACGGCAGCTCCATTACTCTAACAATATTTCAGTTACGGTGCGTCAGCCTGGGTCCCTCAGATTCAAATCGCTTCAACCCAATTGGGATTCAAAGCAATGACATTACGACAGCGTTATGATAAAACACTAAATCAGTCGTTCGTTACATTACGCTTCGTCAGGGACCTTTCATTCGAGCCTTTGATAAACTGCCGGATGTTTATATCTGCTGAGCCCAGGATTTCTTGATTCACTCCTTGTTGTGAGCTGTATAGGATGCCGGAAAAAATCACCGAGGAGAAACTCGAGAAAGATGGCCTGGAAATATCTTAGCTTTGATCCATACAGCGTGGCTTTGAAAAGAGGCTGGGAGATCAAGCGAGGAAGTGAGCAACATAAACACGCATATTGTAAACACGTAGGAGGATATGTGACAGACAAGAAGAGACGTGCAGACCGATTAAAAGGTAGAAGGACGATAAACAAACAACCAGGAAGAACCAGAGAGAATGTAAGAATTAAGACATAACAGGACGAAGAACAAGTGAATGTCAAACCACACAGAAAGAACGATCAGACCTGCAAAATGAAAAGATAATAAACAAAAACACTGAAAATAAAACTTTGAAATGCCAACAGCTGGGAGATAAAAACACACATGCGCACAGGCACACATCAACCAGGGGTGACCACGAGGCTGACTAGGGAGGTGATTCTCAATTGAAGGTGAATGAAAGCAACATGGTGAAGGACGCAAGCCTTCAAAAGCTCCTCAAAGATCACAGGCAACGGACAGAACGCATAACGGCGACAGCCCCAGAAGAGGAGGAGGGGAACCTTGGTAACGTACGAGCAATTACTGTACTTGTGACGTTTCTAGGAGGACCGTATGTTTATAACGAGGGAAGAATTGGCGGAAAAGATCGAAAACAGAGGATCGAAACGTCACGAAGGCCGTTTTCATTTTGGTAAGAATTTCGAAATCGTCTTCGAAGAAATTGCATCTTGTTTCCTGGGTAAGACGATAGTTTCGTCACGACTCACTTCTGCTCGCGCCTACTTAAAGAATGGAAATGTATTGGAGTATGTAAAATGACCAACAATTAATTTTTGTTTGCCTAAAAGTGATATCAGGCGAAGTTACCGAAGGAAAAGAAGGATTAAGGTAAGAGCTAACCATGTGCAATATCAGTGTCAATGAAATCTTGTGCCTATATATAAAAAAACATTGTGAGTTTTTTCAGTTATTCGGCCACCTCGTAGGAATTTTGATCTATGGCTACTAATAAAGCAAATTAAGCATTTGCTAAGAAAAAGAAGGACTGAACTGAATGACCAAAGTTCCTTGTAAAGAAAGACGTATATAGGCTTTACATTTCCTAGTAAAGAAAGACGTATATACTGTAGGCTTTACATTAAGATATACTGACAAGGACAAATTTCGTGCTGCTAAGTGTTTCAGACCTTAATACGTATAATGGAAGAAAAATAGCGAATAGCCACAAGAACTAGCTTCCTTCAGCAGTTAAGAAAATGGAGCTATAGAGAGACAGTTAAAATTAAAGTTCACGCACTCCTGATTAACTGACAGACAGAGAGACTAAAAGTTCACAAGTATGCGGTAAAAAATATTCTGAATTTTCAGCCACCTGGATTAAACGACAAGGAAATCGCTTAAAAAACCAGTATAGAAGAACAGAATATACAATTTAGGCCGAAGGCCTATGTGGTCATTCAGCGCTGAAAGGAAAATTGAGTAAGAGGTTTCAAAGGTGCAACAGGAGGAAAACCTCGCGGTTGCACTATAAAACATTCTTAGAATAGGGTAGAAGTAAGATGGAAGATAGAATATGAATGGAGGTGCAGTAAAAGGAATGAAAGGGGTTGCAGGTAGGGGCCGAAGGGACGCTGCAAAGAACCTTAAGCAATGCCTACAGTGCACCGGATGAGGTGCACTGAACGGCACTACTCCCCTACGGAAATAAACCATTATGGCAGTTTCATAGCGAAATTCTTAAAAAAAAAAAAAAGAATAAGCCAAATCATGTTTATAACGAAGTACAAAAAGTGTAGGCTTCTGTTACCCACGCGACCAAGCAACGCGTCGTTACGTAGCAGCTGGGAGAAATTCGCTCCTGACCTTCAACGGCAATCATATTAGCGCAATAATGCCGTGACTGATTCTGCTACGAGGACTAATGGGACGTAACTACTCTCCAAGGCTCTCGCTTCTAGTATGTTGATGGTTTCTTGAGAGAGAGAGAGAGAGAGAGAGAGAGAGAATATTCCAAGGTCCCCTTGATAGCCTTAACTGATGGGACGATTCCCATATCTGATTTGGGTGCGATTGGGTTGCGTAATTATTTCACATTTCAGCTTCGCCGTAAACATGGATTTTGTAATCACTGTGGAGATGTGTTTTGCATGTATATATATACATACATATATATATATATATATATATATATATATATATATATATATATATATATATATATACATATATTGTATATACATTTATATGTATATGTGTGTGTGTGTGTATGTATGTATGTATGTATATATATATATATATATATATATATATATATATATATATATATATATATATATATATATATATATATATATATATATATATTGTTTTCCATTAACCATATATCTTCCCCCACTTAAAAAGATGGAATAACTGTATTCCCATAACAAAAGTGACTCCAGATAACAGGTAGGACAACAGTCACTGCCACATATTCCTGCTTTAACCGCGGAGTTGAGGGTGCGGCCATTTGCAAGCATATTTTACAACATCCGTTTCATATACCTTTGACTCACTCATAATCACTGTTCACTCGCCTTGATCAGTAAACAGTCTCGTACCTCAAGTACAACAAAGCCTTTCCGTTCCAACACTTTTTCCATTCCATTTAACCAGCCCTTATTGCAAACGCTTTCCATCGGCCATCCACTATATACCGTATAACCAAGTTACTTCAGACACTTTTCCATTTTCCATCTTTTTTAAGCCACACTAAACACAAGCACTCGGTGCCCCTCCCATTTCTATACTCACACCCTGCTCTTTCCCTGTGCTTCACTAAGTGTCATCATACCTCAAATTTTATGTTTCTGCTAAAATACAATATATATTTTTTTTTTTACCCATACCCCGTGCTTACGGCCATTTGATATTTTCGCGCTACACGTAATGGCAAGAGTGGCCTCATTTCATTTTTCGGTATTCAGCCCTGCCCAGACAATAGTTTTTCCGGTTACCTTCGTAGACAAGTCATCCGCTATATAGGTAGCAGTCAAATAAGGTGCTCATAGTTTATCACTAGTTCTTGTCTGCTTATGGACCCTTTGCATTAATATTCCACCCAATGATATATATATATATATATATATATATATATATATATATATATATATATATATATATATATATATATATATATATATATATAGAAATATATATATAGATGTAGGCATATATATATATATATATACATATATATATGTGTGTATATGTCCATGTATATGCATACACACAGACACACACACACATATATATAGATAGATAGATAGATAGATAGATAGATAGACAGATACAGATATATCATTGGGCGGAATATTAATCCAAAGGGCTCATAAGCAGACAAGAACCTAGTGATATATATATATATATATATATATATATATATATATATATATATATATATATATATATATATATATATATACACACACATATATATATATACATACATACATATATGTATCTCCAACAAATACATCATCACCCATTCTGTCTCTCCGGCTAAAATCAGACGTACATCCAGACCAAACTCGAACAGACCCCGAACACTTCAGACATCACGAAGGGGGTCTTTAATGCACCCGAAGCGACCCAAGTCGAAGTTTTATCTATTTCTGATATTCACTCTGGATCCCGTCGAAAATAAAGCAACGGGGAAAAAAAAAAAAACTACGAAAGCAATAATGAAATTTACGGAAATATGAGAGCTCCCCTTGCGTAGGGTGTGTATAACCCATAATGGATATTAGCAAAAGCAATATTCTAACCCTTCTTCATGATGTGCAGAGTTCCCTCTTTGCAAATGCGAAATTATTTCATTTAGGAACCCTTGGAGATCGGGACCGGCGTCCCACTCCTAATGGAAAATGCATTAAACGTGGATAAACCGTCGCTGAATTTGCGATATTATACTCTCCTTCTTTCCAGTCGGTCGTGTTTCCCTCGCGATAATACTACTACGGGATTACTAATATGCCTGAGAGCGGTGCCTTCGTTTGTCTCATATTCCTTCATTAGATAATGCAGAAGAGGATATCCTGACTCTGTTCGAAAACGATTAAAATGTAAATAAGTCAAAAGGTATGAGGTGAAGGGCGCTGAATCAGGAGAAATATTTTGATTAAAATGACTGGATTCTGTATTTTAGAATAATTGTGTTCATTTCGTGTTTATCAGCTCGCGCGAAGGGATAAGTTGTTCCTTAAAAATATATATATATCTTTATCACTTGCATGAAGGATAAGTTATTCCTAAAAAAAGAATATATATATATGATTTTATCACTTGCATGAAGGGATAAGTTGTTTTTCAAAAAAAAAAAAAAATACTTTGAGGTGTTCAATCAACTGGTTTCCAAAATTATTGAACTTACTGCCATTGACAATTATTTCTGTCAAATCATTAGTTTTTTTTAAATAATAAGCCCGTCAAGGTTGAATCCCATTTTAAAAATAAACCAGCAATAAGCAAAGTGCTGCACTGAAAACAGCTGTCTTTAAAAAGATATGAAAGAAATGAGCCTCAAGAAATTATGTAAAAAGCGAATGAAATTAACAAGTATTCCAATTTGTTTCTTCGTAATGTGAGAAATAATTATTACGGGGATGGCTAGTTTAGCCCATTCTTCTTAAATTAGCAGCTTTCATCATTTTGCAGATACAAAATCAAAAATGAATTCTGTAAAGATCCCCCTCCCCCCAAAAGCATCTTAGTATATTTAAAGTTCTTGAATCAGCATAAACACTAAATATTAAAATGGTGTCATGTTACAAAATCTACTCGTCACTGTGTGTGTACATCATGAAGAGTCAATAACATGGAATGGCGATTTCCTTGCCGAGCCTGTAACCTCGGCACACACGCGCACACACACACACACACACACACACACACACATATATATATATATATATATATATATATATATATATATATATATATATATATATATATATACACACACATATACATATATATACATACACACACACACACACACATATATATATATATATATATATATATATATATATATATATATATATATATATATCACAAGAAATGGTTCCCAGGCTTTCCTACTGCCAAGTATTTTTACTGGCAAGCAAGAAATAGCATCACCGTGAAAGCAGTATCACATTATTTCATAAATTGCATTTTGCTGGACATGTAAAGCTATTTGATATTTCCGGGAACCTTGTTCAGCGGAAATTTTGAAAACACGTTCAGCAAAATATGAATTTTTCCCCACCATGCTCAAAGGTTTGTGAACAAACCAACGACAGAAAAGGCCAACTAAGTCATTTGCTTCTATTATAAGGCTTTGGAAGGATACCTGGAGAGAATTGTTAAAAAATTACTACCATAAGACAGAAATTTGGACTCATTTGTAATAATATAATTCTTAAAAGGACAATAATAATACCTGCCGAATTACTAGGCATAGGTCTATCGTTTTGCTTGACCAAGATTCCTTCCCTGGTTGTTACCATTCTTAAAGATTATTTTTTCCCTTACCGTGATGATTAGATAACTTTTACCATTGAAACTTTTTTTATACATATTCGAAATTAAGTTGTACTTGGAATAAGGCTTAAAATGGTTAGCATCACCTAATGAGTAGTTTGAGGGCATAGGTGCAGCCTAGGCTGCTAACCTATATTTTCTTGCATTACCAATCTATGAGGCATATCGTTTAATGAAAACTTAAATTGAACCATGATTTGTCCCACTTAAAAAATTACAGCTCTCGTTGAGAAACCACATTTGGTAAGAGGCATAATGTCAAACTACTCTAACGCTGCTACCTTTTCATCACTAACACTATAGTATTGACGGTATAGATAGTATCCTACCGGCCTACTATTGCCAAGACTTCTTAGTGACTGGCAAAATGCAGCAAGTGTCTTATGTTTCACAATAACATGTTTAAAAGACGAGACTTGTCACAACCAGTACCCTATTGGCCTACTTACTGCTAAGCATTTTCAATAACGAGCAAGGTCATTTTTTACTTCATATTACATGGCATATATGAGACTAATGAGGATGTGATTTCAAAACTGAAATGGCCACTGCACTTATGTGACAAAACTATATGCTTTATAAGGTCTCTGACATTTTAACAGAGCAAATGTATCTACTGCTAACAAGACAATTCACTGGCTAGCATAAAATCATGGGTAAATAAAAGTAGTTACGTTTTGCTTACCTGTGGAATATTATTCCATTTTCTCTTGTAGAGTTTCTGAACCCATTTCTGTAATTATAAGCTGGACAGCGTGATAATGAACAAAAATCACTTTGACACACTAAGCACCTATACTCAATTTCCGCAGTTCCCGGGTGTTTGAGGATTATCGTAAGCAGCGCCGCTCTAGTGGTAGCAGACCAAATTACGTAGTACTAGTGTACAAACAACGTTTACAGTATTATTGACCCACCATCATGCATCCAGTGTATGTATATATGTATGTAAGCAGCTTGCTACCAAATTAAAAATTTTCTTGGGATACATTGCAAGTGTAGCGTAAAAGAGATGTAGCATTTTATTCCAACGGTTATGACATAAATATGAAGCAATGGTCAGTCTCAGACTGAGAGCATACACGTGCTTGCTATTAATGTATGTAAATGTGCATGCATGAATGTTGTACACATCTGAATAATTCATGAGGTCCGTGTAATCCCCGCATCCTTGTGGAAGCTTTGTGTTGATACCGGGATGTAACTTCAGGTAGGCTCCCGTGATGACTGGCTCATTTTCTCTGCCAGCTAATTTGTTGTAATTTGTTTAAGCAGGAAAAAATCTCCGTCAAACGAGTTCACCTTCATTTCAGTACCTTGAAACGTTGTTTTGTTGCACTGCATGCGTTTTTTATGTTATCACCTTTTCGCTTTGTTTTGAAACGCCTTGTTAGTCAAATGAGACCGTTTTCTATTTTCGACCGTCATTTTTCACTTTGGTTCATACGACTGCCCGTTTCAAAATAACTTCAGGGTTTCATCAGTCACTAATTCTATTCTCATTTCCTCATTTTCACATACAAGGGTCTACGTACATTTTATCTTCCTGTTCTTTTTTTTTTTTTTTAAGAGCAATGAATCGCTTTGTTGAAAATTTTGGCAGAGATGCTTCATTTTCTATTCACTAGGGATGCCTCCTTCAAAGGAACCTTGGTGCAGGCCAGCATGAATCTGCAAGTGCAAGGTAGAAGAGTTTTGCATCAAAAGAAGTTGCTTGACCTTTAGAACCAGAAATTTAAAAAGAGTTAATAATATTAAAGAAGCCCTGCGGTTGCCGCTTCTGCTGGTGTTGTATATTTTAAAGTGACTCATGTAACAGTCAGTCATTTATGTTACGTCGCTGACAAAGGAAGAGTTGGTGCAAGAAATAGCGTTTGCTAGACAATGAGACAAAAAAAAAATGTAAGCAAATGATTCCACTCTTAAGCGTTTAGTATGAACGGATAGATAGATAGATAGATAGATAGATAGATAGATAGGGGAGAAATCCTCGGACAACATACACATTCCAATTTGTCTCTTTCTTACATCGAGTTCACGCTCAACTACAGCTCAGTGTTTTTCTTCGGTATATTCAAGGGCATATAAATCTTAGACCTTATGATTTCTCGTCACATTGTGTTCATGATCAAGAATCTATTCGTCCAAGTTTTATGTCTTTGTTCTTATTACTGACGTTCAGGATGATGGAAATCTCGTGGTTTTATTTTTTTACATTTACTTTTGTGTTTATTGGGTCTGTTCTCAGATTTTGTTTGCAGAATTGATACACCACGAAAATGAGCAAGGGTTCAGTACACTATAACCCTGGTAGTTGTGACGCCAGATAACTCTCAATTAATCAATCAATCAGTACACTATACAGGCGGAATAACATTAGTTAATAAATCTAGTACTGGAAAACCGGCTACAAAGCAGCGTGCACTAGGCCTACTAAGTAACTGACGTTATAAACGCAAGAATGAACATGTTCTTTACGTTGTATTTTTCAACCACTCGGAGTAGGTTGTACACCTTGGTAACAAATAAAACCACAGCCAGGCTGAATATGTTATACGACTCTGAAATCTTAAATCTTTCCACAATCTGTACGTCTGCAACTGTCGAAGCCTTGGGGGAAGAATGCAGCACCTGAGTGAGATTTTATTATAATACATAT
>NC_089746.1:56606511-56631511 GCF_040412425.1 Macrobrachium rosenbergii | reverse complement strand
AATGAAGGGAAGTGTGCTTCTCATTATAATAAAAGTGTCACTGAAGTGAAACGGAAACAAGAAAATTCAGTGAAAATTTAAGTATATGGAAAATGATGAATTGTTTCACTCCTGATAGTTAAAAATACATTTTAAACGAACTTATTTTCTTCTAGCGATTGTAATGAAGATAATTTTGATTCTTCAGCAAAAGGTTATAGATATCTGAATATTTAGTCGCAATGCTCCTTATTCTGGGATCAGCATTTTACACAAGAAAAAGGATATGTTTTCAGAATGCCATAATAGCAGTATTAAGGTTAAACTTAAGCTCAAGAAACTGATGTTTATGAATTTCCCCAGGTAGGTTACACATCTTAAAGCAATGATTGTTAAACAGGACCAGTAAGCTATAAAATAGAGTTGTCTGTATATTTTCTCAATTTGTACATTTTCTCGGTTTCCAGAACGGTTAATACAACGCAGACATGTCCCAGTTAAAGGTTCAGAGCGACCCGTCTTACACCCCCGTCGCTGCGTCACCAGACGGTAAGGCACAATTGCAACTGCCATTTTCTAAATGGAAAAGTAGAAAAGTAGAAAGATTGTTTCCGTAACGTAAGCTTATTTTGGCGATGAACGTCAGATTAGAAATGAAATGTTCTTCTTTTATTCATTCCATTATCTCTTTTTTTATTTCATTTATGAATTTTATTTTAATTTATTGAAAAATATGAAGTTAAGGCACGTGCCTCTCATGGGCTAGAGGTCTCCAAGCATTCATGTGGGCACATACACACGTATACACACGCACACACACATTCGCACACGCATACAAAAGCACACGCACACACATATATACATGTATGTATATATATGTAATACATATATTTATATACAGTATATATATATATATATATATATATATATATATATATATATATATATATATATATATATATATATATATATATATATATATATATATATATATATATATATATATATATATATATATATAGAGAGAGAGAGAGAGAGAGAGAGAGAGAGAGAGAGAGAGAGAGAGAGAGAGAGAGAGAGAGAGAGATGGGAGAATTCACAGCGTTTACAAGAATTTTGTCCCGCTGAGTGTAGTAAGAAGTCTAAATCAGAGACAAATTGAAGTGGTCCCATCTACAGAGCAGTATTTTTGATTGGCAATAACAATTTCCAAAAATTCTATATATTAATGAAGTGTATATGCCGATAACCACTGATCAGAGCTTTGCCAATATCTAGTAAATGACATGTTTCTTATTTTCCATTTGGATTACTATATATTACGCATTTTCCTAAAAATGTGTTGTGGATTGAGAGAGAGAGAGAGAGAGAGAGAGAGAGAGAGAGAGAGAGAGAGAGGGTTCAGAGCCTACGGGGTTTATATACCAAAAATGTGATTATACCTAATCTCAAGTCTTTACAAGATATTCACAGTGTTACAGCATTAATCACACAAATATACATATATACAGTATACACATATATATATACACATATATATATATATATATATATATATATATATATATATATATATACATAATAATCATATATATATATATATATAGTATATATATATATATATATATATATATATATATATATATATATATATATATATATATATATATATATATAAAACATCCACAACACGCACACCCACACATACACTTATACTGAGTAAGGGAAAACCAAATAACCCACTTGGTGCCTGAAGGCGTTTCACGTGCAAGTTTTATTAGGTATTCGTCAACGATTTTAGAAGATGGGAGGGTGATGTTTGCATATCATCTTACGGTCTTCCTTTTTATATTGCTTTTGCGCTATAAATTATTTGCTAACATTCTGGAATGCTGACAATAGTGGTTTTCAAATATGTTGACACTTTCGTGCAGTGTTTTATGATGTGGGTTTTATATATCAGTATTATTCGAAATTTATGTGTGCATATGTTCTTAGAGAAATGATAGCAAAAGATCAGTATCGAACTTTGAAAAACTTGAAAAAAACCACAGATTGATAATCCACACTGGAACTGTATGTGGATTTCTTAAATATATTTGTTCTCCAATTCGTGGTTTTTTAAAGCTCTCAGAGAAATTGAATTTATACCCGTACTGAGCAAATGTGAAAAATATTGAACATTGGGTGGTATGATGTATTCATGCACATACCAATTTTAAAAATCTGTCAAAGTTTTTGGCTTTTCGGAATGCTCAGTTAGAAAAAAAAAATACTGAAAGAGAGGCCAGGGTAGGAACTTTTCATTGCATAGATGTGAGATTTGAGAATGATAGTAAGCACTAAATCTTCACTTTCAACAGAGGAAGATGGCAGAAAGAAGGAACCTTCGTCAAAAAAGAGAGTACGCTACATGAAACAGGTAGGACATGATAATGAATAGCAACTCCCATTAGTTATATATAAATATTTCCGCGATTTCTTCATGAACATTTACTGTGATTTTTTCAAGTACAAAATTGATGTACTCTGTGTGATATGAATAGAGAGCATTTATGGTCGCCATGCTATTAATTATTCATCAAACGTATGTATGTACGTATTAATCTTTTCTGGCAGGCAAGGACGTTATGTTGATGAGTAGTAAACAGATGTATGTATGGATGAATAACTGATACCTGTTATTCATTTCAAATCCCAGCCACAAGCATACTTGCTTACACTGTTACCCGTGCTATACTAACCAACCAAATCTCTAATTACAGGTGGGTCTGTTCGTCCTGACGACCCTGGGCCACATAAACTTCGGCATGGGGCTCTCTTGGCCAAACACCATCGCCTCAGACATCCAGAGGGACAACAAGACCCTCCTGGGCACAGAAATGGACCTCTCTGATTGGCAGTTGGACATGACAAGTGAGTGGGACTTTCCGGGTTTTCTGGGGGCATTTTGAGTCGTGTGGCGTGCAAAAAAGAAAAGAAAAAAGAACATAAAAATATCGTCGTTGTGGTAGCTAATTGCAACCTTGATCGTAGCGTTCTCTGGTAGTTTTGGGTTGCGCAATGGATAAAAAAAGATAAAGAAAAAGTATCGCTATTGTCGTGGTTAATTCCAAGTGGGTGACTCAACATATATGTGGAAGACGTCTTTGATTCATCTTGCGTATACCTTGTAGTCTTTATTCTCTCTCTCTCTCTCTCTCTCTCTCTCTCTCTCTCTCTCTCTCTCTCTCTCTCTCTCTCGGGGCACAAACACACACACACGTTAAATTTAAGAAGTGAATGAAAAGTGTTGAAACATAAGAAACTGTTAGGAAGAGTTGAAACAATAGTTTTAAGTAAAGTGTTTCTGGTGAGAACCGGATTCAGATGGAAAGGTTAATGAGAATGGGAATTCTAAATTTAAAGACCGAGTGTACACATTCTGCACGAAGAAAGTAGTCTTAGTTTGCTGCAGTATTTTCGAAATATTGCTGAATGTATAAAAACAACAGAGGCACAGCTAAATGGCGCTTCTTTTGGGTGAATTTGCCAAGCTTATGTTTTAAAGTCTAGTGCAACTTATCCTTTGAAAAACGTTCATTTGAGTTCCATCATGTATTTGCTGATAAAGATGAAAAATTAACAAGAAGACGGTTGAAAGATTGCATAATTCTATATCTGGGAAAGACTTGAAAGTGACTGTGGAACTTGATAGCGAGGACAATAGGAAAGTTCAGACTTAAATAACTCCAGAAGCCCCTGAAACTGATAAGGAAATGCACTGTGGTACTGAGTGTAATCATTTGATGTTTCTATGAGAGGCAAGTTCCAGAGAAATGAATGGGAAATATGATTAGTCCTATTTCAAAATGAGCTGTGGAAGAACGTTCATGATTTGTAGCGTCTGAAAACTGCTTATCATACCTGGGAAAGTGTATGAAAGCCTTTTGATTTAGAAATTGAAAAAATAAAAAAAAATTCTTAATAGTTTAAGGACTGAGAGTACGGTGAAAACACTGTGAATAAAATACAAAGCTTCGATAACTTGGTGATAGAAATGATGGAGAAGTAATACATAGACTGCAGAGTATGATGCTGAAGTAAGAGTTAGGAGCAATTAGAAGGTTTGTGATGAAAGCGAAGATTATATAAAATTACCAGTATAAAAGAACAGTGGTTCTAAGAAAACTGCGGCTGCCTAATATTCACTTGATTATAGTCATGCGAGAAACCGCAGGAGAACCGGGATGGTACTATGAACTGAAACCAGATCATCATGTATTTCAGTTAAGGCAGTGGTAATTTATGGTAGCGAAGAGAAGTTATAGAAACTGGTGGACATTTTTTAAAGTATCTGTAGGAGGAACAAGGAGAAAGTTATCGTAAGAAGGAACATGATATGGACAATAAACAGGAAGGATAAACGTTTGTGTGGACCGTGATTAACTCATTTAGGCATTTGAAGGTAAAATCAGGGGCAAAACTGAATGGTGGTTAATCGTGCAATAGATGATACAATGAAGGTAGCCGAGACTGAAAAAAATCGACTTAAGAACTTCATTTAAAGAAGCAAAAATTGCAAATTCGATATCTGAATTGACTGACCACCTCTTCAGGAAACTGAGGTTACTGGGTTTGAATAATGGGAGACCAACTGTATTTAGCATTTCTGGAAAGAGAAGAAAAAAGGTAATAACTTAAATAAAACAAAGAGATCATAATCCCTGTAGGTGGTCTAGTCATATGCACGAGAAAGAGGGGCGGAGGTGATCCGGAGAGAGAATGGATTGAACCCAAAAGTTGTGTTGACTTTTGGTGGAGGTTTTAGGTGAAAGATCCTTATGTGCTAGAAGCAAAGTAAATAGGATTAATAAAATACATGAAACAGGGGCTGATGTGCATTTATGAGACTTCGCCTAGGTGAACCGACTCACACATTTTTTTTTATGGTTAGCTTGTTGGTTAAATAAAATTGTTTTATTGTTTTGAATCGTCGTTTCCAATACAATTATGAAGTAGCTTTTGCCATTACTTATAAAAAAACCCACGATCACTCCAGATGAGTTTTGATTACGTTTAAAGATTTGAAACACTTTTCGAAAAACAGAAAGAAAGAAAAAATAGGAATGCGATATCCGAAGGCCTGCTCCTTCATCTATTTTTGTTGCTTTTGGTGTTTTAAGGCTTGGTCCTTTCAAGGCTGGCTTTTTGTAGTCACTTCAAATTACCGGTTTCCATTACACGATAAATATACCTGGGACAGTTGGAATCGTGCACGTGCATCGGCATCACTGGAAAAAATATATACATGGAAAAACTTACATAAATAAAATAATCGTGATTAAAGCCAAAAAAAAAAATGCAAAAGGAAAATCCGGAATGCTCAGATTTAACAGAATATAGGAAAATTATCCCCAACAAAAAAATATGTGGCAATGATAAAGAAAAAAATCAAAGAATTAAAAGACAATAACAAGGTGCCTTTGTTCCCAAAGGTCAAGGCCTGCAACACCTTTCCTCCTTCGAGTGATTCGTGTTGCCTCTTTAAAAAGTCGTTCGTTCTCTTATGTCTTTTTCTTTCTTGTTCTCTTTCTTTGTAGATGGGCTGAACGTTACACTCTGTCTTTTGATTTTTTTTACTTTTTCTTTTTGAAGTGCGTTAGAAAGTAGGTCACTTACGTCACGTCATTTAACAAACTCGTATCTCTCTTAATGCGTGGGTTTAAAATTCTAAATACTGATTTTATTTATCTAGGAATTTATTGGTGATACACTTTCAAAGCTTCCACAGTAAATATAGACCTTATGCAATAAACTCAATAACATTTGTCATACTGAGCTTTAACCCACTACATACGTTGACTAGTGTTCGTATACTGTCAAAAATGAGGGTAACAGGAAAGAGAGCGAGACAGAAAGTGCCATAGACCAGTGGTGAGAGATGCTAGCCCTAGGCTGGACGAAGGTAATTCTAAACATGGGAGGCCATTACTACCGTAGTCTTTCATCGCTAAACAACACAAAAAATACACATTATAAATAAAACTTCTTTGTATATAACCTTTAATTTATGAAGTTACAAGTATTTATGCAATCTAACTAAAATAGCCTTCTCAAACATTATATTGCATTTTGTTAAAGTTCCAGCTACAGATGTGCAATCTTGTAACAGGTATAGCAGTGGAATATCCGGTATGTACGGTTAATAAAGTAAAGAATTACATTCTATTGATATTAATATGTAAAAGTTTATGATATGTTGTCATGCCAAAAATCAGGTAACCTGGTAATTGATTGTAGTGGGTTGTAGACGATACAGAGGAAGACATGGGGCTAGCAACCCCATCCAACTATCCTAGCTGATAATTGGGGAAACAGTACTATTTTTGTAGCAACTTCCAGTTATAAAAAGGAGCACACACAAACACATATATATACAAACATATATATATATACATATATATATATATATATATATATATATATATATGTATAAACTATATATATATATATGTATATAAATATATATATATATATAATATATATATATATATATGTATATATATATATATATATATATATATATATATATATATATATATATATATATATATATATATATATATATATATATATATATATATATATATATTTCACGCTTAAATACTACTCTTCAATGTCACTGTAGTCTTACATATAACTAGTTACCTGCAAACATATATTTTCAAAAATAACCTAGGGAGACGATTCATATCTATTCCCTTCTGTCTTGACACATGCATTTTTTTTCCACAAACCTATTTAAAACATTTTACTTCTTCATTCATTTGCATATGGTACAATTTCTTTTCCCATAAAATTTTTACGATTAGCATAAGTAATTTCGCATATACTTTCCAGGCAGTCTGTTGTTCGTCGGGACGCTTCCAGGCTTCCTCTTCGGAGGTTGGCTCGTGGCGAAGTTAGGAAGGAGGAGGTCGATGATGGTCGTAGTCCTTCCTTGCGTCCTCGGGTGGTCCTTCGTGGCGTTTTCCTTCAATCCAAGCACGCTGCTCATCGGCCGGTAAGCGCTTGAGATTGGCTCTGGCTAAGCATCGTTGGAAATAGGTTGGAGTTGGATTGAATGAAGAAGGATATAGATGGATAGACCAGTATGGATCTAGGAAGGGTATCAAGATAGTTAATCATATTCTTCGTCATGTTATGTAGCTTGTTTTTTATTAGGTCACGAGGATGCTCCAGCTTTTGTGTATATATGAATATGTATGTATATATTATATATATATATATATATATATATATATATATATATATATATATATATATATATATACACATATATATACACACACACATATATATATATATATATATATATATATATATATATATATATATATATATATATATACACATATATACATAATATATATATATATATATATATATATATATATATATATATATATATATATATATATATATATATATACATACATATGGGAGCCATAGTAACGCCTAAATGTGGAAAATAAAGACTAAATTTCAGAGACCAAACTGTCTCTCCCTCAGGAAAATAGTGAATGAGAAAAAGTTACAGAAAAGCTGTATTTATACCAGAAGATCCATAGGTCCGCCATTAAGTCACTCCAGTTGACAATTTCTCTTTAATCTTCTTGATCACTGGTTGGAGGAATATCTTATCTATAATATCTGAGTCTCAAGGCGCCTCTTGAGAGATTCATAGCATTTCTTTGTTTAATCAAGGCTGATTCCACCATCTGGCTTTTGAACCGACAATTGCTGCTATAAATCATACGAGACACATTCCAGTTTATGCTGTGGTTATGGTTATTTATGTGGTTAAAAATAGCTGAGCTCTGTTGTCCATACCTAATTGAACGTTTATGCTGTATTAATCTTTGGGGGAATGATTTGCCTGTGAAACCGATATGAGACTGGTCACAGTCAAGGCAAGGGATTTCGTAAACTCCTGTGTCTTTGGGGACTGGTTTTTGTTGGACGTTAATCAGGGATTTGGCTAGGGTATTTAGGTAAGTAAAAGCAATTTATTCTTATGGATTTTGCTCCCCGGATCTCCTGGAAGAGGACATTGAACTACTCCGTAAGCAGCTGTCATCTTTAAAGTACCCTGACCATTTAATTGAGAAATCGATCCACAAAGCAAACACTATTTTCTACCTTCCCCCCCACCCCAATAACAGGACCAGAGAGACCCACAACAACAACAAAAAAATCCCACACCTAGACAGGATTAAGACGTTGACACAGACACTTGGAAACCCTAAGCCTTTTGCTTTTACCTACCCAAACACCTTAGCCAAATCCCTGATTAACGTCCAATAAAAACCATTCCCCAAAGACACAGGAGTTTACGAAATCCCTTGCCTCGACTGTGACCAATCTTATATCAGTTTCACAGGCAAATCACTCCTCCAAAAGATTAATACAGCATAAACATTCAGTTAGGTACAGACAACAGAGCTCAGCTATTTTTAACCACATAAATAACCATAACCACAGAATAAACTGGAATATGTCTCGTATAATTTATAGCAGCAATTGCCGGTTCAGAAGCCAGATGGTGGAATCAGCCTTGATTAAACAAAGTCTCTCAAGAGGCATCTGGGATTCAGATATTTTATAGATAAAATCTTCCTTCAACCAGCGATCAAGAAGATTAAAGAGAAATTGTCAACTGGAGTGACTTAATGGCGGACCTATGGATCTTCTGGTATAAATACCGCTTTTCTGTAACTTTTTCTCATTCACTATTAGCCTGAGGAGAGATACAGGTCGGTCTCTGAAATATAGCCTTTACTTTCCACATTTTGGCGTTTTTATGTGCTCTCTTATATTTGATGGAATTCTGTTTTAACAGAAAATACTTCATATATATATATGATATATGGATATATATATATATATATATATATATATATATATATATATATATATATATATATATATATATATATATATATATATATATATATTTATATATATATATATATATATATATATATATATATATATATATATATATATATATATATATATATATATATATGAAATAAGTAAAACACTATTTGAACGTTTGCAACCCTATATTTCAGTGTGTGTTCACTGTAGAATTTTACCAGTGAACAGAGGCACAGTGTGTGTGTATTACAGTAAAAGACATTCATTAAATTGTACCTGTCATAAATTATAATCTTTATAACAATGATAAGTATATATATAAAACGTGTGAATCATACTAATCTTTTATAACAATGATAAGTAAAACCATCCATAAATGAATTTTGAGTGTTTATGCTCCAGTGACTATGTTAGTATTTTAAAAGGGACCTTTTACTATTCTAAATTTCTACATCCATTGTACAAATATGCAAACGCCCTCCTTTCCAGATTTCAGCCCTAGAAGTTTCATTCAAATGCTTAATAATTATGTTTTAAAAAAGGAGAGATTTAAGCTTTTCAACTCATTGATGCCCATATTGGCTTCCTGGTGACAGTTTTCCATCACTCACCTGTGATATTTGCTTACTGAACGCTCATATCATACTGACTTGAAAGTGGTTGTCCTCTATTAGAGACTAATATTCATAATGAAGGATAACAATTTGTTTTATAATCTAAGTCAGCCATCTGATAATATGGAAATATGGACACTAGACTGGATACACAAGGTCTAATGTCCATGTTTCCATATTATTAGATGAAATGACTTAGATTACAAAAACAAATTGTTATCCTTCATCATGAACATTAGACTCTAAAAGAGGACATCTGCTATCAAGTCAGTATGATATAAGCATTCGGTAAGCAAACATCAAAATGACTGATACTGAACAGTCACTAGGAAGCTAATATGGGCATCGGTGAGTTAAGAAGCTTAAGTCCCCCCCTTTTATAAAACATAATGATTAAGCATTTGACTGAAACTTCTGAGGTTGAAATCTGGATGCATCATATTAACTTCCACAGGTTCATCAACGGCATGGCATATGCCCTACTTGTCGTAGCCGTGAGGACCTACTTATCGGAGATTTCGGACACGGCCATCCGCGGGGCAGCCATCTTGAGCGCCGAGTGCATGAAGAGCTTAGGGGCAATCCTCATCGTGGGCATCGGCATGCTGGGCACCTGGTATCAAATAGCGTTCTTCTGCATCGCGGAGATCCTGTTCTTCGGCCTGGTCGTGGTTCCCTTCTTGCCCGAAAGTCCGACGTATCTGACGGTGACGGGGAAAGAGGACGAGGCGAGGAGTGTCCTCCGACGCTTGAGGGGCTCTTACTTCGACCTCGAGACAGAGATCTCCCAGCTGAAGAAGCACAACGTCCGATCGGACGGAAGCAGCGGATGGGGCGTCCTCCTCAAGAAGGACATCATGAGGAAGTGCTTGATCGTCTTCGGACTGTTCGGCATCTCCAACTTCTGCGGCACAGAGGTCATCAAAGCTAATGCCGTCCGAATCCTGCAGACTTCGGGGCTCTCCTTCGACAGGGATGCCAGCTCGATCGTCGTTTTCGTGCTCTTGCTCGGTGGTAATATCTTCCAGGCTCTTATGGTGGACAGGGTGGGCAGGAAGAAATGTCTCATTCTGTCGTTGGTTCTCCTCGTTTTCGCTTACACCATTCTTGGCACTTACGTCTTTATTGAGTCGTCAGCCGCGGAGGAAGGGTAAGGAATATAAAGAACTGTAGCTACATTGCGTGCAGTAGTTGGTTTGGGCAACAGTGTTAACCTTAACAACAGAAACACTTATACGTAATCGCTTACACATAACACATACTGTACATGCATACACACACATATATATATATAAACACACTAGCTGACCAACTCGGCGCTGCCCGGGAAAACTCTGAATGACAACCAATAAACTCTCTCTCTTTCTCTTTCTCCTCCCTGTCATCCCCTCTACTCTCTCTCCTCCTTAACACCCCCTCTACTCTCTCTCTCTCTCCCTTTCCTGTTAAGATAGTTACCGCAATTACATTGCCCAGCATTTTTGACATTTTATATTTCACCCCTTATCACCCACCATTCGTATCGGGGCTGAACTTGGACTTAAAGGGCATTGGGAAAGTTACTATTCAACTCAGCAACCTCGAAAACTATGGATTAGACATTAATATGTCATTTTTGACATTTTATTTTTCACCCTTTTTCACCTCCCCTTCCTATCTGGGCTAAACTTGGGCTCAAAGGGCATCGGGAGTGTCGCCATTCATCTCAGCGACCTCGAAAACTATGGATTAGACACTAATATGTTGTTTTCGGTTATTTTTACATGTCATCCCCTTCCCACCCCACCCCCTTTGATGCCAGTGATGTCTTGCCCCCAAAGTGTTCTTTTTCCCAGATAGTAAGTCATATGTAGGCTATACCGAAACAAGGTATGATAAATTCGTAGGGTTTATTTTATAACTAAGCCTACAAGCAGAACCATCACCGTTTCATGGAAGCCCTTCCCACTCCCACCCCCTTTGGTGCCCTTTGGTGCTAGTGATGTCTTAACCCCACAGTATTTTTTTCAAGATAGTAAGTCATATGTATACCAAGTTTGGTTGAAATTACTCAATGCATTTCATAGTTGTGCTGGAACCTACACACACACACACATATGTTTTTCAATTTATGTAATATCATATATATATATATATATTTATATTATATATATATATATATATATAATGCATTTATATATATATATATTATATATATATATATATATATATATATATATATATAATATATATTTATATATATATATATATATATATATATATATATATATATATATATATATATATATATATATATATATATCACAAATAGATCAGACTGAAGTCTTTTATTGAATGTCTACTTTCATGAATGCTATATCTGGTAAAAACGACAGCTTTCAACAACCATCAAAAGACGTCTGTTAACCATAAACTCGCTAAAAAAAATGATTACTAACAATGTTCATTCCGCCTTCCAAACTTATCCTCACATACTGTTTCAGATCTGACATGGGAGGAAGCTGGAACTGGATACCAACAGTTTGTCTGATGGTGTGTGCTTTCAGTAGCAGCTTAGGCATAGGTCCCACGCCCTGGATGCTTGCTGTCGAATACTTCCCTACGAGCATTCGATCTCAGGTTAGTCTCCAGATGATGGAGTCCTGAATGATTTTGAGAAGTAAATGGTATTATACTTTTTTATTATTAGGCTTAACTTTATTTACTACATGAAGAAGAGGTCGGAATGAAATGATTCACCCTGTCTTAATACAGAAATCAGTCCAATGGTAATTTATAGCTTACTTCAATAACTGATATCCAGTGACAAAGATATTTTCATAATGCGCATGATGAGGGCATGAAATGAAAGTTTGTCACAAATAATTCACCAATTTATGCGGAATTAAGCATAATGAGTTCGGCAGGAGAGAGAGAGAGAGAGAGAGAGAGAGAGAGAGAGAGAGAGAGAGAGAGAGAGAGAGAGAGAGAGAGATTAAGTATGATGCATGAGTAGTAACCCCACCACAAGAGAAAGAGCTTATTCTCTCCCTCTTCCATTCGGATTCAAGTCTTGTAAGGAGTCTACCAAGTCAGTGAAATAAGTAAACAAGAAAAAAAGTTATCTAAGCAGCATTGAGAATATAATGTAAGATATTCTAATGTATTATTCCTTGTCACAGGTGATGAGTGTATGCACCTTCTTTGGAAGTCTCATGAGTTTTGCCTCCCTTCAAGTTTACAGTCCCCTGCAAGAAGCACTGACTCCAGCCGGCCTTTATTGGAGTTATTCCTGTTTCGCCATTATTGGCATCATTTACACTCTGACAATCGTCGAAGACACCACCGGACAGAAGGTGGGATAGAAATGAGAGCTGATACCGTCTCAAGGTGCGATTATTAGTGTCTTCATTAAAACAGAGATGGCGCTGGAGGTAGTTCAATCGATTACTAATGACTTTCCTTGAAACTCAAACGCTGTAAGTTTGTGCAGATTGACAAGGAAATCGTTTTTCTCATAAGTACCTTTCTTGTAATACTTTATTTTGATGACAACAAGATTTACAAATGTAGTTAACAGTTTGCATATCTTAGGAGAGTTAGATTAACTGGAGGAAATCAACTTCTACTTAATCTGTGTATAAGTTACATTAACATTGTCAAGCATTTCCGTTATACATAATGAAAATAAATGTTGCTCTTCTTTGTACACATATGAATGTTCTATACTTTATTATTCCCCGACGGTAAGTAAATATTCTAAAAAAAAAAAAAATTAGTTTTAATTTTCTTTCCAAGTCAGTATGTAAGAGTTTAATTCTTACGTTTTAATTTTTTTCCTTTTCTAATGTAAAATTTTCTGTTAATTTTTCTTAAAGACAGGTTTTTTTTATCTTACAGTTTCACTATAAGATTTCTAAAAACTATTTGTGAAAAAGAAACTCATAAGGAGTTATTTGAAATAAGGATAGAAGTTAGACATAGGACGTACTTTATAAGCTTAGTGGCACTATGATATTTTTGATCTTTTTATTTTCTTCAATAAATGGATCAATTTGAATATTCTATTGTCGTTTCACTGCACTATGCATTTTCCTACTATATACTTCGTTATATTATTATTATTATTATTATTATTATTATTATTATTATTATTATTATTATTATTATTATTATTATTATTATTATTATTATTATCTGGTCTAGCAAATACTTTGTCTATTTTTTATTAATAAAAGACTAATTACCTTGTTAGTACTTTAGTATGGAACTACACAATATCACAGACTGCCATTCACCCTTACCAGTTTAGTTACATGTATTTTCTTATCATTATGAGTAGTAGAAAGCACATGTAACTGTAGGGAGTAATTATTCTCCTGTTATGTTGGCTAAACGGGCAATTAAACTGCTAGAAACTGACATATAGTATGAAACTGTACGTCTGAAGACTTTCATTCTCATTAATGAAGACCTGTCAATTTATCAAGAGGCTCTGATTCAGTCCATGATTTGAAATTTTACTTCCGACAGGTGGTTTTATTTTTTTTTTTTTTTTTAGATCAAGTCGTTTGTCAATCTACCTGTCTGCTATGTGAAAACTAATGAATGGACTGTATTCGATATTTTAAAAATCAGTTTTGCTTTTGATTTGTTTATCGTTACTGTCACTGTTATATACTTCTTGAAAACACCAAGTCGTAACGAAATTATTACCTTGAAGCAAAACATGCGCACAAAAACTGTCGTTTTCAGACTAAAGGTTTTTTGCCCCTTGGAAGGGCTCCTTAAACTCTGATACTTCTAGTTATCATTTAAGATACGACTGCTAACCCTGTGCTCATCTAAGTTCTGTGCTGCGACTGATAACAACCGATTGCTTACCAGACATTTAATTTAAATAAGCGGAGGAACTAATGGTTTCAATGGGACATGTCTCTATTGGTATGCTCTCACCTGGGATTCGAACCCTGGTTACAGACACACACATAGACATAAATATATATATATATATATATATATATATATATATATATATATATATATATATATATATATATATATATATGTTAGTGCACGATTACCATATTTTTTCACGTATATATATTATAATAATGATCAAATTTAACTTTCCTTTAAATGTTTCATAGGTACGAATAAATTGAACTATGCGCGATAAATCCAAAGGATTTACCGCACATAGTTCAATGCTTTCAGATTTATATGATTTTCATAGGACAGGGCTCCCCCGATTGGCTTTTGTAAGAGCACATGCCTCGTAGAAGTTTTCGTACAGGGGGTCGGCATTTCGTAGAGTAATATTTCATTCCTTCCAGCCTTGAAATACGAGTATTTGCAAGACATAACTTGAGCTTCATGCTGATATAAATACATAAGTACACCGGCAATATTTCCATATTAACGAATGACTTTTAAGTGCCATTTACTGACGACGCAATTTTCCGGAGTCCATTCAACTTTGGCACTGGTAAAGCACCAGAACATCTCCAGTCAGAAACAGTTAAGCAACAGTATGATGCAACGAAGTCCAAGAAGCATTAAGATATATTTTGCTATCAAACGTCTCTAAGGTCATCAGTACTGACATAGTTCCACTTAGCCTAAGTTAAGCACGAATAAAACTAGCTATGCAATTATTCTCTAAACTATGCTTTTCATCATCCATTGTTTCTACAAACTTTAAGAGAGAGTTCAGATGAAGAGACAATGCATTAAGGTTATGAATCTTGAATGAAAAATACATTACAGTAAGGTGTTCGATTATTTGATTATACTTAAATTAGTTCATCAACGCGTCCTTAATGTAAATGGGAGTTAAGAGGGAGAGATAATTGAATAGTTTAACAATTGGGGAAAACATTTTTCATAAATGTCCTTTCGCCTCTTCCGTGAAAAATGAAATCTCGGCAGTTTCTGGCAAGACTCAGAGAGTTAGTTTTTGGTTTCTCGTGATAAAGGTTTTCAAGAGTGCAGACAGAGCCCTCTGAGGACCAAGAAAAGAAACAATACCTAGGGAGCCGGTTCTCTCCTGACAAGCACATTACGTAAAACCTTGTAAGAGAAAAAGCACGTTCACTTTCCCCAAAGAAATACTTGAAATATGTGGGTCTCTGGCCTTCCATTTGCGAGCATTTATAAGCAAAGATTTTACAGCATTTCCCTTCACAGTTTACCATTCCACGTCGCAACCAAAATACATCCGGTTAGAAATAACTGAGCTACAGTGTGTTTCTCCTTTACGGGAAACATTTTCCAGTGTCGACGGTGGCGAATCTTATCAATATATCTGACCAAATTATCCTTGGATCAAGTGCTTTGCCTCAGGCGACTAGCAAGTCTCGCCAACGCTCTCAGCTTGCTGTGGCACAGTTGAATACAATACTGAAGATTGCTGCAACTCAATCTCTTGGTCTAAACTTTGACGTATTAATCCTGAATAAACAGTTTCAAGTGTCGGGTAGCGGGAGTACCAGGAGATGAGATATCATTTGTACAGGCAATTTACAATAATAATAATAATAATAATAATAATAATAATAATAATAATAATAATAATAATAATAATAATAATAATAAAATAAATAAATAAATTAATAAACTAATAAATAGACAAAAATGTATTAAAATGCAGGAGAATAGCATAATAATAATATACTAATAATAATAATAATAATAATAATAATAATAATAATAATAATAATAATAATAATAATAATCACCCAGTCGAATAGGACGACTGTGATAGACAACAACAACAACAACAACAACAACAACAACAATAATAATAATAATAATAATAATAATAATAATAATAATAATAATAATATTCCCCAGTCTTATAGGATGACTGTGATAGACAATAATAATAATAATAATAATAATAATAATAATAATAATAATAATAATAATAATAATAATAATAATAATAATAATCATTATTGGTGCTCTGCAGTCAACCTCGATTCAAGTGTATTGAATGCCCAGCTTAGTGTACACAAAATGAAATCTGTCCGGCTGTAGCAACTGACTTTGACGCCCTTGGAGTAGAGGTTCATGCCATACAACTCTGCCAGTACCGCTCCAAAATCCATAACACTCTGCCATTTGATTTCGCTTCCAGTCCTCGTGTGCACTAAATTGGTTAATTCAGCCTTGAAACGTGTATCCAGTAATTTGATTTTGAAATGCACATTTCGAATAAATTAATTTGTTTCGTCTCGCCTACTCAATGTAACGGGCGCGTCATGCAGTAATATATCAGACATGAAAATGCTAAAAACGGGACTGGCTATACGTTTTTCTCTTGATTAATAAAAAAAAAATATATTCATTCATTTAATTAATATTTGGTCTAGGTTTGATTGTTTGATCTTTTGATATTTGATGGTTATTTTTCTAACCTTTTTTTATTCGGTTGTTTATTTTGTTATATTTGCTGCTTTTTATGTTTCTCTGGTAAGTCTAAATAAAACCCCATGAAATTCGATATATTTAAAAGATCACCAACTAAAAGATGTATGTTGTGTAAAAATGCAAAAGACTGGTGGTTTACGTTAGACTAAAAAAAAAAACTCTTTCTTTTATAAATTACTGGATATATAACGTTGTCGTGTCAATATCAATCCTTCTTTGATTAAATATAACAATTCTGCAAAACATAACGACTCCAAAATATTATACACAGTATCAATGAAAATGAAATATATATATATATATATATATATATATATATATATATATATATATATATATATATATATATATATTTATATATATATAATTTCTTTCCATATTAATTCACTCAGGTCTCTCTGTTAACAGACAGACAATACGAATGTAGTTTAAAATAAAAGAAAGTTTATGGTGACTTGTCAACATATTTATGTGTATGTGACAAAAGATGCAAGAGTTGACAAAATTTTCGTTCTTCTTTATTTCATTTTATTCTCTTCTACAAATGATATTTATAATGTTCTACTACTAAGATTAGGCGAGTGGCCGCATTCTCTTCCTTTGGGATAAGATCAATCAATGATTAGCTCTGGGACTTCATGCTTAAAAGTCCTTAGGGCAAACGGCAGGTGACAGAATGTTATTTATCTTCATCCGTGCTTATAAAAGACAATATGTAGCAAAGTGCATTTTCCCGATGTAAATGGAAATAAGCTTTTCATATTCATGTTAATTCATATATGTAAGCTTTCAACATTTTCTTGTATAAATGTTTTTGTAAAATGGGCGGACAAATTATTGCCTTCGCCACGTTATATCGCTTACATGCTTCCTCGGGGCAAGGCACTATGCTGACATACAAATCAATTAACCCAGAAAAATGAAACGGCTATCATCACCCTTTAACAATGAATCAAGATCGAACTTCTTGTGGTAAAAAATTCTGCATCATCAGCTGCTTCCTATACTTGCACAGAAGGCTCACCAGAAGCGAGATGGCTCACAATCTGAAGCGTGTCGATTGCAATAAAGAAACCATTTCCCAACAACAGAATAACGCCAGATAATGAATTACTCATCGACAGACACCGACGAATTCTACAGGAAAAACGAAGGACTGGAATGGAATGTAATATAAAATTTAGGGCAAAGGTCGAGCGCTTGAACCTATGAGGTCATTCACCGCTCTAAGGGAAACCGAGATTTTAAAGGTGCAACAGGAGGAAAACTTGCAATTGCAATATAAAATAAATGATAGAAGAGGGTGGAAAGTAAGTTGGAAGAAAGAAGATATGAACGGAGGTGGAGTAAAACGAGTGGAAGGGGTTACAACATGGGGGGGCGGGGAGGGGCGCTGCAAAGAACTTCAAGTACCGCCTACAGTGCGCAGTGTGAGGTGTACTGATGGCGCTACCCCCTATGGAGGAAGAACGAAAAAGACATGGGATATGATGAGTCAGTTTAGAAGGTTAGTTGGTATAGATTAATCAGTCTCATGCACAAGGGTAGCTTGCAAGTTATGGAAAAGCTGTTAAGGCCAATTAGGGGACTGGTACAGACTTCTAGACTCGGCCCTTCCAACTGGGATTTCATCGTATCAGAACGAAATAGGTCTTGGAGGAGATCTCTAAAACCACGATACAGTAGATTTTTGTGATAATGATCTTTACATATAATAATAATAATAATAATAATAATAATAATAATAATAATAATAATTAATTTTTATTATTATTAATATTATTATTAAATGAAAAATATACACACACACACACACACACACACACACACATATACATATATATATATATATATATATATATATATATATATATATATATATATATATATATATATATATATATATATATATATATAAAAGCAATACATAAAATATATATGACTACAAAGATAAGGCAACACGACCGCCATAGAAAGCGCCATAGTATTCGCGGTCGTGCCATTGCACAAGATATGAAATATCGAGAGACGCCTCACGGCTGCGTAGCTCTGGTTTTATGTGCCGGGTGAGCGAGGCAACATCAAAGTATGTGGCTTTGATGTGCCAATGTTGATGATTGGCGCCTCTCGTGCATGGCGGATGTGGCTTTTGCCGTTTGATGAAGCGAATGTTTGACTTTCGTTTGAATACTTGATTTTCCGGCTTCCCTGTTCGGTGCGTATCTAGAGGTTAGGAACAGTTCTGGCGTGAATATTCACTTTTATATACTCCTTGTATTTTTATAATAAATACATACATATATACATGCATACATACATACATATATATGTATATATGTATATATATAGTATATACATGAGTGTATAAATGTATACATATATATGTATATGTGTGTGTATTAATTCAATCCCAGTTCTTTTAATTTTTTAAATGTCTAACAATAACAAGAAAGCGAAAAAACATTTTAAGAGATAAAGAACCTCTATATCTGGATGCAAATTCAGAACAGTAATGAATAAAAACATCGTCTAAATGTCATAACATCTTAATAACAGAGAAGAAAATGGACCAGCGAGCTTTCATATGAGGCGGTTAGTTGCAGAGGAAGGTAGGCGCCAAAATTAATAAGTGGAGAAAAACGCAGTTAAAGTTTGGCAATATTCAACACACGATAACTTTTGAATGAAAAGAGCTAGAAAGCTGGGCTTGGTCTTAAAAATGAGCTCACCTCTTCTTCTTTATGTACAAAAATCAAATTTTTTTAATACATTCGCATTTTGAATATTGCCAAAAATAACTGCGTTTTTTCCTTTTTTTAAATGCATTTATTAGGTTAAAAAACACTTTAATTGATGTTTATTTCCTAAACAAGTGTTTTATACGAATTGTGTGTATCTAATATATATATATATATATATATATATATATATATATATATATATATATAATATATATATATATATTATATATATATATATATATATATATATATATATATATATATGAGTGTTTTAGATACACACAATTCAATAAAACACTTTTTAGAAATGAACATCGATTAAAGTGTCTTTTAACCTAATAAATACATAAAAAAAGGAGAAAAACGCAGTTATTTTTGCAATATTGAAATGCGAATATATTAAAAAATTTGGATTTTTTTGCACATGAAGTAGAAGAGATGAGCTAATTTTTAAGACCAAGCCCAGCTTTCTAGCTCTTTTCATTCAAAAGTTATCGTGCGTTGAATATTGCCAAACTTTAACTGCGTTTTTCTCCACTTTTTTTAATTTTGGCGCTTACCTTCCTCTGCAACTAACCGCCTCATATACCGTTTCATATAAAACTGCAAGGTGCACATTACTCTCTCTTGACACCCTCCGCCAGAAGCCATAGCGGTCTTTGGCCTCTGCTAAACCTCCGTGGATATTTGCATTTAGATGTGCTGGATATCAAACCGAACCTTTGTGGTCTCCGAGCCAGTGGATATCACCGAGTTCCGCCCTGACGCGATGGTCACGAATATTGAGTTTCAGTGTTTATGGATATGCTAAATATGGGTGGGACCTTCCTTTGCAAGACCGGGGCCTGTCTGGTGTTAGGGGTTTTGGAAATGTATATGGCAGTAGCTATTTTAGGTATCGGATGCTTTTCAGGTTTTAATGAGCAAGGGTATTGACTAAACATCGAGATGAGAGATACTGAAGGACATTTCGTTTACGTGTGGATTCATTCGCCATAATGCATTTTATAACCTACGCCATATGCTGGATAAGCCCGTCTTTGTAAATGATTTCACAATAACAAGGAAATCGTATGCAAAAGTTGTAATTGGCCAAAATAATTACTTTTGACTAAATTTAAATGTTAAATAGGATGCACTTTATGTTAGGAAAAAATGAGCTAAACAAAAATTAGTAATTAATCGAGTAGCTCAATATCATAAAAAGTCCTATATATAAACATTCACAACCCAGTTTCCCAAAGGTTTACTTAATGTATCAAAGGATCCTTCACAAGCAATATCAAATAAAATGTACAGTGTATTTACTTTTTCAACTCAATTCCTAATAAGCATGCGTAATGCAAACTCTCCACGTATCATTCATTGCTAATATAGCTTCAGTCTCAATCAATTTGTTTCTGGAACGTTACATTTCCCTTAGATCACGAGCACAGCAGACAGCAATAATTCTTGTCAACCACCATCTATTATTCTGACGCTACAGGGCTGCTGCGGCCTTCCCTGGCGGCCCGCACTCATGAATAATTTCTGGCTTTAAATTTACGTCGTAGTGCCGCTTCTAAAAGAGAGGAAAATTTCATCCCAGGCCGCTAAAACGACGAACGGCGTATGCGAGAGGCGGATGTTTGGCTTTTATTTTCCGATGGGGCTTTGGCTCTTGATCGTACTTGGATGTTGAAGGAATATAGAGTTCAGTGTTCGCTTCATTGAACTGGTTATTCCTTATGGTTTATGGCGGTTTTGAATGGTAGATGCCTATTTTAAAAAGTATAGTGATTGTTTTGTGAATCGGAATTGGATCTATTTCGAAAGGTTCTCTTCTGAACTGACGCCTATAATTTAGACCAAACATGTCAAATAATTCTTCTTCCCAGAGCAGACTGCTCTTCTCTGATCATGACAAATGGCTTATTACTTTAGTGATCAGTAGCGACAAATAGATCTTATATATAATACAATACATAAAAATGAACTAGGTCCTTTTAAGTTGAATCTATTGACGTGGAAATTTTTCATTCTGTAATTGGTTAACTAAAGAGTTCAGTAACAAAATAATAAACTACACATGGAATTAGATATATCTAACGATCCCTTAATTAACTCGCCAGTGCTGCATGCAAAGGGTAATTCATCAATGAATTTTGATATAAATTAATCTTGTCTTTACATTTTATATTCATGGTTTCTATTTCAGTATAAAATATATGATTGAGTAAATGAAATTGAATTGAATTGAATATAGAATTTAGGCTAAACGCCAAGCACTAGGACCTTTGAGGTCAATCACCGTTGAAACGGAAATTGACAGTAAAAGGTTGGAAAGTTGTAACAGGAAGAAAACCTCGCAGTTGCACTATGCATCAATTGTTAGGGGAGGGCGGAAAGCAAGATGGAAGAAAAAGAATATGAAAGGAGGTACAGTAAAAGGAACGAAAGAGGTTGCAGCTAGGGGCCGAAGGCACGCTGCAAAGAACCTCAATACCTACTGTGCACCGCATGAGGTGCACTGGCGGCACTAACCCATACGGGGGAGTAAATGAAATACTTGTTCGCAAAAAGCCGGAAAATATGAAATACTGTACTGTCTTCCCAAGATAATAGAGTAGATTATAACGATAAAAGGAACAGCCGACATGCCAAAGTGTTGTTTGTAATGAGTGACTTGATTATTCAGCCACCGTAGAATAACCTCGAATCTAGACATGTCCTTATGATCTTGGGAAAGAAGAAATGAAGCTAATATGATGATGGGCATATGCTAATTGATCACACGAAAGAGTTAGTTAGAACGGAAGATAGAGAGAATATAGAATTTAGGCCAAAGGCCAAGCGCTGGGACCTATGAGGTCATTCAGTGCTGAACCGGAAATTGACAGTGGGAAGGTCGAAAAGTGTAACAGGAGGAAAACCTCGCAGTTGCACTATGAAACATTGTTAACAGAAGGTGGAAAGCAAGATAGAAAAAAGAGAATATGAACGGAGGTACAGTTAAAGGAATGAAAGAGACTGCAGCTAGGGGCCGAGGGGATGCTGCAAAGACCCTTAAGCACTGCCTACAGTGCACCACATGAGATGAGAGTCAGGTAGGGAAATGAGAAGATATTTGCATTTTACCACATGAATGACTCAATGAAGCAAATATTTTGTTAAACATTCCTACCCAATAAATTAAAGAAACACTGAATCTAATGTGGTATTGGACGTATCCTGCCTGATCACATGAAAAAACAATTAATCGCAAATGATGTTCCACAATATCCAAGATTTATGTTGCTTCGACAATCCTTGTCGAACTAACATAAATCTTTCAGTGATGAAGGATAGATATATACTTGGCCTCGATCGCAGATTCATTTTCTCTAAAATAACAAACGGCCGATTATTTTTTGTTGATAGTATCATCAGTGAGCGGATACACCCATTTCTGGTGCCTCAGTGATCTATAGGTACTTAAATAGACTCTCTCTCTCTCTCCTCTCTCTTTCTCTCTCTCTCTCTCTCTCTCTTTTCCCTTTTGCTTTTACATAATACATATACTTTAACTATGCTGCGTGCAAAATTTCATCAAAGTAGGCGGACACTCGATACAGTTCGCGTTTTCAAACAGCAAATTACTCTGAAAAATGTAGGGAGATGCAATCTCAGAACAAGAATATGTCTTAATGATTATTCACTCCATTTAGGCCGCTGCCATACTTTTATAAATTTATTCAGTTTTATTATTCCTTCAACAATTAAATAAACAACACTTCCTTTAGGGATAACTCGTATTAAATCTAGCAATAAGCCTAAAGTTGCTGTCTCCTGCAGGCCGAAGAAACCAGTATGGTTCTCAAGCGACCCCTCAAGTTCCAGAGGTATTCTGGAAACTCGGATACAACTGGAGTGAGCCAGTTCCCTCGTGTTCCCTCGGGCACACCATTAAGAACACCCCGATGGACGCCAAGGTCCATACCCTCGTAATTAATTTATGGTGCGCTCAGTACGTAATTAACTTTTTTTGCTTACTGAGGCGCGGGGCCATTGCTTCAGAGGGTTTCTCTCTCTGGTGCAAATCAGCATATTTAATACTGACTTAATTTGATGCGGTGAGAGGTGTCCATTGATGTAATGACTTTCATAAATGGATTCGTTCGAATTCGAATGGAATTTCGTTGACAACTTAGATGTTGTACAAATTTCACAAACTAATGACAACTTAGATGTATATTATGCAAATTTCATAAACTAATGTCCTTTACGTCGACTCATTTCTGCCTTCCCGTCCTTCTAAAATGTATGTAAGGATGAAAGATTCACGGAAGCCTTGCGTTATGTTGCTCTGGTGTAAAACAATTTTAATTCTAGGATGGAAGCATTTCTGTCCGTCTGTGCGTCTCTCAGGAATGTAAGTTAAGGTAGTAGATACAAGACAGATGTAAAACCTGTTGTATTTTTTTTAATAGTGTAATATTGTATATAATATACTACATAGTGTTAATTCTAGATGGATTTAATAAAAAGAGAAACTTATGAATGTATATTGAACATGAAAAGCATAAGAAATTAATATACTGATGCTGCGAATTTTAAAGCACCAGAGAACTTTTAATGAACTATGTGCTAAAACTGTGGGAGAATATATAAAAATCAATATTTGATTCGTTATTATTTTTATACGATTATAACTTAGAAGTTTAGAATATTTTGTTTATTCAACCCTACACACACACACGCACATACACACAGACACACAATATATATATATATATATATATATATATATATATATATATATATATATATATATATATATATATATATATATATATATATATATACTGTATATATATATCGTATGTATGTGACTAAACTCCATAAAACCATAAAAACAAGACATTTATAGATTTGCTTTAAATTATTCCTCATCTGTATCTGCGATGTAGGTACTTGGTTCCCGCAATTTCTTCCACACTTACCAGTGCATAATACAGAAGTAAATGCTGAAATATATGGTTTTCATTATCAATTTTTTTTATTAGTAATGTATATTCGTGAAAGTAATTGGCTGGGTGAGCCCAGAGAAATCTATGAGGCAAGAGTGATGCCAGCAGGCCCCGTTTCCACAACGAGTCCTTCCGCCATGTCTTACAGCCTAAACTTCATATGGCCCAAAGTAGTGACGGCCTAACATGTTCACGGCCGAAAATAATATGGCCTCATCGTTCCGAACTCTCCACAACAGGGTTATTCAACAGAGAAGCAGCTGTTTTGTGAGTTGCCTAAGAGGTAAAAAGTTCCGCGTGCGCGCACGAGTGTGTGCTTGTGAGTGCGGGCGTGCGTATC
>NC_089746.1:56594011-56601511 GCF_040412425.1 Macrobrachium rosenbergii | reverse complement strand
AAAAAAAAACTGAAATTTGAGTTCTACTGAGAATAAAAACGAGATGCCGCAGTATGATAATGACAATCTAGACAGCTGACCAACATGTATAAGGTGTATCTGGATGTGGAGAATGGTCCATTATGCTAAGGAAGCGGACTAGTTATCCTTTTGTTTATGGGGGAAAAGACGAACATAATTTTAAGAATAGTAAGGATATAATTCTTTCAAGTGTACCTGTGAATGTGTTTACAAACTGTGCAGAGAGACACATAAAACGAACGATTGATAAAGAGCATTGTTGCCTCAGGCAAGGACAAGGATATTTTAAATATGCTTCTTTCTTTCTTAAAAAAAACGTGAATTATAATAGTAAAAGGGAACGGACTATGTGATGAACACAGGCTTCAAGAAAATTGATAAAAAAAAAAAAAAAAACTAGTGTTACCGG
Organism: Macrobrachium rosenbergii; assembly: GCF_040412425.1. Lineage (NCBI taxonomy): Eukaryota > Metazoa > Arthropoda > Malacostraca > Decapoda > Palaemonidae > Macrobrachium > Macrobrachium rosenbergii. The sequence continues at coordinate 56,601,081 of NC_089746.1, read as the reverse complement.
AAATTTGCTGTATAAAGATAAATGTAGCAGTGACCGCATTCTTCTCTAATTTACATACGACCATCGAGTAATATTTATATATATATATATATATATATATATATATATATATATATATATATATATATATATATATATATATATATATATATATATATATATATATATATATATATATATATTTTTACATTTATTAGAGGTTGCCTTATACCTAAGAGGAAAAGGTTAGGGAAACAAAACTCTCCTGATTTATAATGAAACAATATATGCTACATAATACATGCTACATATGCTTAAATTCTCTCTCTCTTTCTCTCTCTCTCTCTCTCTCACACACACACACATGTATATATATATATATATATATATATATATATATATATATATATATATATATATATATATATATATATATATATATATATATATATTCATATATAATATATACCTATACATATATATATGTATATATATACAAATTTACATGGATGTATACATACAGTATGCATGTAATAGCATTCAACAAACTTTTCAGTCCCTTATTATACTGCTTCAATCTCATTCTCGCAGCAGAAGCTGCATTGTCTCATCCGCACAACAAGTAAAGAGAAGTCAAAACTACATTTCTTCCTCTGATGCACAGTCATGGAAATAGACCGGGGCGAAGTCTTCAGGTTTAATGTCGAACTTCTCCACTTGCTTCTGCAACTGAAAAACGAGAAAGAAAATGTCAAAGTCTAACCTAGAGATTTTTTTTAATATTGTTGGGAAATTGCTTTTGTGTTCATTATTTCTTCCTCACATTGTTGTGAGAAGTTCTTTAACAAGCATTAACTAAGAGAATTTTATATTTGCTTAAAGTAAAAGTTACCGCTTTAGAATATCGCGCTTTCAAATAACTTGTAGCACATGCCCCTACAAATGCACACACACACACACACATATATATCTATACATACATACATATATATATATATATATATATATATATATATATATATATATATATATATATGTGTGTGTGTGTGTGTGTGTGTGTGTGTGTGTGTGTGTGCGCTTGTTTAGTATGTATCAGAGAGAGGTATGTATGCATGTGTGAGCACGCGCGTAATGTATTCATTATGTAATATTTTTAATAGGCACTAATACTTTCAATTGCCAAATTTAACTCATAAGATAATCCCTCTTCATGTGGCGGATCTATTTATTGAATCGAACGATAACAACATGTTATTTATGATCACAAAAAAGTTATTATCTTTGAAGTGAAGCTACAAGTTCCTAAAACATTGTTATTAATAACGAACGTCTTATGGCCAAGTGTGAACGAGACAAGACTGTTGAAAGAAAGGTGAGAAACTCGATTTTTAGTTCAGTCATTCAAGTGTTTATATTATAGAGTTTTGAAAGTATTGCTTCCAATTACTAAAAATTAGTATAGGTGGGATTTTGAAATGAATTATAGCATGTACAAAATTGCACAAGGCACAAGGGGAAATCCCACTGCATATATCAACTCAGTTATCAGGGGTAAGGTTAAGTTACCAAATACAATTACCTTTGCAAAACTCAGTCCAATATCTTTTCTACCTTACCTATCTCAGAAGTTCACATTTGCGAAGTAAGGGTAAAAGTTAAATTTGACCAGAATTTAGAGATCGTCAAAGAATAAAAAAAAAAGCTGCAATAATTCCTATAATGAGACACACAAGAATCTGGTATTGACGTCAAATGGGATTGTAATTACCCTCTTGATGATGGAAGGATCCAGTTTGCTCGTCCTGGAGAGGATGGCTGCGTACTCGTGCCTGAAGAAAAGGAAGTTCTCGCACCGGTACATAAGGGCGTAATTGACGTAATCCGTGTCCAAGATGTAAAAATTGGTAATAACTGAGGGGGAAAAATGAAAGGAAGATCATTTTTCTTAGATTAGCAAGAGCATTGTGACCACTAAAACGGCAGTATATTCAAGAATAGATTCATTGATAAGAGCAGATGAGAACGAATATTGTATAGATACACATAATATTAAAATTAGATATTTGTCTCTATGATACCTATTTATGGTTTTGAGAAATGACCCTCTCTCTCTCTCTCTCTCTCTCTTTTTCTCTCTCTCTCTCTCTCTCTCTCTCTCTCTCTCTCTCTCTCTCTCTCTACTCTCTATATATATATATATATATATATATATATATATATATATATATATATATATATATATATATATAATAAATTTATTTTAACAACAATCTTCAGACGATTTTGTTTCATTTGTTCTTCAAATGAAAATAATCAATTAATCTTTCTCCTACTTCACATATACCTCTTGAATGCAACTTCGGGGAGAGAGAGAGAGAGAGAGAGAGAGAGAGAGAGAGAGAGAGAGAGAGAGAGAGAGAGAGAGAGAGAGGAATAAATCAAAAGGTACTTACGAATATGACGCGGCGATATTAAATGGGACTTGCATTTTTCTTGCTGTTCGACCAAAAGGAGGCCGTGGTTCCTTTGAAGATGCACTGTAAACAAACCGAGTAATTGCCAGTACTTATTCGCAGGATCGTACTGTTTTTTGACCACAAGCTGGATCCTTCCGGATTTAAGGAGGTGGAAATGGTGCATGACGCATTTTCCTTTTTCCCACTGTCCTTGGACCACGAACCAGTCGCCGGTGAACTGTAAGGAAAGAAGAAATATATATATATATATATATATATATATATATATATATATATATATATATATATATATACATATATATATATATATATATATATATATATATATATACATATATATATATATATATATATATATATATATATATATATATATATATATATATATGTATGTATGTATGTATGTACAGCCATGTAATGTATAAATGTTTTGGAAAGTATATGTAAAATCTACATCTAAGTATATTTATATGACTGTATGTGCATCCTTTTAGTGATTTACCATAACTTGATACTTAGCTAGTAGGCCTTTTCAAAATTTTACTGTTAGTGACCAGAAACAATACATCATTATCCGTTCTATGAGTGTTTTCCTTTTTAAATTGTGTTAGTTTAGGCAATGCATGCCATAACTTTTTTTTTTTTGTCTTTTATACCGGTGGTCCTAATTTTCTCTAAGTTATTTATAGTAAATTCTTAATCTTTTTATTTTCAAAATTTGTCTTATTTTCCTCCATTACCTATTTTCAGATCATCATATTTAGCCAACAGGAATCCCTCGCATGCCTTTTCTTTCGCGCCAAATACGAGTAATCTAGACAGACTTTTCATGTTCACAGCTTTTTATTTATTTTTTTTTACTCGAAAATGCCATCACTTCATCGCAAATGTTCAATTGCTTTTTAATGTCTCACGTAAGTGAATATTTTTTTTAATTTGACTCGGAAGTTGCATTGCTTTGATTTAAAATGAAACAAGTTTTCATTTCGTGGCGGATGTTTAATTGCTTTTTACTGTATCACGTATGTGTATAATTCTTTTAAATTAGAAATTACTTTGTTTTGCTATAAAATGACACAACAGTTTTTATTATCAGTCGAAAAAAGTACTCACTTTTACCTATCACAAAATTATTGCCACTGGAAAGGCTAAGGATTAGTAACATTTTATAAACCAACTAATATAGAAAAATTAACAAAACCAAAAGATGTTTTAATTTTTTCATTAAGTTCCTGAAAACAATGAAGAAATTAGAACTTGAATAAATGCCCCAAACTATTACCCAGTGATGGATTCAGGTCTGAATGGATTTGCAGGTTTTATTTTTTTGTAAATATGATTGTAGCTTCAGTGTGCTATAGAGTTCTTGTCCCCTGCAAGTACGTATTTGAATTCCTTTTTTTGTGATTACCAATGAACTTCCAAGGCTTCCTGTAGAGTTTTAAGACTTGACGAAATTTGCTATTGCTTATCTACTAAATATGGTAAAGATCCTTTATAGCAATGGTGATACATAATTAATAAGTTCATTGGTGTCTATAATAATAATAATAATAATAATAATAATAATAATAATAATAATAATAATAATAATAATAATAATAGTAATAATAATGATAATAATAATCATTATTATTATTATTATTATTATTATTATTATTATTAAAAATCATCCTCTTGTTAATATTGTTGCTGTCCTTGTAATCACATCTCAGAAACCATCCTCTTGTTAATATTGTTGCTGTTCTTGTAATCACACCTCAGAAACTCATCTTTTTTCATCCTTAAAAGCACTACAGAAAGAAGAAGACCTAAAATCTGATGCACTGGGCAAACCAGGAACCTACCTTCTTCTTATCAAAATTGTTCATGGAGTCAATTTCTTCATGAGGCTTGCATTTCCCCATTCTGAGTCCCGCCGAGATGACAGATACCATCAGGGCAAGGGTCAAACATTGCAGGGTGATCACGTGGCCTTTCATGACTTGAAATCGTGGAAATAAAAAGAATCATATTTACATACGTACATCGAAGAAGACAGGAAACAATGGTTTTTCTCTCTCTCTTGTTGTGGGAGTTTTGCCTAAACATTCGTGACCAGATTTCTTGTTTGTAATTGTGTGTGTCTGTTTTCAATAAAAGAATGAATGATAGCCACGTAAATGTTATTACTTCGAATATCATTATTCAGGTTAACATCAATCATTCACTTTGAAATAGATCCCAAAAACTATTTACTTTACAATTATGACAAATCAAGACAGTGGTCTTTCACTTTGTGCACAACTGACTGTTGTTTCTATTATTGCATATCAGTTGTCAAAAGTAGGCTGAGTTTTGAAAAAACACAGATAACACTACAAAATTATTAATGTTGTCCCTGTGTACAGCAGCATTCACTTAAAATGTAAATCGATTTTACCACGCCCCTTATAGTCAAAACTGTATTTTGATTACTCTCTTTCCTGAAGAAAATATTGAAATACTAAATATCAAACTAAACAGAAGTGTTCCTTGAGAATATCTCAATCACCTACATAGTCGATATATGCAATGACGTTCTGGAAGCGAGGAGAGACGCCTGTGACACCTAGCGGCAGAGTCTGCGGCTGCTTCGCGGCGCTTCTGATGACGTGACACCCCGGCACCCTCACTTATATAGACTGCTAACTTGTTTACCTCAACAGCTTCGTCCTCAAAGCAAGGGAATCATCTTGGCAGAGATTGTTCCGTGCTGGTTTTCTCTCAGATGTTTGGAGGAAAATGATTACAGTTTCTCTCTTGAGGTCTGTTGTAAATCTGCGTTTCGTATGAGACGATTGTCCAAATGTTAACGGCCGAGAAATGTCTCTTGAAGTTCGTTATAGATTTCGGTCTAATATTTTAACGGCCTTAGCGTGAAAGTTCGCGCTTGTTTCATCTATGTGAATGGCAATATTAGGATATCTGCATTGCTCTCAAAATATAATCTTATACATATGTCATTTCGTTTATAATCTTATAAATGTCATTTTAGCTGAACTTGCCAATGACGAGTATTATTCCACGCCTCCCAATGCTTCGTTTGACGCTTACACACTCACTCACTCTCTCTCTCTCTCTCTCTCTCTTTTGCTCCCAATTTCGATATTTCACAGGGTTAATCTTACAAAGTCTCTTTCAGTGGCCCTCTGTGGCACCAGCTGAAGAGATCATCTACCGCTCATCACAAAACAATTATCTCTGATACCATCTGACCCTTCCTTTTTCTTCTCCTTTCTCGGGTGAATCGCGCACTCCGAATTGTTGTCAGTTCCTGATTGCAATCTTTATTGGAACTTCAGCTTTAATCAAAGTCGTCTGTTCGTTTCTGTTTGTCTTCTGTGTGGATCGTGAATTTCAAGCATTCACGTAGAAATAAAGGTATTTTTAAGAATGTACATACTTTTATACCCACACAAAAACAGACACACACACATATGCATACATACATACGCACACACACACACTATATATATACAGTATACATATATATATATTGTTATGAACCACTTTTGGTTCAGCAGGTTCTTAAATACAAACAAAGTTACGGGACTGGAATGACTGGCAGAAATTGAGGCAGACAAAGGAGGAAGGAGCTGAACGAAACAAAAAAAATTACCTTAAACTAATTTATTATAACAAAGTTATATACATTATATACAAATGAGTCCAGGTTTGGCATTAAATAAATCACAATTAACAGAGTCAGTCAAAAGAAGCAAAAATAAATGTAGCTGAAACTGAGTTTCTCTACCAAAAGCAGTAACATCAATAACAATGAATAAACATAATGATCGCTTTAACTTAGTCAACAATAAAATACAAATCAACAAACACTTCAGCTACATCACATAACCAAGTAATTACGTTACAAATAAACAACAGGCAGCATACATTACAAATAAACAACAGGCAGCATAAATAATAGGAAAGCACAGCTTGCAAACATAATTAACAATAAACAACATAAACAACATACTAAAGCAGCATACACAAATGCAATACACTAAGGGTAGCACAATACAAAAAAACAGACTATCTCCACAGAGACGTCGAGACAGACCCAGCTGTCAAAGAGGATGAAGATACTCAGACGAACTCCATGAAATCATCGAAGCAATAAAAGTGACTGCAAACAGGAACACATCCAACACACAGATGATCACGGCAGAAACGTCGAGACAGCCAATCTGCTGTCAAACAGGAACCAATTCCTCAGATGACTACGATTTAGTCATCCAGCCATCCTATGTTACTACATCCAGCAGGTAAAATGATACCTGCTGCAAACATAAAGACTCCTTGGTGCTATGCTGCTGAGACCTGACTCGCTGCCATACCAAACCTGACTGCCACTGTCAGAGACAACACGACAGACGTCAACTTTCCTTCAAAGAAAAAGTAAGGAGGCAACAACTTCACTTAAAAATGAACAATCGGCAAACGATTGTCCCAACAGAAGTACTAAACCTCACACCTCCTTTACCTAACAGAAAAAAATAAAAAATTTTTTTTTACACTTCACACACACTCTCTCTCTCTCGCTCTCTCCAGTGCCGTCACAACCCTAGACAAAACAGAACCGATCCTGAA
>NC_089746.1:56584011-56589011 GCF_040412425.1 Macrobrachium rosenbergii | reverse complement strand
CTACGTTGAAATGACTAAATGGAAAAGGAGGGACCACCAAAAACAAGTTTGTCTGTGACATAATTAACTTTGGAACATTTTTATTTTGTTTTCAGCTATAGGTACATATTTGGTGTTTATTACGGATGTGGCTGAACGGTGTACTATACACCTATTACATAAATTAAAATATTTCCGACCTGAGGAGTGAGGTGTTTCGGTGTCACTACGAACGTAGCACTGAATTACATAGCGTTGAAGATCTTCATGTGATTTTTGTTCCTAACAGAACTCAGTTAACAAAACTGAATTTTGGTAAAAACTAACAATAAAGTTTGAGGCATCACGATAACTTTGATATATTCATTTCATGATGATCGCCGTGGTAAGAATTAACTGATACTCATTTGCTAAATGTATGTGAATATTTATGAGTGATGAATTTAAAATAAAATTTGCTTTATTTATTTAATTTAGAGTCAGACAACCATTGGAATCCAAGTGGGCCACCTTTGGGCTGTGAACATAGTGTTGGGACACCCCATAATGGAGAAACACTTAATGAGTCATACCGAAACTTGGAGATTTCATTCATAAGACCAAGAGATTTTCATCTACCAAATAAATAAGAAAAGAAGCCAACACTGAAAAAATCAGCGAAATACTTTAAGGAAAGAGTTGGTGTCAGCGAGAATACCGCTACTTGTTCCGTTAAAGCAGAAGGAAAAATCGTGGGTGAGAACGTGATAGCACTGTTATACATGTAAATGATATTGCAGGGCATGAATATCACAGGACTAACGGTTGCAGGGCACAATAACAATTAGGATGAAGAAACGAGAGCTGCAGCCTACGACACAAACAAAACTACGCAACTGAAAACGACAGATGTTTTTTCGAAAGATTAATATATATATATATATATATATATATATATATATATATATATATATATATGTGTGTGTGTGTGTGTGTGTGTGTGTGTGTGTGTGTGTGTGTGTGTGTGTGTGTGTGTGTGTGTGTGTGTTGCATTCAGGATAGAAAGTATTTGTATTCATAAATAAAAAAATAAATAAAAAAAAAGGATACCCATTCTTATGGCTTTCGTCCAGACCAAAAAAAAAAATAAATAAATAAAAAATAAAGACACAAAAGAGAGAACCGTGAACTAAACAAGGTCACCAAAGAAATGTGAGAGATTATACTACGCAAAACAAATGTTCAGTCAAACAGAGACTCTTAATCATGCAGCCTCCTCTGACGTATATTGAATGAATAAATATAACATCTGATATACCGGAGGAAGTGTAAAAACATGAGAGAAAATAAACCAACATTCAATTACAAAAATAAAATATTTTTCTTTGTCAAAAAGTGACTTCTCTTAATTCTCTTTAATTATTACCACAGACGTCGTTTTCATTTTTAATAGCTGGTGAACTTTGCTTTATTACATTTTTTTTTTCGTTCAGGTTTCACATGATAGAAATCACAGTTTTTGATTCTGCAGATGTTCTGCGAAAATCCTAAATTCAAAGGTCAAGAGTTTTGTGTATTACGCATTTCAGTTCTATTATTACACTCTGGAAATTTTGGCTTCTTTCTGTTTATCTAGAGAGGGAAAAGGCATATGTTAGCAATGTATACATGCATACACACACACACACACACACACACACACACATATATATATATATATATATATATATATATATATATATATATATATATATATATATATATATATATATATATATATAAATATATATGGAAAATCCACAGTAATTCTATTTGTCTAGAAAATATATACATTTGTATAATATCTACGCTGGCCACCGATGGCTTCATCAATATATATATGTGTGTGTGTGTATTTTGTATACTAATCTACGTTTGCCACTGCAGGCGTCGTTAAACTAAAACAAATATACTGTGGCGTGTGGAAGCATGTTCTGATGCTTCAGAACATACCTCCATTACCCGTTGCATTTATGTTTTAGTTTGATAAAATCAGCAGTGGCTACCGAGAGGTTAGTATACAAATACATATATTTTTCTGGAGAATTCATATTATCGTGGAATTTCCTGCTATGTATCTATGTGCACTAATGGCTTTATATATATATATATATATATATATATATATATATATATATATATATATATATATATATATATACATATTATATATATATATATATATATATATATATATATATATATATATATATATATTTATAATATACATATATATATATAAGTATAGCTACAGATATATATTTGTGTATGCCTGTGCGTCGATGCACAAGCATGGAAAACATTCCTCACACTAACATCTCAATCAATAGCAATTTTCTTCCCTTCCTTGTCAACAACTGTACCCCCAGAGGATCAATCAAAGTGGAAGGTCATGCCAAGGTTCTTGCTTTCTCCTGACGAGGAAGCCCCTAGAATAGACCCTCTTAATGAAGCTCCGTCATAATTTATCGCCAAAGGACCTTTTAAGTTTCTAATGCCCTTCCTCCTTCTTACCACCTACCCCCTCCCCACCCGACTCTCCCTTTCTTAATGATATTCACACATTCAACGAGTATCTAATTATAAACTTTTGGAGTTTGCTTGAAATTAAATTCTGAGCTCGGAGAGAGAGAGAGAGAGAGAGAGAGAGAGAGAGAGAGAGAGAGAGAGAGAGAGAGAGAGAGAGAGAGAGAGAGAGAGTATTTGACTGATTTTATAGTGGTAATTTCCGGAACATCTCAACTTTCTCTAATGTCTTCAGAAAAACAAAATCGTGAGAAGAGGGCAAAAAGGCCACATTAAAGAATTTCACTTATAAAGAGGATGACGACATAGATGCTAGAAAAATATAGATTTCCTCTGTAACATATCTGCCCACTCACCTTGTAGCATCAAGAACCAATATTCATAGAATTGTAACGTTAAATTCCTTCTGTTGGCTAAACTAAACTGATTTACGAAAGGTTTGGAATATGTAAAGAAAACGGTACTTGGGGACTACCTGATTTCCTTATATAACTTTTACTCTTCTAAGGCACAAACAAGTGATGTTTATCCACAGGTTAATGATACTCTTGGGTGTAACTCATTTATCCTATATATTCATTGTTTAGCAACATGCTCATATTTTGAAAGTGCAAATGTACCCTCAAAATAGCTATGAGCAAAATTATGCTATATTTAATATTGTAAAATGTCCCTTCACATTAATGAAACACCATACAGGCACACACGCACACACACCTTGCCTTTCAATTGAAAGACCTGGGTTCGATCCTGATGTGAGTCAGAAATTTATTTATGTTCCACACGTGCTTGTGTGATGATTATTTCTAACACACACACACACACACACACACACACACACACATATATATATACATACACATATATATATATATATATATATATATATATATATATATATATATACAGTATATATATATATATATACAGTATACATACATATATATATATATATATATATACAAGCAATACACCTTTGTTACTTGCGTTACGCGTTTTTTTAAATAAGTAATTATTCTACTAATCCCTTTGCTTGTTGGCTAAACAGGATTTTTTCCTACCATTTTTTATTAATACCATAAAAGCGTGAGGGTACTGCGCCGCCATAAATCAAACCGCAGACTAAGAGGATAATGGATTAATAAATCACTTCTGTGAATGCCCTCTGTAAAAAAGTTTAAAACGAAAGTCTTAGAGAGAGAGAGAGAGAGAGAGAGAGAGAGAGAGAGAGAGAGAGAGAGAGAGAGAGAGAGAGAGAGAGAGAAAATTAATTCATCGAATACTTAAATTCAATTTTACTTTTCTTGAAGTACTTTTGTAAGATATACTTCGCTTCTATATTAAGGAACAAACTGGTAAAATAGTAAAATTAATGTTACAGTCAAAAGGATAATTGCGACGCTGGTGAGCTTTTAGATGGTGTAATACTGTACAAGCGATATAAAGGCAAACTCAAAGCAAATATAGCATCGCTAAACATTTGTGCTCTCATTGGTGAAAAAATTAGTTTCATAAGTTTTTAGTACTCTGACAAAAGATAGAGCAAGTTGGTATGTCAGTGTCTATATTTTTTTTATTGATCCTTTCAGTGAAAAATATAGGCACTGACAAACGATTTGCTCTATAGTTTGCCATGTAGTAGAACCTTGTAAAACTTACTTTTTTATCACCAACGAGAACAAAACGTTTTAGCGATGCTATATTTACTTTGAATTTGCCTTTATGACACTTGTATTACACCATCTCAAAACTCACAAGCATTGCAATTTTACTTTTGAAAGGTTCAAAGATGATACAACATTTTCGTTAGTAATTTCAAGTTCTGACTAGCGAAAACTCTTAAAAAAAAAATCTGGAATGGTTCAGTAATCTAGTTTCATAAACGGTGAAAACTGTGAAGGTCGATATGATATCCTAATACCAGTAAGCATCGAATATAAATCTTAGGTTATGCCAAGGTCCATACGGCAAAATTATATCCTATGGACATAATTTTCCTAAAATCTGGACAAGACCAAAAGGGCCTAGACCTGAACGTCCCTAAGAAGATGCTATTTCAGACTAAGTACTGGAAAGTCCACAGTATATACCGTCATTCCAGAAATTACTCGGCTTCAAGTCTTACCATGACTACTGTACTGGCAACGAGGAAGTAATACAGTCATTCCGGAAATAGTTACACCTGCATGGTCCCTTTCCAGACCTATCCCCGTGAAATTGCCTTTCCAGAATGACACCTTTGAAACTGCACTGCCATTCGCCGTTCCAGAAAGGACCACAGGGATGATCCTCTATGTAGCTGCAATAACAAGCCTAACCTACGGAATTGTGCAGCTAATTAACTTGGAATGAAGCCCTATGTTAGAAACCCGAGGGAGTGTTAGTGAATTGGCCCTTTCAAATCACATTAGGATTTGTAGGACATCGGAAAGTAAGTACATAGATGAAGGAGAGGTAAGGCGGAAAGGACAATGGGT
>NC_089746.1:56571511-56579011 GCF_040412425.1 Macrobrachium rosenbergii | reverse complement strand
GAAATTTATTCAAATTTAGGAACTGCTAGCTCCTGTTTTAACAAACAAGATTTAATGTGAGAGTTTATTATTATATGTGCAGTTTTGTTAGGGATGGAATATGCTGTCAGTTGGATTGTATCACAGCTGAATTATGCCACCAATTTACTTAACAAAATTTATTTTAATGATTATAGTCGGCATTATTCAAGTAATTAAAGACAAACTTCGTACATAAATCAATCTTTATGTCTACTTTATCATTATATATATATATATATATATATATATATATATATATATATATATATATATATGCATAACATATATATATATATATATATATATATATATATATATATATATATATATATATATATATATATATATATATATATATATATGCAAGTACTCATCGAATTCACAAATCTGTCTGTCTGTCTCTTCCTAATTGATGTTTATACAAACTGTCATGCCAATTTATGGCATTAAATCAAGTAATCATTGTTTACTTAAAATGATTCTATCCACTGAACTAAAGTTAAAGTAAAGACATCCTGAACTCTGCTAGATTTCAACAACATAATTGATATGAACTCCGGCCTTTCATTTGATTTGAACACCATTACTGCGAAAACCCTAACTAAATATGAACCGTTCGCCCTTGCAGCAAAATGCAGCACGGAGGCAGTTCCGGAGGGCAGGTGCGTCCTCGTGAGCAAGTGTCCTTCCCTCCTGACGCTCTCGAAGACGATTCCTATCCACGAGTTCCTCAGGGGATACGGCTGTGGAACTGACGGGTATTAGAAGATAAGCTCTGATGTCTGAAGGGAAAGAACCAACACGCTGTTTCTTTTCTTTTTTTTTTTTTTTTTGTAGTTACGTTGCTTATCCTAGTTTCCTTCCCTTAGCATTTTTATTTTCTCACTATTTTCCTTCCTCACTCCAGTAAAGGCTTTCCATATTATAGAAAATAATTTGTTAATGACACATACATATACATGTAATAGACATAAATATAAATATAAATATATATATATATATATATATATATATATATATATATATATATATATATATATATATATATATATATATATATATATATATATATATTTTTTTAATAGCTATGTTGCTTACTAAGGTATCGTTCCCTAAAAATGTTCATTCTATCTCTCTAGTTTTCTCCTTCTTTCCAGCAAAATCTCTCATTACCATGGAAAACAGCGTGCTGGTCACATATTAATTATAGACACATACATATACGCATACAAACACACACACACGCACACACACACACACACACACACACACATATATATATATATATATATATATATATATATATATATATATATATATATATATATATATATATATATATATATATATATATATATATATATATACAACACTGGGCCATATTCCTTACTGCAAATTGACTTTAAAGAAAAACATTAACATTTCAGTCCCTGCTACATCTATAGTTTAATTGCTGAAGATCTCTAAAATATTAGTTGCTCCACACATTTGCGCATAAGGTTCCCCATCAGGGAGTCACCTTAGATCCACTTGCGGCTTACCCGTGCTAATATTTGCAGTGAAGGAAATATCCGATTTTGCTGCCAGAAAGAAGTGGACCCTCCCGTGACCACGGAAAGTACAGAGCTGAAACCGAAGAGTAGCTGTGGAAGCCCTGCTTCACACAAGGTGAGTAAAAGGGAAACTTATTTACAGCTACATTCTGAATGATAAGTTCAGCGTTGACGTATCCTGTGAAAGTTTTCAATGGAAAATCTGAGTCGTAAAAGTTTCTTAGAACTCGAAGTAACTGGCTGTGATATGTTTTCATTTTTGTTTAGTCTGGATAACTGAATGACTGGTCTATTCTAGGGTTCGTTTTTACATCCTTTTACATATTTTAAGTTTATACAGACAGCTGTTACAAATTAAAGTAGACTAGGTTGGTCAGTCCAGAATTCTGCACTAGGTGTCTTAATTCATTTAAACCGTGTTAGCATAAAGCTTGCTTAATTTAAACCAGCCTCCAACGGATTCGTCAGGCAAAGCCAAGTCAACAGGTTCATAAAAGGCTTCTTATTCCATTTAAACACTTGAGAACACTTAAGAGTACACTCTTAGCAAGGACTCGCGCAGACATAAGTCTTTCTTAATGTAAGTCAAACGAAAATAGGGGAAAATCTAAAGTTTCGGTAGGTCAGTCCATGCGGAAAGGTCCACACTAGACTTCTTAATTTTTTATGAAAGACCCACCTAATATAGGCCAACTACCAACTGATATAATCTAAGATTTTGCAAGAGCGAAAAGTAAGAAAGTTTTTGAAATGGACTAAAGTCAAGTGTTTGTCTCTTTCTCTCTCTCTCTCTCTCTCTCTCTCTCTCTCTCTCTCTCTCTCTCTCTCTCTTTCACTGTATACAGTAATAAACTGACATTTGATAGGTCCGTGGATCGCTTCCGGTCTATTGCCAAACAGTCCCAGCCATGCCTCAATGGGTACCAGAGTTTGTTGGGTCACGGAAAGGGTGTAAGGCTAGCAAGCTGACCCTTACAACCTTTCTGAGAAACTGAAATGCTGGCTGTACCCTTTTGGCCCCACCCCTCTACAGAGGAAAAATAGGCATTATATATATATATTTATATATATATATATATATATATATATATATATATATATATATATATATATATATATGTGTGTGTGTGTGGGGGATAGGGGGGAGGGAGGAGGGGAGGGGGGGGGAGGAGGGGGAGGGGAGGGGAGGGGAGGAGGAGGAGGAAGGGGAGGGAAGAGAAGAGGGAAGGGAGGGGATGGAAGCCCCAGAAGTCCCAGAAGCCTCTGGTATTATATGTATATATATATATATATATATATATATATATATATATATATATATACACTATGTATGTATGTATATATATATATATATATATATATATATATATATATATATATATATATATATATATAAAAAAATACTAAAACTCCGTCTTGTTTGTGTTTGAATGCACACTGGAAATACCGGAGGCTCCAGAGCTTCCACCCCCTCTCCTTTCCCCCCTCCCTCCCCTCTTTCTCGCCTTCCCCTCCCCTCCCCTTCCTGTTCGCCTCCCACTCCCCTCCCCACAGAGCTTCAGCGGCTATCTGTTCCCTCACTGAACCTACGGTAGTAAGGAGAAATACCTTTCTACAAGGCTTTTTCAAAGCTGAATTTTATTTGCTTATTAGCTTCTTTATGCTTTCTCTCCATTCTAAATACCCTGATACCTCGGGTAAGGTTCAGGTTTAAATAGAAACAAATAATGACTCTGAAATCCATCTGGGTATTCCTTCACGTGCTCAAGTGAGAGAGAGAGAGAGAGAGAGAGAGAGAGAGAGAGAGAGAGAGAGAGAGAGAGATGGCTGTAGTATAATTAGTCCAAATGCCAGGCACTGAGAGAGAGAGAGAGAGAGAGAGAGAGAGAGAGAGAGAGAGAGAGAGAGAGAGAGAGAGATCTTTGATATTACATTTCGTACGATCTACCTAATTCACGCCAGGAGACAGTTACATTCAGCATGAAATATCTCATATATGTTACCTATTAATCAGATATTTTAAACAATATTAAATCCAACATAAGCTTAAAAACAATTTTAAACTAAAAAAATCTCATTAAAATATTTAAAAAATACTTAAAAGTACATTTTAGTAAAAAATCATCACCTAATACCAAATGGCAACACCGCCTCTAGCTTTAAAAAGGGGAGAGCTTTTAGCTCCGTTGAATCAAATAGCTCAGTTCTGTTTGAATGAATACCTTTAAATTCTTCCCGGCGAACGAATGGTTTAAATCATCCCCCTCGCCCCCATTCATTTGCGTGAGTCAGCGGACACCTGAATCTTCTTAACCACATCAGGGCATTTAAATCACGCCTGGGATTCACTGTAACGGGGCTCTTCATTGGCGGGAGTTTAAATGCAGTCTTTCTGTGTTTAAGGGGTGAAGAAAAAATGCGATTTTAGGCCGATGCGATTTCGTTATTGATTTTTTATATAATTTAGGAGGTAAAGTATCCTCTTTCGTCTCTATGTTATTATTTTTAAGTACATTATTACGAAAACTTATTTGTAATTTCATCAAACATATTTTCCTAGCAACACAGGACATTTGACGCTGTATCCAAGTTATTTTGTAACTGCGGTAGGTATAATATACTGCTTACTATTTATCGGTAGACTGTGTGAGTTAATTTGGACAAATTAAATTTTTTTTTTTCATTTTTTAACATTCAACTTTTTATGTGTATTTACAAAAAACATGCATAATATTACTTTGCATCCTGTAATTTACAGTGTCGGGCCGAGTAACGTGACTGGAATTGCGGCCACGCTTAGAAAAATTTTCCTATATCTCCTTTGAGTTCTTTTGCCATGTAAAGTACGTGTACTGTCATTGAAAATACTTTTCTTTCCCGTGATTAATAATTCTGTCTAGAATTCACTGCTTTAAATAAACATGCTTATAAAAACCACACCACGTGTTACTTCCTTCCCAAGGTAAATGATCGACTGTCATCCAGAGTTTTCCAAGGTAGCTCCGGGTTGGTCAGCTAGTATATATATATATGTGTGTGTCAATAGACCCAATAACCTTTGTACCTTTATCATCGACCCAGGGTCGTGGGTTTCCTTACGTAGTCGGTCTAGGAAAGCTAAGAAACCGCCGGTTCACTCTCGTCAGTTGCGGTGGAGTCATAGTGAGTGAGTCTTGGATTCTGACAAGAGCCTCCTGCCTTGAATCTGTGTAAGTTGTTTTACTTGAGTCTTTGCACGTAGATTCACTTAATTAAATCTTCAGGTATTGTTTTCCTTGTATTGTTTCAAGTTTGCACTGACTAGTAATGTTTCACTGAAATGTAAATTGATTTTCCAAGCAAACTTAGCACCAAATTTCTTGAGCTATATAACATCGATTACAAATGTTATACCAGATTACAAATAGTTTACTGTGTTATAATGTTACGCGGAAAACAGCATCGATGTATGGCGATATTAACCTTATTTTTCAAAAATATGGAAAAGCCGATGTCATACAACAAAGTTTCTTTTAACGCTTAAGCCAAAACAGTATGCATTCATATTAACTGAAAAGATATCATATTAGGTTTTATTTCAGGGAAAGCATGAAAACTTTTTTTTTTTTATCTTAGCACGCACGTAGACCTTCGTTCAGAGAACGAACACAGATACATACCAGTAACTGAGAGGAAGCCTTACAAATGGTACGACCCTGCAAATGGTCCTGAAGCTGACATTGGCATGTTGAAATTAGAAGCTCCACTACACTTCAATAGTGAGTTGGCGTGCTTTATTTCTTTATCGTCTCGATTAAAAGATGAAACATGACATCGTTTTGGCTTGAAATCAAGGTGTTTTAAATTGTGGATTTTTATTGCATTTTTGCATGCCCGTAAGAATTAGGCTTTTGTTTCTAATGTTGATGTGGGTATCTACATTATGTTAATGTTGGTTGTACTGTACTCTACCTTTCCAGGTTCCCTTCAGCCCATTTGCTTGCCAGACGCAGAGTATGATGGAAGTAACCCGATGATCGCAGCTACTGTCACACAGTCATGTATGTTCCATGTTTGTTTTAATTCTGTGCCGATAGCAAGAAAACCTATTTTAGGCCGACTTCTGAAGGGTTCCTTAATTCCTAAAAAATAAATGAGACATGTTTTTTTAATTAATCTCAAAGTTTGTAAAATCAGGGATAATGGATTTAATTTTATATATAAATAAATAAATAAAATATAAATCCATTATCCCGGATTTTGCAAGCTTCAAGATTACTTTTACAAAGCATATATCTTTTTTTTAGGAATAAAGGAACCCTTATTTATTTATTTTTTATTTATTTATTTATTTATTGTTTTATTTTTTTTTTTCACTATTCTGTACAATGTTTCTGTTACTAAACTTTCTTTTGAAGGACCATGATCTTTTGCTGGTCAAAAAAGACATTGGTCACACACTCGGTGTTATTATTTCCTTTTGCTACTATTCATGCACCTTTCAATTTGAGTCAATCAGGAATAGCTTTACACCTTACCTCTGAAGAGGGCATTTCCTTTTGCATGGACACAATTTAACTTTCTAAGCTTGTTGAAAATGAAATGGATTTATGGACACTTGCCAAAAAAATGCTTTAAAATTTCTGAACTCTTCGCTTAACTATGGCATTAAAGTCAGTAAAGAAAGAAGTTTGGTACACTGGAAAAGAAAGAAGTTTGGTACACTGGTTTATTGAATTTACACCTTCCTCTCAATTATGAAAAAGACCTTAACTTCAGTTTTGATTCTCAAATAAGTTTTATACGAAACTGTTAATTCTCAAAGCTCTTGTAATATAATTCTATAAATTGTTTCACCTTACACACACATATGTATATATTATATATATATAAAGATAAATATATATGTATATATGTATATATATATCATCTATCTATCTATCTATATATATGTGTATATATACATATATAAAGATACATATACATACATACATATATATATATATATATATATATATATATATATATATATATATATATATATATATATATATATATATATATATAATTTAGAGGCCATATATCTGCCTGATTACGTCTAGAATAATCATACTTTCAAATTCAGAAAAGATAATCATTTTACTAATTTAGAAGCAACCTAACCACTGATGTAAGAGAAGAGTAAAAGCAAAGTAAAACTATGATTATACTCCTGTAGAAGATCTGCAACATTAGCAATGACCACATAAATCAGTAATTACGAAAATAAACTGTTCATGATTCCTCTGAAATTTTATTTTCAGCATCTTCCAAGGAGCCGTTTTATAACTTCCAGATTGTGACCGTATTTACTAGAGATGAGTGTCTGGGGAAGGTTCACGATAAGTACAGGAACATCTTGTCTTCTGACTCCATTTGCGCCAACAGATGGATGACGTCGGTGAGTGTGCAAGGTTACTGTAGATTATAAAAAGTCCTACTTAGTCCTGCTTCATTAACGATAGGGATTCTTAGCTAAGATATATGAAGTCAAACGTATCATCTTTGTATAAGTCATATGATCAATATATGGTTATCGTACTTCACTAATTTTGCTCTAGAAACAGTAACTCCAGGTTCAAGTGCTAATTATGTCGATATCCCAAGGCAGATAAAAATTATTACCAAGAGTTGCAGTGCTATTTTTACTGTAATTTTTGCTTACTGCCGGCTCTGTAAATAAACAATTATCTAAACGAGCAACAGGGGTTCAAAGTCTTGGAAACATTGGACCATTGCACAACGATTTGACGAGGTACGTTTGCTGATCTTGACAGATAATTTAGAAATGATATGGTTCTGGGATCATCATTTTACATAAACTTATTGGCACCCGTATTTTCTCCCTAATATAAATATTTCTCATTTCCTGTTTTATCGCCTCGGTTATTTGATGTCAATGAAATGT
>NC_089746.1:56539011-56566511 GCF_040412425.1 Macrobrachium rosenbergii | reverse complement strand
TAACCGATTTATGACTGTAGTTAACGAAATTGAATGTGATATTTCTCTATCCTGTCGAGCTAAAGAAGGTTTGAAAAATCCGTAGTTATTCTATCGAGCCAAACAAGCGTTATTCACTTCATACAAATCCTGAGATACTGGGAGAGGTCACTTTAGGGTTACTAGGTTACTACTGATCATGTAAGGTTGTATTGTCACCGGGACTGAGTAACCAGGAAAAATTTCAAGTCCACTGGACGAAGGAAACAGGTCGAAAATTGAGTTACAACATTTGACCCACGAAAAAAAAAAAAAAAAGGCAAAAAAGCAAGCTAAATAAGACCATATAATGTAATGAAAACAAAGAGGTTTAAGAGATAAAAAAAAAAAGTAGCTTATGCTGGTAGCACTTAGGAATATAACTAACTAGCACTTTCATCTTTGCTATTTGACCTTGCACGTAAGTCTGATATCTTCAGAGTAACTTGACGCTTAGGCATCCTTTAAAGTAAATCTGTCTTTTTTTTTCATGTATGTTTCAATTATTAACTTCTTCCGATAGATAAAGTTCAATTTATATTTCACTTGTTCTTTTGAAAAGTACTTATAATTTCATCAAATATATAACCTTTTTTTTGCCATGACGCAATGGGGGCATTTAGTATTATTTTAATTCAAGTTATTACTCAAAGCTAGAATTTTCACGTTGTGATCTCATCTTTCCTTAACATGCTTATTAGGAAACTGATGCTCGTAGCTTCGCAAATTTACTGTTACCGAAACTGTTCCGACGAATGCTGTTAACTACTTGGATTTTTTCTAGGTTCTTTGTTAGTGTTAACACTGTCACAGGATTTTGGTCGTACGAGGGCATTGTGGGTAAGCATGGATTACGTATCAGGAACGTCTTCTCTTGGAGGTGTGGGTCCGTGATGACATGCTAAAACGTGACTGGTTGTTTTGTATTATGTTTCTGAAGTTACGCAGGATTTGGAAATGGAGCTTTCCTTGAAAAAATCCTGCTTCAGTTTGCAAGTCATGGCGCCTCTCGTTCACTATTTTGATTGTGTAGCTAAATTACGCGTCGAATTTCTACATCCTCACACTGACTAGTATGTCATTATTCACCTATTCATTATCAATCATATCATTAATTCATATATTTCAACTTCATTACGGCGCTGAATAATCCTGATGGGTTCCGGCTCTTGGTCTTCAAGACCTAAATTTCATAATCAATCAATCAATAAATAACAATTCCTTTTTTTCGGGAACGGGGTTTACTTTATTCTGTGCAGTGTCGCAAGTGCAATTCTTTCATAAATTAATGTATACAGGACAACACCACCGTCCACCATGGAAGTTCATTTTGTTAATGAACCACTGGTCAGCCCTCTACAGTCTGACACTCAGCAGTCCTTCAACGTCCAGGGAATATCCTGACGATCCTGAAGACGTCAGTCCAGTTAATAGTTCTGATTCGGATTAAGGGAAGTTTATGGAATGCTTTCATGCGTTAGGTAAGGACTTGGTGCCCTAGGTTAGGTTAGGTGTTGCTGGTTCGCTAGCAACCCTACTAGTGGTCATTTGCAGGGCCCTAGGCTAGGTTCGGTGGGGGAGTCCATTCGACCCCCCCAGTCAGGTAAGGACGTGGCCCCATAGGTTAGGATAGGCAGGGATCTAGATCTAGGTAAGGACCGCTGGGTTGGTTAGGTTTAACTTTTGAAGTCGGAGCAAAATTTATAATTTGCAAAATTGGACATTTTTTGTCTCTATGGCCATTTGGTTTATATAATCAGTAACTGAAGACACTTTCAGCGGAAAGTACATAACTTCAATTGTATTTAATGAAAAGTAAGTATTAAAAAGAAGCTATTCAACATTACTTTATGACCCATTCCCGTAAAAATGTTAACATGGAAAATTCAATTTTGGAAAACAGGTTATTTCTTAGGTAAAAAAAAAAAAAACACCTCTAGACACCCCTGAAAGAAACCCATAAAACAAAGCAGAATCCTTTATGTCTTACTCCGGGGCCTCTTAACTAGAAGATTCCATTATGTTTTTCCAGTTTCACAGTGTCCCTGGGCACAGGACGTCATTAAAATGCTAAACAGACGCAAAATGTTACTTCGAAAGCGAAACGGTCTTTCTTTAAGGGCGATGCATTAAAAAAAGAGCATTTGTTATCTGTATGCCAGCTTCTTTGATAGCTGTCCGATTTTGTTTGTCTTTGTTAGTCTCAGGATTCGAATGGCGATCTCGTTTCCTGCTAAGTTTATAAAAGGAAACACCTTTGGGAAATGTAAATTGGTCCATTACAAACAGCCAACATTTTCTGTTTGTTGTTTGTATTTCTTTCTGTTTGTTTCGCTGCCCTATCATCGATAGCTCTACTCTAAGTCCTTTTAGTACAGCGGTGTTTTCCTTTGCCTTTATGGGGTTAGAGCAAAATATTTCACTATTTACATATATTTTGAAGTGGACTTTTCAGTCTTTCGCTTAAAGCAGTGACTGAAATGAGGCTCCCCGGCATTTACCCTCCGTCACTATATGTGTTAGTATCTACTCTAACGGGTTCAGGCAGTACAAAAAATGGTTCAAATTACTGTATTACAATTAAGAAGTAATATTTCCCCTACCTGAACATTCCTTAGCATATAAAGTGAAAAAAAAGGAATTGTTATTGCCGTTACAGAATGAAGTACAAAAGGAGTGTTGTGTGACGTTAGAAACGAGAATCATGTGTTTCAGGTTTTCAAAAATAAAAAAAGGAGAAACAAAAGTTGTCCATTTTGAGGAGGAAATAAATATGGACACGATTCATGTACCGGCCGGCAAAGCAAATCACTTTAAGATTCTTGACTCTACACAGTCACGGATTAACAGGGAAAGGTAGGGATTTTGCTTCCGATTTCCCATAATTTAGTAAGGATACGACTAAGTTCTCAGCTATCTTTTTTTTTTTTTTTTGAGACTGGAAGAAATCCGCAATATAAATTTGCAAGACGCGAGTTGACTTGAGCTAGATTAAACCTGTTGTCATGAACATATTGTCTTCAGTACTTTTTCATTCAATGCAGATATAATATGATCAGCAGTAGAATCGTGAACAATGCTGTGTGACTCACCTAAGATCACGCAGTTTAAGCATTAATTATTAGGATAATAGAGCTCTCTACTGTCAACTGAAGACCCAGCAATCTATCACTCACATACAGGTCATCACATTCACTATATTGTCTCAAGATTTGTGCCACAGGAACGATAGCCCCCCTTTTTGGGGACCGGTTACGATGTGATCTGCAACTTGCATCGATGACGTCGAGAAAGTTCTGAAGTCTTCATGCACTGAATCGCAGATGACAAGGTCATGTGGCAGAGGAGCTTTTCTTGCAATGCAATGATCCCTTTGAAGTTTTTGCAGAACATGTTTAGGAGAGGAATGTTCCGCTTGAGGCCACAAATATTCCATGAAATTATATCTAATGTATCCATGGCTACTCATGAAGTTGGGAAATGAATGAATAGATCATTTGGGTGGATGGAGGGTTGGCCAGCGGCGGTGGGCAGAGGTGGGCAGTCACTCGCCGTGGGAGGTTGGTTGGCACTTACGGTAGAAGGTGCGCCTGCGCCCATACCGCTGCATGGGGTGTCAGCAAGTACCCAGGGGGGGGGGGTCCGGGATTAGGCTATATCTTGAGACTTTTATATTAGGACCGAAACTCTCGCCTTTAAGAACAGCGAGGTGTTGAAACAGGCAGGTAATCCTGTAAACCACTTTGTGTTTAATTTTGAATGGGAGATCGTGGGAAATTTGAGTCTCTCTACTATGGAGTCCAGCTTCACCGATGAGCGCAAATTGTGAACCACGTGACATCTCTTCTCAGGTTTCGGGAGAGATGATTCACGATTGTTGGGCTTCGGTCCAGCGGGCAAATGAGAGTCTCTTTTCTTTTTTCTGCTGGCTCGAGTCTGTTAGCCACCAATCCCATCACGATCGTTATCATCATCTTCCACCACAGGGGGTTGTTTGGGGGAGGGGGGGGCGGGGTCGGAAGATTCACAAGGGCTGTTGATCTTAACTGAGGATCTATCTTCCACCGGAGGCATTGGTGAGGGAGGGGATGTTGGGAGTCCATCGGTTCCCTCCGATAGATCTACGGGTGGTGTGGGTGCTTCATCCGTGTGAGAGAGGGCGTTTCCTACTTGGGAGGGTACGGTCACCTCCAAGGGGGTTAGATCCTCGACCTCACGTCGCACCCCTACTTCTCTCGTGATGCTAGGCGTAGAGGAAACAATAGATACCCAGTTCAGAGTGTGGTGGCTTGCTGTAAGATTGTCGAATGAATCCTGAACTCCTTTGACCGCATCCCAAATCAGTGAAAGTTTATTTGTTTCCTTAGTTTAACGACTGTCGAATGATACCTGTAGTCCTCTGACTGGGTCCCAGATCAATGAAAGATTGTTATTTGTTTCCTCAGTTTTTTCTGCGAGAAACTTTGACGCTTGGAGGACATTTTCCTACATTATTGTAGACTGCAGGAAGGCTTAGGTCAGCAGGTCCCTTTTGGGGGCATAGAGAAAGGGTCATCGGAGTAGATTTTCACTGAGCAGGTCCTCAGCCACTTAGTGATATATGGTACTTTCTTGAGAGAAGATAAGTTTTTCGCCGATCGTTCCCGAAGAATGGAGTCTAGTATCAGGTCTTTGCATTCGGTATATGCAACGTTAATTTCCTCATCGCAGAAGACTGCACAGACAGATTGTACAACAGACTTGACGACGGAACGGTGCGGTTGGTACCGAATAAAGTAAAGACAATATTGTTCTTGAGCACGGAATTTGTGTGTGAGGCAGAGGTGTTTTTAGGTGTCAGGGTCACTGGCGCGACGGTTGGAGATTGGTCGGATAACATTTTTGTGGTAAAGGGCGGGCCAAACACCAAGACACACAACTCTCTTTACTCATTTCTCAGGTCCAATAGGCCTCGAGTAGCGTGGCTCTATCTTGAAAGATTTCGAAGGCACTGATTGGAGGAGAAAGCAGATCAATATATCTGCAAGAACTCAACACTATCCGGCTTACACGCCGGGTACTACGTAGACACTGTTAACACAGTGCCTTCTGTGAGAAGTATAAACACTAAGGGCGAAAAACCCTTCGTTTTTGGTCAAAAACGAGAGAAAGACCTCCAACATGAACGCTAACATATTTTCCCTCCGTGTTTTTTTCTAGAAAATTATTATAAAAATAACAGTACGGAAGGTAGGAGGATAAGATGAAGAATAAGAGGAAATTTGAATAATCTCAGAGGAAGTGGGTAATGCCCTAACTATGAAATCTTATTACTGTAGACGCTTATGATTCATTTGCGTTTCTTCTCATTTTCTTCTTTTTATGTATGGCAATGCCACTTTTACTACTACTACTACCAACTACTCCTACTTCTATTGTTAACAATGATCATTACAATATCCTGAATAACAGGCTGAAGAGTGGGAACAATCATGATTTTGTCTAATGCCTTAACTTCCATTTTGAAAAGATTGGATTAAAGTTTGCGCTTAAATAGTGATGCCTAAGAAATTTTTCGAAATCCCCCTTTTTTTTAGAGATTTTGATAAATTCAGACGTGAAAGAATTTTGTGAACCTCTCGCCTGAGCTGCAACAACAGCAACGGTCAAGGGGATAAACATAATGATGGTAAAAATGTTACATCATAAATTCAGCATTGGTAAGTCGAAACTGTCCTTGGACTGTACAGAAGGGCATCTACCCCCCATGACAATGCTGCCCCGCTGAAGGACACCATAAAGGCGATGTACAGACACTGCAGGAACCTCATGGTCACTTTTTCCTGTCGGAGATTATTAAACATAGT
Source organism: Macrobrachium rosenbergii (assembly GCF_040412425.1). Lineage (NCBI taxonomy): Eukaryota > Metazoa > Arthropoda > Malacostraca > Decapoda > Palaemonidae > Macrobrachium > Macrobrachium rosenbergii. Next base: position 56,560,647 of record NC_089746.1, on the reverse strand, counting down.
ATTTATAAAAGGTTAATACTGTCTTTACCACTACTTTAAAGAGTTATGAGAACCGATTCTTTTTTTGGTCATCCTGCTTATAGTTATTTTTTTTATTTATCACTGTGTTCATGCCTGTTTTATTCTAGTTTCCTCTCTCTCTCTCTCTCTCTCTCTCTCTCTCTCTCTCTCTTGTCATACGGCCATTTTCTGGACATCAAACAGGTTAGTAAGAATAAAAACGAACAAGTAAAAATGCGCCGAAGTTTCTTCGGCGCAATCGAGTTTTCTGTACATCGTATAATCAAGGCCACCGAAAACAGATGTATCTTTCGGGGGCTCGGTATAAAGCTGTATGAGCCGCGGCCCATGAAACTTTAACCACGGCCCAGTGGTGGCCTGGCCTATGTAGATGCCAGATGCACGTTTATGGCTAACTTTAACCTTAAATAAAAAAAAAAATTACTGAGGCTAGAGGGCTGCAACATGGTGAAGGTAACAAAAATAATAAATTTCCAAAATGGTACCATTGTGAATATGAGCCTTATCTTATGATGTCTTTATTTTGATCTTATATTTACTTTGTCTGTGTGAAAAGAGCCATTATTTCCTGTGTTATCGTTCTACAGTAGGTAATATGTACATATATATATATATATATATATATATATATATATATATATATATATATATATATATATATATATATATATATACATATATATATATATATATATATATATATATATATATATATATATATATATATATATATATATATATATATATATATATATATGTATATATATTACGATGTGGTATAAATTGGAATTCTGGATATGTCAGAAATAATTTTGACAACAAGCTTACTGCAAGTTTGTAAATACTGCCAATAACCAAAAGAATTATGTATATAATTCTCATTTCATTTCCTAAAAACTCCAGAAACTCACAGGTCATAATGAAAAAACTGATACTGCCGTAAGTAAAACTTACATGGGTGTAAAATAAAAATAACATAAAAATTCTAAAACGCACTTTTATTAAAATGCACTAAAAATTAAATAATAATTTTTTGAGACAAACCAGAATTCTCTTACAATTAATCATGTCTACAAAAATAAAAGCGTGGACGTTAACATGGAAGGAAAAATGCTATACGAAAAGAAATATAATTTTTTTATTTCTTGTAGCATTTCCTTCCATGTTTGGCACCCAGGCTTTTATTTTTGTAGACATGATTAATTGTAAGAAAATCCTAGTGCGTCTCAAAAAATTATTATTTACTTTTAAGTGTATCTGAATAAAAGAGTGTTTAAAAAAAATTATATATATTTTTATTTTATACGTTTTAGTTTTGACAGAGACTGTAACGTGAAATTGAACGTAATATCCTGTTGAGCCAAAGAAGGTTTGAAAAATCCGAGAAGTTATTAACTCGTTCTACCGAGTCAAAGAAGGTATGAAAAACCCGAAGAGTTTCATACAAATCCTGAGATACTAGAGGTTACTGCTGGCCTACTGATCGTGTAAGGTTGCATTGTCACCGGGATGGAGAAACCATGCAAAATTTAAGTACACTGGACGAAGGGAACAGGTCGAAAATTGGGTTACAAGTTTTGACAAGACAGACAGACTGACAGACAGAAATCAAGTTAAATAAATGCATGTAAAAAACGGAAGCTCCAGAAATAGAGAGGGACACCAGGAATATGTGACGACACTGATGTTGTCGTCCACTGATATTCATGCTCATATAGAATGTCTCTCTACCACACCAACCAACCAATGCCTCGCTCAGCAGAGCAATCTTTGCTTTGATTCTTTTCCGAAATGGGGTCCGTGCTTCTTCGTAGCATCATTCTCTGCAGAAAGTACGTCAAGTGTAGTTGAGCCTTCTTGGGTTTTATGATAAGGAGTTAATTTAAAAGACGAGTCTGTTCCCAGAACTAATACAGAATTGTGCAGTTGATCCGTTCCTGAATTGCTTTTAGTAATATTATTGAACCTTTGACTTTATTTATATGAATATTTCTTGCAGGAAAGAATGGTTTACAGTTCGACATTTATAAAAGGTTGCTTGGTAATTTTACTTGAGATTTTTTATATGTTGTAGCATGTTTTTTTTTTTTTTTTTAACTGTAGGAAGCTTAAAGCAAAATGGAATTTCATTTCAACGTCTCATATCCCAAAATTCGTCTATACGAAAGAAATTGAAGCCTAAAGATTGAACATAAACCACTTTTACCACGGTACTCTCTCTCTCTCTCTCTCTCTCTCTCTCTCTCTCTCTCTCTCTCTCTCTCTCTCTCTCTCTCACACACACACACACGCTATTTTCATTCTTCCGTCATCATTTATCATTACTTGGAAGATTTTTGTTTGTTTCCTACAATTAACTTTAAATACTTTTATTATATTACATCTAATTATACTTCATAAATGAACCACCTAATAAAATCGCTCTCTGTCTATCTATAATATCATACTTGTGCTGGCATTTATCATTAATTTGACACGATCGTTGCAGAGTTTATAAAATCAATTAAAATATCTACAGAATTGCTTTTCAATTATATCTCAGGTGAAGCGCTTCCCAATCTCTCTCTCTCTCTCTCTCTCTCTCTCTCTCTCTCTCTCTCTCTTTGTTCTTTCGTCTCATTTTAATTTTCTATGAAGTCAATGTTCTTCTCTTTTTCGAATATTTATCATAATTGAACCAATTCCCAACATTCATCTCTCTCTCTCTCTCTCTCTCTCTCTCTCTCTCTCTCTCTCTCTCTCTCTCTCTCTCTCTCTCTTCGTCGTTTTTTCTTCGTATGTGTAGTTCTAGCACTTCTTGTCCCATTTTCCTGTTTTTTTTCTTATATTAGGTTTTTCATCTATGTCATAAATAAAACACTTCCAATACTACTTTCTGTCTGCCAGTCTCTCTCTCTCTCTCTCTCTCTCAGAATTGCTTCAGTCTGCACGTACATTACTATGACTCCATTCCCCTTCCCCTCTCTTACTTGATATTAAGTTTTTCAAAAGTCATGCAAAACGACTTCTTCTCTCTCTCTCTCTCTCTCTCTCTCTCTCTCTCTCTCTCTCTCTCTCTCTCGCACCGCTTTTAATCTGATAAAGTTTCTCCCAGCAGCTCTTGGTGGCACCAGCTGAGGAGATCATCTACCGCTCATCACAAAACAATTATCTTCGGGGTCGGCTGACACACGCGCCCCCCCTCCCGTCTCCCTCACTCCCTCACCCCTTCCCCTCCCTTTTTCCTCCCAGAAGGCTCCCGCTCTCCAAATAATTATTATTTTCCAAATGACTATTATTTTCGGATTGAATCTCATCTGTTGGTTTGAAGGGTCCTCTTTCACTTGCTTTGTTTGCAAGAGGTTTGTTTATATATATATATATATATATATATATATATATATATATATATATATATATATATATATATATATATATATATATATATATATATATATATATATATATGATAAGGCTGATTTTGTGCAGAGGGAGAGGTATTGCTTAGGGATAATATGTTTGGTAGCCTCGGTATGGACGTGTGTATTGTTTTTGTAACAATAATGATAATCCATAAGTGATTAAACACAATTGATATTCATAATTTTTTTTATAATAATCGCAGTTTTCATTTATAATTCTATTTATAATAAATGCCACATGATTAAACATAATTTGCACTTATAATTTTGTTATAATCCATATATAATTAACCGCAATTTGCGTTTATAATTTTCTGATAATAATCCCTATATAATTAAACGCACTTTGTATTTATGATTTTCATCTGCGTAGGTACGTTTTCCAAAGATTAGTATAAAATTTTTACCATTATTAGTAATTATACTGGTAGTTGCAATATATGATAAAACGTGATGTGTGATGATGCATTTCTTGTTGGAACAACAATATCTACCGGTAATGAAGGTATCTTCTAGCTATTCTGCTAATGGTCTCTCTCACCACTGGTCCCGGTATACATATAAGATACCTTGTTTCAAGCTTCAAGATGGTACGTAACGTCCGTTAGCTTGAAATTGTCTTCTTGACCCTTTTTTCTAGCAGCGCCATTTCATGTTATGAGTAAGATAGTAATGGTTATAACGATAGTTCTAGACATGACTATGATTATATATAAACGTACGCTGGAAAGAATTAATGTTGTTAGAAAATACCATCCATAGTGTAATCATTTGGGAACACAACAATTTTTCTTTCCTTGGACACTGAAGAAAACACCAGCGAAGACACATACTAAAAAGAGTTTCCTTTTAACGAAAGACGAAGAAAATATGCCTGCACACAACAAGCTTCCAAAACTATTGTGATTCACTTTTACACTGATTTGGCGTTCTGATGGTATTATTTTGTGTTATGGTCGATAGCTTCAAGGTTGGCCGTTTCCAATTGTTGAGACCACTGTGTTAATTCTTGGAAATTCTAGTTCCGGCTTCAGCGAAAGGTCTGTGCTCTTTTGTTTGAGCGCAGAAATGTAGACAATTATTTTTTTTACCTTGTATAACTCAGTCAAAAATGTAATCAGCGCTGTGTCAAGTTAAAAAAATAGTCATTGGTAGGAAATCATGTATCATTATGTATGAATAAATCCTGATTGAGTGAACGGGTTTGTGTGTTATATAAACGTTTCATTTTAGTAAAAAGCTGATTCGAGTTTCTGGATATTCATTAAATACACTCACGAGCAAAGACTACTTTCAGCAGGTATATACGAAAACCTACAAACACATTTATGTATGATTACTTGCCCTTGTACGGCTATGGAAAAATAATTTTATTTGTTGTTCTCAACCGCTAATGAACAACAGATGTTACGAAACCCAGCGCGCCATATCAATAAACGCTTAATACTATTTCAGTTATCAGCTGATATTAGATGGCATTGATTTCGAAAAACATATAAAGTTTTTCTGTTTAATACCTACTGTTAAAATATAATTCGATACAAAATGAAATCATTTTTGAGTGTAACTAAAACACATAGAATTCGCATTTTAATCTCCCCGTGGGAGTGGCAATTTGCATTAATCCAATATTGGCATCAATATTGCTTCATTCCGAAATTATCAAATCATAAATGGACTTTTGTATATCTGGTCCTGAATGGAATATTTGAGAGAAAACAAGTTGTTAGGTAATATATTTATCGCTTTTCGATATATTTTTTTCCTACTTATATTTGCGCGTATTAGGGTCACGTTTGGTGATGGGTTCACTCATTGTGCGAATGGAAACAGTTGTGGAAATTAGGCGATTTCGGTTAATTATATTGGCGTGAAAAGCAATCCTACGCTTGTACCTCATAATCATCTCCATGCGACATTTAGATAATTACATTTATAATATAATTTCAGTAATAGCAAGACGATGGTCTGGTAAGTATTACAGTTAATTAATCAACGTTTTGTTTTCATCTTATTTAAATTACTTTTGTAGAACCAAGCCCTTCTGTTTCCTATCACTTTGTTAACTTAGTTTTTTACCTTTCTTCAAAGACGTGTAGAGGGCCTATTAAAGGCCATTTCAAAATCACCGGGATTGTGCGTGGCTTTTATCGTTTAGATAGGGTGGAGGCCAAAGTGTATTGACATATCAAATGTAGTCTAGCCTGCTCTACAGGGCGTAGAAGAAACTATCTTATATATTTTGTCTTTATTATTAATAAGAACGGCATTAGTAAAGGTAGTGAAATTGTTGATGTGGCTAGTCTTTCCTGGAAAAGAAATTGCCTAAAAAAAATTGTCTCATGTTGAGGTAATCTTTCGGCGTCTTGCAGTTAGGGGTATGTAACAAAAAATTTTGGATATTAATATCTTGGATACTCTGAAGATTTAACATCTGGGTGAAACGAACAGTTTTAGGAAAGTAAACGTTCATCATTAAGACATTTCAATATACTTCTTTTACCATTTTGCATCTATTGAATTTTTACTGTACAGCCAACTTGTTTAAACCCCTGGAGAAAATTATATAAAAACCTGATTCCAAGATTCCTTAATGTTACATTTACCAGGAATCTTCAACAATGATTTTCATTTTCTATTTAACCCCTGAAAGGAAAAACTACAGTAAACAGTTCAAGATGATAGCGACTGTATTCTTTTTTCATCTAATAAGCCTGAATCGCTTTAGATAAACAGAAAGAATTACTCGGTAACATTATTGTCTGAAGGGCAACTTTTGAGACTTTTATGAAAATACAAGAAGTCCAAATTAACAGTTACCTGTTCTGCTGCACAACTTTAATTAGGTAAATGCTAATTTTGGATCAAGATAGCAGTCATTTGCTAAAAGAGTTCCAAGATCCCACAATCCCCAACTCACAGAGATGGTAAGGTTGTGTTTCCCATGAAAATCTATTTAGCCGTGAGCGGGATATGAACACGTGACCACCACAGCGTGAAGTTCAAGGAATACTACCAAGCCACCACGACTCCTGGAAATTCACTGGAGAGAGAGAGAGAGAGAGAGAGAGAGAGAGAGAGAGAGAGAGAGAGAGAGTTTTTAATGTTACAAATATGGTAGCGTATAAAGTCTGATATTAAAATATCGAATTTACCATCGCATTAAAACGAAAACTAGAAAATGGTTACGAATGTGCTTTCAGCAATCTAAATTTGATAAGTGACTCACTGAAGTTGGTAATACAGATGTTATGTAATATTATCGCAGCAGCTACACAAACCCTTATGAGCGTCAAAATCAACTCATTTGATAAACATAAAACCTCAAACAAAGTTTTGTGATATTTCTCTTTATCAAAGCCGACTTCCGATATGAAATAATTGCAGTAATTCTGCCGAATTATTGTTACTTAATTTCCCATATCCAGAATTCGATGTCATTATTTTATTTGTTTCCGTGAAACTCTCTTCGCAGTGACGAGTGAATAAAACGAAGCGATTGAATCTATTCTATCATAATAGTATTCAGCTGATTGTCTGGTAACAGGTTCCCTGTTACGGCCAATAATGCATATCAAAGAGTTATCAGTAGTTTTAAGTTTATTACAATGCGCTGGTTTGGCTGAGTTACAGGAATTTGTGGCATTAGTTCCTACTTTTATCTGTGAAAGTGTTAATTTAGCTTTGATTGTCAGTGATTTATCAAACAAAATTTTTCTAAAAATACATTTAGAGACTGATTGCCTCGTTTCTGCTCTCTCTCTCTCTCTCTCTCTCTCTCTCTCTCTCTCTCTCTCTCTCTCTCTCTCTCTCATTTGCCCCAACTTCCTACATTTTTTTAAAAACTGCTTTACTTTCCGGTTTTTGTTTGAATTTCAATTTACAGCAATTCAACACTGAAATAATGTCATAAATTCTCGAATTACAAGATTTGTATGCTCAATTTGAAAATATATTTGTCGGCTTTTATTTACTTTAATTCGTTTAAATATACATTTGAGTACGCAGTCAGTGGCATTTTGAGATGAGAGGACCTACTGGGCGAATAATGCTATATAAATTTAGGAAAAAACATATACCTGTGTGTTATCTTAACGATTCCGTGTCTCCAAGGAGCTTTAGAAAGCAGGAACTGTGTTATGTGTCTTTTCCAAAAGAGGTGTCTTTGCGGGCTTAATTCCCTTGCAAAGATTCCAAGTGTTCGCTTTCGAGTATTGTCATTCAATTCTATTTCAATTATGCAGTATATCTATCCTCATAGATACCTTTCTTTACTTTTCTTTTTGTCCATTCGTCTCGTCTTTACGTTTCCTTCCCACGTGTAAAACGCTTATTGAAACTTAACAAAATTATTTCCAAAATCTTCGTCTCTTCCAAGAGAATTTCTCTTCGTTAGCAAGACGAAGCTGTGGTTAATATTGAGATAATTTTTGCTCCGCTTTCCCTCTTAGTTTATATCAACTTAACCTTTTACCGTTTAGACGGGATGGAGGTCAAGGTCATAGGAGAAACACAGGAGAAATATATGAGCACCATTTTATCATGGTATTCACTGATCATATAGATGGTAAAACTGGTTAGTTTTCAAGCAGCCTGTGCAATTTTCAAAGAAGAAAAATTGATGCAACCATCTTATATGATTAAGAAAATATGTTGAAGACAATTATTCACTCCTATTTTGTTTTTGTTATTGATAAGAAGGGCATTATTACATGTGGGAAACTGTTGTTGTTAATCTTTACTGAAAAATAATACCTAAAAAATAAAGTCTTACGTTGAGTTAATTATTTGGCGTCTTACAATGAGGGGTGTACAGCAAAAAGGTTTGGATGTTCATATATCTGACACTCTGAAGATTTTACATCTGAGCGAAATGAACAGTTTTAGGAAAGTAAATATTCATCGTTAAAATATTCTAATAATCCTCTTTTACCATTTTTATGTGTCTATTGAATATTTACGGGACATTCCCTACATAAATGCAAGTTGCATCCAACTTGATTAAGATCCCTCTTCTCTCTCTCTCTCTCTCTCTCTCTCTCTCTCTCTCTCTCTCTCTCTCTCTCTCTCTCTCTCTCTCTCTCTCAGAAAATTAAACGTGTGATTCCATTATTTCATACAAAAAACATAATTATTCTTTAAATGAACCTAAATCAAACATCTAACTTATGTTTTTGTAAAATCTTTTTTTTCGCTTTCTCTAAAATTATATTCTTCAAGATACTAACTTGATATTTCATGTTTTCCTAAAAGCAGCTGCAAATCAATAGACGTATTTTAAAAGTTATACTGTTTTGAAGGGAGATTAGAGAGACCGAGTCTTTTGAAAAGATAATATACGAATAGAAATTAAGGAAAAATATTACGAAAAATAAGAAAAATCACAGGCACTCAGTTTACGTTCGTCTATCAGCAATGTATGACAAAAATCGAAGGAGTGGATAGAAATATAGCAATATAATGATAATTTAAATGCTACTGGATTATTCTTTGCGAGAAGTTCATAAAATTGCAAGAGCTTCTTGTAACATCTATTTAAGAGAAAATAATTATGGGTATACTTATGTGTGCGTTGGAATGCATGTGCGCGTATATGTGCACGTGTATGAGAGAGAGAGAGAGAGAGAGAGAGAGAGAGAGAGAGAGAGAGAGAGAGAGAGAGAGAAAATTCAGTCACTCGAAATTGGTTTTGCAGTTTTAATAGGATTTGCCGAATACCTTTGTTGATGTGTCCCTCGCAGATGCCGCCAAGAGCCCCAACACCAATTATGAGGGTCGAGGCCTCGGAGCCAATGAGTTGATCAGGCGAAGGGGGAGCAAGAAGAAGAAGAAGAAGAAGAACACTTTTCTGAACTCCTTCCCCCCAAAAAAATGAGCAGATGCCAAAGTCGTTTGTTTTCGGGAGGAAACTTCACGGCATTCTCTCTCTCAGGATATTTATTTCTTCCTCACTCCCCACCCCCACCCCACCCCCTTCATTTCCTTCTCCTCACATCTCCTTTTCTCCCGAGATTTATTTTCTATTTTTCCCAGTTTCCCCTTCGTTCTTGGTTCTCGGCCGCTTATTGAATCGTACTCTCGGAAAAGAGTCGTCGGTTTTTAAAGTACCGCTGTAATTATTCAGTCTCTTTGACAAATACACCTATCAAGGGGGTCGTGGTTCATTTGTAGTAAATGGGTTTCCTTGTTAGTGGAAAGTCTGCGCGGAATTGCATGGCTATCAAAACGATTCTAATTGAGTGAACGAATAAAAACGCTACTTTAATTACTTCTTCGATTAAATTTTGTTACTCGGTGTAACTTTTGATTTCCATGAACCCAGAGAACTTTCGAGACGGTATCAAAAGGTTCTAGCAACAAATACAATTTATTTTCTTGCAACACAAAAGAAAATTCAATACGTGTACGCAATTCTCAAAGACAAAGACCAGTAATAGAATTTACACTACATAGCCTCTCTGTAAAGGCTCTCGTGTATTCAGGAAAGCAAATATTATTATCATCCAAAATGGCGGCATATTGTTTCAAAATAAATAAATAAATAAATAAACTATCTAATTATTATCACATCAACTTACTTTTTTTTCTTTTGGACAAAGTTTATATCTGATATTAACTATTCTTTTCGTCAATTCAATCATTTTTACTTGTTTGTCGTTATGCCACTCATGTGCAGTAACAGATGATTATATACATATATACATAAACATATCTGTCTATCTATATATCTGTCGATGTGATATATAATTATATATATATATATATATATATATATATATATATATATATATATATATATATATATATATATATATATATATATATATATATATATATATATATATATTTATATACTGTACTGCAAATAGTTTTGAATGATGATTTTCAAACTTTCGCAATTAAAGAAAATGAGAGAGACACAAAACAAAAATAATGTCAAAAAGGTAGACTGAATGAAGAGAGAAAAATTTTGGGAGACTTAAAAAAACCTGGTAAATCATTGCACGTCTTCAAGATAGATTTCTTTATTACGCCTCCATAATATCTTTAGCTCAAAGCTGCCCTTGGATGGGAAGAGGTGATGAAATGCTTCCGTTGAAAAGGAAGAAATTTCAATTAGCTGCAGTTAATGAAGTGAGGGTTGCAAGGGGGGATAAAGTACCAGAAGTGGTTTGCTTATTAATTTTATATAATAAATAAGTCAGCTTCATTATGATATACTCATGTCCGTATAAATCTTCTAAGTAACTCCTGAGTACTTTCTTTTCAGAGGTAAATATCCTAACTCTCTCTCTCTCTCTCTCTCTCTCTCTCTCTCTCTCTCTCTCTCTCTCTCTCTCTCTCTCTCTGCCTTGATCGAGTTCTGTCTCTACTTACCCCTGCCTGTTTGTCTTATTGCTTTATATATCACATTTGCGTACAGTTACCCACAGCTGAGTGGTATATATAAAACTGCTGTTTTATTTAATGAAGGAAAGCGAAAAATGCCAATAATCAGTTTCATAAAATAATAACTGTACTCGAAAACATACATAATTTTACTCATTACAGAAGACGTAATCATTAACTATTAAATTCTAACATGTCCACCTTGACAACATGTAGGGATTAATCATTTACATATGGGAATAAGAACCATATATTTATCCTAACTGAATTTACACACTCAGCTATACAGATACACAGAAATACACAAACACATGTATATATGTGTATATATATACGTATATGTATATATATATATATATATATATATATATATATATATATATATATATATATATATATATATATATATATATATAAATGTATGTATATATGTATGTGCGTGAATGTGGGTGAATGGGTGAATGGTAGTCAACGAATAAATATAGGAAGCATCTGAAAACACTATGAAAATTTCAAATTTGTCAATTTCGAAAACTTTTGTTTGAGGATGCATTATCAAATAACTCCAAAAAATGCATTATTAAATAATTCATTTACTCGATTACGAAGTTTAAATTCACGCACATATCAGAAGTGAATAATTGTAATTATGGAAAATTCTGTAGCATCAATAAAATATTTTATACGGTTGGAAACAAATGAAAAATGAGGAATATTTAGTTTCACTGGTTTAACCTTATTATTTTTTTAAACTGAAAGTAAGCATCGTTGCTAAATGCGATTGATTAAAGCTATGTAAACGAAAAATAATTAATAAATGTAAACAATTCTTAACAGTTTGTCATATTACCGCATGGTTGCACGGGAAATCTACAGGTGTTACTGTGAAACATCAGCATTTTGTAGATATTTGTTTATCATAACTTCTTTTATACTAAAATTCTTTGAGATATTATGTTACAATGTGGCTTTTTTTCCAGCTGGTATTGTTTCCGCTTTTTATGCTTCTCCGACTTAACGCTAAATTAGACAATGCAATTAATCAATGGTAAGTGTGAAAGTGTAAAATTAAGTGGTTATAAGAACGATATTTAGAGAGATATAAAGACATCAAAGAGGGAGAGCGAGAGGGGTAAAAGTATAACTTGAGAGAGAGAGAGAGAGAGAGAGAGAGAGAGAGAGAGAGAGAGAGAGAGAGAGAGAGAGAGAGAGAGAGAGAGAGAATTAAGGAAAGCTGAATGTATTCAGAGTCCCACCGGTTGTTGAACGTCCGCTACAATAAAAAAAAAAAATTCTTTAAACGTACAAATTGAATTGTATGAAGGAAGCGCTATATGGATTCCCCTAAAGCTATAGGAGAGGAAAATATCTCGTTGGTTTAAAGGTAAAATAAATAAGTAAAGATAAACCGAAATGTAAAAACGCCTTACATATACTCGGCAGCCGTCACGAAGTAACTTACTTATGACCGGCATTTTAGAAAGGAATTCTACTTCTCTAGCTGAGTACAGACTTAATTTAACGAGGAAATATTAGGGAAACTTTCTCCTCTCTTGGCCGTCTGTCAATTTGCTCACCATTAGGTTTTTTTTAATTCTGAAGGGAAATGCGCATTACGGTTCAAAGATCTGTAAATTACACTTCGGAAAATGTCTCAAGCACTTTTTTCGACAATGAAGGTTTTGGTGGCACACAGGAGTTCTGAATAAAAGGCAAACTACGGGTATGCAGTTGGAGAGGTTCTGTTTAAGCCTCGATGGTAAGGAGTGTTTCGTCTTAATTTAAAAAGGATCTAAAAAAGATATGGTCATTTTAATCGTCAGTGTTTCGAATCGTCAATGTCTGAAATCGTCAGTGTTTGAAAGTGGGTTAAGAAACTTCGAAATATGATTAGTTTCCCACTGTTCGGTTTATATGGATATTTTCCCCTCTGAATATTATATTTGTTTTTACAATTTTTGAGACATACATACACACACAAACACAAACACAGACGCACACATACACACACACACATATATATATGTATGTATGTATATATATAATAAATATATATATATAGAGTATATGTATTTTATAATATATATATATATATATATATATATATATATATATATATATATATATATATATATATATATATATATATATATATATATATATGCATCAATACGCAAATATGTAAGAGTGGCTGATCATGTACACGTCCTAATAGTGCTTTTGTGAGTATAGATTTATGAAAGCGAATGAAATGAAAAAAAAAAAATAATAGCTATGACTCACATCCCCTTAATCAAATGACCCTCTCCCTGCAAAGCGGAAATAACACTTCGAAAATAAAGATTACGAAAGAAACAAGAACGACTCTATTACAAAGGAGTCCATTCTTTGTACTTTGCTCAATTGCCTTCATTAGTGTCGCATTTCTCTCTAACGACTCTCACCTGAAATACCTCCGTGTATTCCCCCATAGCTACTTAATGGATGATTTCCCCTTTTTCTCACTTCCCCAGCTCTTTTCCTTACCCTCCTCGTCTCCCCTTACCCCAAAATTGCTGCAAATAACGAGACACGAGCGTATGTGTATACATATCCGTTCAAACCCCTCTGGCCAAATTAATATTTAGTAATGTAGAGCTGACTGAGACTTCTCGTTCTGTGTCTCTAATTTCCTGCTGACAGAAGGGTGATATTTCTTCCACCCCTGGACAAAAGCGTTGTTGGCACCCTTCTTGTGTGAGGGGAAAGTATTTAGTGTAAGGGGAAACTATTTGGTCATTATGGCATCGACCTCCCCTTGTTAATTCACAAGGGTTTGACGCCATTCAAACACTGGCGAGGAACAGCTATTGGTCTGTGTCCTCTCTCTCTCTCTCTCTCTCTCTCTCTCTCTCTCTCTCTCTCTCTCTCTCTCTGATGTGGAACTATTTCGGTTCTCTAAATTTTTTTCTTCAATAGTTTAGGGTGCATATTTTCCTTCAACTTTTACTGGGACGCCTTCGTTCATGGCAATGAATTTGAGCTCTGAATTTTCAAGAGAAGACTAAGGCTGATGGAAGGTTGTTAAAACATCCATTCTATGTTACAATATCTCGGATATTGGCTTATAACAACAACAACAACATCAATAATAATAATAATAATAATAATAATAATAATAATTTTTATTCTGTGGGTTCCGATAATAACAATAATATTTTTATTTACTCTGTATTGTATGGACAGGATAATAAGTCTGTCTGGTAATAATAATAATAATAATAATAATAATAATAATAATAATAATAATAATAATAATAATAATAATAAAACATGCAGATTCTTTCCAACTGTCTTTTGTTTAATCTCAGAGCGATAATTACTACCTCTTGCGCAGAATATTTGACGAGCTTACTTGGTGTTGTTAGTATTTCATGAAAAAGGCAAATCCTATTACTCACGCAAAGGTGAATTTGTGTGGGTAGTCTTTGCTTTCTTTTCTTCCACATTAACCGCAGCTTTATTCATTCGATTCTTGCTTCATGTAAAAGTACTAAGAGTTAGCGCTTGTTACTTTTTATTCCTTTAAACCAAAGGGATACTTTACCATTTCTTGCAATATTAGTAAGATAAAAGTTAGAACAATGTACCTAAATTTCTCATCAAAAAAATGTTCATATAAACTGTACTTTGTCATTTCTATTTCCCTCAATGAAACTCGATAATTTGTGGAAATGCTTTTAAGATCCCCCAAGACCCAAAGCAAGGTTCCTGAAAATAGGTTCTTCATAATATAAAAAGACAAAGAGCACAACGAATAAAATACAAGAAGAGAAATAATAAACAAACAAAATATTTACGTAAGAATTGGAAGGAAACAGGGAAACACGTTCACTTGGCAAAATTACATGTACCTCAATTTCCTTCACCCACAGAAAGACAAGGATCCCCAATAAAATTATTCTCAGCTTCTCGTTCGCCTCCGCAGTAGGACCCTTTCATTTCCGACTGCCCATACATCGGCTCTGAATTACTGAAGGGCCAGAACGAAATGGCTGCTTGAAGGTACTGTAATCGAGGTAGTTTCGGAAACTGAAGACGAAACGTCGTGAGGGAAGGCGTTGCTTCTCTTTGGCATTTTCTCTCGTGGTCCACATTTCTCATATTTAACTTTTTACTGATTTTTTAGCGCGTGTATCGAATATGTTTCCACTATAGCATTAATGAAAGTATATTAATGCCTAATAACCCAGGTAAAACTTACCAAAAAATAATAGTGTATAACACATGTGAATGAAAGAGGAAAGAGTTAGCAGACAGACATCCAAACAGACGTCCAGTGTCCAAATCGACTTGATTAGCATAACTAGAGATTAAAAATTTAAGTATATCTTAGTTTAACCAGACCACTGAGCTGGTTAATAGCTCTCCTAGGGCTGGCCCGAAGGATTAGATTTATTCTACGTGGCTAAGAACCAACTGGTTACCTAGCAACGGGACCTACAGCTTATTGTGGAATCCGAACCTCATTATAAGGAGAAATGAATTTCTATCACCAGAAATAAATTCCTCTTATATATATGCGTGTGTGTGTGTCTGTTTAAGGATTGTTAACGGAAGTTGGGTCCTTAATAAAATGCCATTTGATATTCCTTTGTATTCTGACTTTTAAAAATAATGGATTAGGGGCCTACATTCCATGTTATGAACGAACATCAAATGACGTGAGAGTCGTAGGTATACTTAATTTTTTTCCCCTTTCACAAATAACAGCCGGAATTGAAGTTCAGAGATACTATAGAAAATTATTTTTATTCTTTTTACTGTATCCATTTTATTTTACAGTTTATGCACTCGCTACATTCATGTACATGTTTATGTGTTTTGACAAATTTTTTATACACACCCAAATGGATACAATTATTTCGTCCTTTATACAAATACACAAAACTACTGAACAAACGTGTATATGCGTGAGCTGTGTTGGATGGTATCAATACGCACAAAAAAATAAGGCATCCTCCTTAACCATCCTGGAGACCAATCCCTTTTCCTTAATGTAGGAAAAGACCAAATAATACTGACAAGGGTCTCTCTTTCGGGTCTCAGAAGGTTAGCGTTTGGGTTATACAAATATTCCACCATGTCCCCTAAGGCCTATTACAACAACATTATATCCTCGTTTCTTTGCTCCTGAGACAAAGTTAGTTGGCGGCGGCTTCATCCCGAGGGATGTTGAAACTTTCCCAGTTTCCTATATTTTTTTTTCTCTCTCTCCATCTCCCTTTTCTGTTTCATGGGGTTACTTGGGATTGTTATTTTTTTTTAGTCATCAGAAGGAGGTGTTAACTCATGTGTTTCGAAGGTAGTCTGTATTCGTCTCTACTTTGTGATAGTGAAAATACAAAAAAGGTATTATGAAAATCTTGAAAGGAAGTTTTTTTTTGTTGTTGTTGATAAGGGAGGAGGGGGGGGGATGGTTTCCTTGGAGCGTAACACGATAATAATAACTGTTTCTTATACTCTCAAATGTTTGCTGATGGGTGAATCACTGGTATCTGTAGACTGGCGTTATAAAACTTTTGGTCATCGGCGTTGCAAATATATCAAATAGTAGATTACAACAATGACAAACATAATGAAGGTGAACAAGGAAGATGAAAGAAAGTTACCCGTCCCCAGTGGACAAAATATCATAGTTTACAAATGATAGATGGTCGTCTCAGAGTATACGCATACGCGCGCGCTCGCACACACACACATATATATATACATATATACACATACATATATATATATATATATATATATATATATATATATATATATATATATATATATATATATATATATATTTATATACATATTTACACACACACACATATATATATATATATTATATATATATGTGTGTTCTAGCGAGACATCGATTTCTGCTGAGTCGTGGATGAAACCCTGTGTAACAAACTTCCACAACACTTATTGCTTCATACATTTACAGCAGTGCATCAAGCTCCCTTACACACACAGACACACACACACAATCAAACTATGCCATCCACCTTCATCCAAAAGCAGAGGAGCAAGCAGTGAAGGGTTATGGACCCCTTGAGGAAACTAAACGTTCTCTAAACGGAAGATGAGCCTCTTCACATGAGGACAGTTTCATCCGCGTCTTCACTCTCGTTGAATGCAAGGAAAAACAGAACTCTTGCAGAATTTTTTCATAATTATCCATATATTTGTGAAGTAATTGAGATATTTTTAAAGATTTACTTGCATTTTTTAGTATTTACAGTTAGAGTACCCAATATGCTATCCATTATATCATTTATGTTCCACAATAATAGGGAGTTTATTCGCATAAAATTGCTGTTACTTGTAAATATAATTATTGTTTTTATTTTTGTATGCATTATTTGCTTTACGGTAAAAATACTTTGCATGGCATTTCTTATTCAGCTTATGTCCCATAACTAAAAGGCATTTTTTCCCGTAGTTATGCTTGTAGTGACATAAGATGTTCAATAACAGACTAAGGACCCTTTAGTTATTATGCCGTTGTACAATTCAAGGCATCTCAGCAGTGCCTTTGTGTTTTGCAGCACAGAACGGAATGGTAAAGACGGAAGGAAATATTGTAATTTCATGAACTTAAAATTCTATAACAGTCATGAAGGGAATAAAATGTGAATATTTCAACGCCCTTTTAATACACGACATTTTTTTTCATCATGCAATTCGGCAACACTGTTAAAAATGAACTAAAATACTTTAACAATATCTCATTATGGAATTTGACTCGAAAATGTATACTTAAAGTTGAATACTTTTACAGTAAAGGTAATTATTTCATTACACTGAGTAAGAAATTCTATAGTCTAATTTGGAAGGGCGAAATTCCCAAATTGTATTCAGTATCGCTATAAAAGAATACCGACGAAAGAAAGCGAAATAATGGCCCGGTTGCTTTTAAAATTCAACAAGGAGATCCCAGGGGTGCATGTAATTCCAAGGACATTCTATTCAATGTAGAAAATACATTGGCCCATGGGAAAATGAAGGGAGAGTCTTGGGGAGGTAAGTGGATTTTTTATTTTATATTTTTTTGCTCTGTTTTAACGTTATTGATATTTTCGGGTATTTTCAGAAACCATCTTGTCTACTTGGTCTTCAAAAGAAAGTTGCCAATGTTTATTGTTCAGGAGACAAGAGTAGTATTTATACAAGGTGGCATCTTTGGTGTCTGTTTCCAGATTTTTTTTGTGAGCTTTTTACTTTGCCGATGTATTTTAGTGAGAGCAGTGTTGCTAAAACTTCTCTCCTGTTGTCATTTCAAGATGATATGCACTTCGGCTATTCAGGCTGTCATACCGGGTTTTGTATCATCTACATTGGTTTTTGTTTGAATATCATTGTTTTTGTGTAGTTGCATGTTTCTCAATCTCTCTTAATGCTGTTAAGTACGTTTATTGATGGCTCTGTTCTTTTGTAACATATGAATGATATAATTGGGGAAGTTACTTGCTTTCTAATGCTGCTGTTTCAGCAATAACATTTTTTCCCGATTTTCAAATGACTTTTATTTTGTTGTTCTCATGTTTCTAGCATTCTGCGCTGTTACTACTATAACTGTTGTTCCTTCTGCCTAAAAAACATCATGAAAACAAGGAATTATTCGTTGATAAAAGAAAAAGACTGGTAATAAAAGTCGGTTTATGAGATTAAGAGGAAGAAAGAACCAAGAGTTACAGGATAAGGAAAGTACAGTAATGGAATTGTTTGGGTTACAGAAGGCAGCTGGTATTGTGTATGTGAGGTGCCAATATTCTGAGACAAGTGAAAAAAAAAGTTAACACAAGTTTTTAGGAGGTTTGGTCCTCTGGAGATTATGAAGGACCATAGGTTCACGAAAACCTGTCGCAATTTTGAATGGTTTCGAAGCAAGAGAGAGAGAGAGAGAGAGAGAGAGAGAGAGAGAGAGAGAGAGAGAGAGAGAGAGAATGTCATTGAAAGTGCAGACATAATGTCGAAGAAGCTTAGGAAGGATAGGCAAATAATATGCAAAATAATAATAATAATAATAATAATAATAATAATAATAATAATAATAATAATAATAATAATAACAATAATAATAATAATAATAATAAAATAAAACACATTACAGCACATGCAAGACAGAAACGAATGACATATTTGTTGACACGTTGGGCATAAGCCTCCTTCACAGTAATGTGAAACGTGAAACACTGGTGTTTTGGAATTGTTCAGCATAGAAGCGCATCTTGGACTCAGCAGGGAATGTTGTATCGATTCTCTTTCCAGCCACCTCGAACAGAGATTACTCAAGAGAACAACAAAGCAGTTAAAGCCAAGGTCACCCCCTTTAACAGCTGAATCAAGAATGTGCCCTCTGAAGGGAATTTCCAGCAAATCTGTCGCTTCGCATTGTTCTCCAAAAACTCATCGGCATTTGGACTCCTCCTCCTTCTAATATCGACTTGTATCTCGTAGTGGAATCTCATTCTCCTTGGATACAAAGTCATTTCGTTTCATTACATTTCCCATCTTTGTCTCAGTAGGCCAGGTGACTCTCATAAGGATGCAGAATTCCGCATTAATATACATTATCCGACTCATGGTTGCTGAGATTTAATGGTAGTTGTTTCCTTTCCTCATGAATCCTCTAATCCTTCAAAATTTAAGAGGATTTATGGGATGCTAAGACTGATATTCATTTCTAACTATGATGATATACTCCTAACTTCCTTAAAATTACATGCTATGATAAATTTATGCAATGCAAAGAATTTTGGAATATTCAGCTATCGAAGGAAATTATATAAACTATTTTTAGATTTTACAGTTAAAATGCCGTATTGATCTTGCCATCTGAAAACGAAATTAATGAATCAGCAATTGAAAACAGAAATATTTGTCGTCCTGGAGATACGAAATGAAATTCGAAAAATGATTTTATTTTGATAGAATGCGAGCTTTTCCATAGCTGGATACAGGACGAGAAAAGCAACACGCTGCACGTTTTGTATTCATTTAGCTATTTTTCCAGTTTCAACCATTCATTGGCTTTATTTATTCATTTATTTTTATTTTATTCAATTACCAATTAGCAAATTGTTACTAAAGGGTAAAACTGTGTTCATATGGTTAGCCTGAGTAAGGATCTCTCCATTTTGCAGAAAATTACTTAGCTAATATTTCACTATGTATCGAATATTTTCAAGGAAATATTCCATATCCCATTTACGAAAAATGTTGATAAAATGTTGAGCATTTCACCTTTATTAATTGCTGTAAGAACTTACATTAAGATGAAACAAATTCTGTTGGAATATTCTATTCCTCGCGTTGTACAGGAACGTAGAATTTTTGTTTGAACTGAATGTAACAGAACAACTGCAATTATTTCAGGCTTTGCAAACGATAAATAATTACATGCAAAGGCGCATTATTTCCTGGAAACCGTGGTATAAAAGCACAGAATATTTATGTTTGTGTAGCTATGGTTGTATAAATGGGTTTTAGAGTTATGTAAGTAGATACTGCTGTCAGAAGTGGTGACGTATGTTCATATATGTAGGAAGGTATCGCGCTTACCCCATACAAATGGGAAAAACAAGCACGTTAAAAGAAGAAGACGCAAGTGTAAGAAGGGTGTTGGATGCATATGCATACAGATATGGCTGTAAAAGCTGTTGGATATGTGTACTGTAGACATGGATGTAGAATGGAGGGCACTGAATTTGTAGATGTAAAAGGGGCTCCAGGATATGTTTTGTGTACATATGGCTTTAGAAAGGCATGTTGAACTACGTATAAGTGGATAGTGGTGTAGGAAGGGGAGATGGATATTTATGTTAAGTGGCTCCAAAAGTGGCGTTTGATGTTCATACATGTAGATATGTAGAGGTGTTGGATGAGGACGTTGATATGGCGGTAGATGGGGCCGTTGGATATGTGTGATTTAGATGTGGATGTGGATGTTCAGGAGATTAGCAGTCTTAGTCTTCCAGGATTGAAAAAAAATGATGAGAGACAGAATAAGTTTTATTATATGGTGATAAACTACAATAATTATATTCCCGGCACTTAGCGATGTAGGTAAAAATACGTTCATATTAACGGTTTGTCAGGTATTTGTATATATATATATATATATATATATATATATATATATATATTTTTTTTTATATATATGTGTGTGTGTTCCTCCAGTGTCCTTTGTGTAAAAAGTGTTCTGTGTGTATGTTTATGTATACACATACATAAACGCATACACACATATATATATAAATAAATAAATTGTATATATATACATATATATATATATATATATATATATATATATATATATATATATATATATATATATTATATATATATATATACACACACACACTGACTGGGAAATTTTTGAGGAAGCATTAGATCAAACATTGTCAGAACGATGAATTCCACTCAGTCTGTGGCGATTGTTAATAAATCACTAACTCCCGCACAAGAGGGATGGATGCAATTGTTCTTATATGATTTAGTATTATTAAAGAATTAATGAAATCCAGAAGCAATGTGAGCAAATAAAACTATCAAGAACACTAGAATACTTAATATGGTAATACCCGTCGAATTAATATTGCAGAGCAGATGAATCCTTTGTTAAAATTAGTTTACAAAAAGGAGACGGACAATGATAGAAGCAAGGCCTGGAGTATCTATTAAAATATAATAATGATATGAATGACGGGGATGATGATGGCGATGAGATAATGAAGAAGAAAAAAACAGCAAAAATAATGTTTTTCATATTGATACTTTTTACTGG
>NC_089746.1:56504011-56526511 GCF_040412425.1 Macrobrachium rosenbergii | reverse complement strand
TCTCTCTCTCTCTCTCTCTCTCTCTCTCTCTCTCTCTCTCTCTCTCTCTCTCTCTCTCTCTCTCTCTCTCTCTCTCATAAAATTAAACTTCAATGGCAGAGAAAATATTTGATTGGATTATTTCACAGATCAGCCCTACCTCTAATTCTTGTGAGACCCTTTATTAAATTTATTATGGTTCGTTATTGATATTTTAGATGTTTATGAATTTATCATTTAACCAAAAATTATTTGGTATAAATAATTTTTTTCTCGACAGCAATAGCCGCTCTCGAGGGCATTTTATTAAACGTAATGCTTTTTGTTAGATTTTTCAGGTTAGCATATTTATCTTTTGATAAATACTCCATTTTTTTACGTATTCAGTCTAATTAGTAGCTTTCGGGGAAAAATATATTTGTCTTTCATCATTATTGTAGGTTAATATCTTTATATTATTCATTCAGGAAAACCCCTGAATATGGGTATATCAAGCGCCACGGTAGTTCGTGGTTAGTAAAGCCCAGCCACCCGGAGTACACAAAAGCACCGACTTTGGCCCTTTATAACTCTGGAAATATTCAACCGATCTACGTGAAACTTTTGCTTTACAGGTTTCCCACTAAGGTCTCTAATCGTGCCAAATTTCATCGAAATCTGTTCAGCCGTTCCGGAGATCCAGATATCGATTTTTGGCGTTTAGGGGATGTGGCCGGGGAGTGGGCGAGGGACCTAACATACCTGTGGGGCAATATCAGTAAAAGATAGAGCCGTGAAACTAAGTTTTTCTGAAAGCTCGTATTCTGGAGGGGTGCCTTTTTAGGGTTTGTTTTTCGAAAGAATGAAATTTTCAAGTTACAGTGGACCATTCAAATTAGCCACCATAATTCATATCCCTTGATGCTCAGGTACGGACTGCTCACAACATTAGAAGAGACACAGTTTTCTTAATGTGTGTGAAGAGCAAGTGGAGTTAGGAGAAACTGGCTGACTTAGTGTCAATTATCTTTATTAAAAATGATCTCGCGTCGAACTTACCTACGTGGTTTTGGTTTCGCGATCGTTGACCTAACCTAAATAAAGAGCCTCAACAGTTAATGTTTTCACACAATATATATATATATATATATATATATATATATATATATATATATATATATATATATATATATATATATATATATATTATATATAACAAACATTATGCACCAAATCACTGAGCTGACCATAATCACTAAGAAAACTACATCTAAAACCTAAACAACACCCATTCCTCTGTTACCACATTTTCCTCGATCTAGGGCGTTGCCATTGCAAACAAGGACTGAAATCACAGGCAAATAAGTGATGGAATCACAAAAGGGGCAGTAAAGCAAAGCCACAAGAGACAGATATGGAGGTCAGGCAATGCAAAGGAAGGGGTAGGCCAAAGGGCTTTACTGCGTAATCTGATAAATTACGATGAAAGCCACTAGTACTGTAGAAGTGGGAGTCTTTTGTCCATCAGTACAGAAAGCGAGTGCCATTATAATACGCATAATGCTAAGCATCCCTGAAGAGTTGTTTCAGAATGCAGCTACGAGGTTTTCCTCACGTCACATTTTTCAAACCTTCTTACTGTCGATTTCCCTTTCAGCGCTGAATGACCTCATAGGTCCCAGCGCTTGGCTTTTGGCCTAAATTCTATATTCCCATTCCAGTTCCTCAACTCTTTCTTTCCATTTCCGGCTTTTCCCCTCAAACAACGTTCAGTTACGATGAAGCTGGCTCAGCAAATCTATTGGCCTTTATAGCACGACCCAATGAAACGAAGGCACTATTTGCGTCAAAACAGACTCAGCAGCATCCCGGGATGTGTCCAAAAAATTAAGGCAATCATCCTGGTAAGTAACCTCCATAATTTCAGGGTTACTTCTTTTCCTACAATGCTTATTGGTCGTGGCTGGTACCAGTGTCTCAGATTCGTTTTACAACAACCATTCTGTTCTAGATCAAGCAGTTTATTAAAAACCGTATTGAGAATTCATTTTTAAAATATGGGGCATATGCACCATTAAGATTTTTATAACCTGTATTTTACTTCATTCACTAATTTACAAATTTCTCAGTATTTTACAACTTTCACTTCCCTAAGAAGCAAAAACTATAGCAATTAAAGAGACCCATTAACACAAATACCATTTCATATGATACATCTACATGAAGCTTTCCATATCTAACAGCAGTCTTGTTAAAATACTCCAGACGTCTTTGATTACTAAGTTCTACTATTTTGCTTATTTATCTCCTATTTGGTGTCAAATTCACAACTCACAAACCCAATGGTATCCGTAATAGTTACTATCCTAAACAACCAGTCCTGAGAATTATTAGTCTTTAAATTGGTTTCATGGATAGAATACAATAGAATATGGTAATTAAGCCTAATTTGTTTGCCAAACGACCTCCCCTCTCCCCGTCCCCATTAAAAACGTCTCGCAATAAACAAGAATTTAACTTCATTTCAGGATTTTTTTATAATCTATAACTTATTCTTTTTACCTGCGTTAAATCCTATATTTAACCATGTACCTTAACTTCAATATTAAAAATTTTTTTTAAGTATAACTTAAAATTCTTTTCACCGGCGTTAAACCCCAAATTTAATCATGTATCTCAACTTCAATATTTCTAAATTTTTTATGTATGTTCACAGTGTGACTCAGTGCCTATGTTTACAGAGTGACTAATCAGTGCCTATGTTCATAGGGTAACTAACAGTGCCTATGTTCACAGAGTAACTCACCGCCTACGTTCGAGTAACATACCAACTCAATGTTCGTGGATAGCATCATAAATACACTGCTTATGAGTAACATAACAGTATTGCTATGGGTAACCTAATGGTATCAAAACTAACCAACATACCGGACAAACTTAACTTGGCCACATACCACTCAAAGTAGAGATTCCAATTATTCTATGCAAATACTGTATATCCATGACTTACAATTTCCATACTCTCAACTAAAAACAACTGCTTTCGTTCTGTCTTAACAGGAACTGAAAGTTCATAGATACGAGTTACTGACAAACTTCTAAAAACTAATTCCATCTGCTGACAAAAAAATTCCGCATGTTACTAGTCTTATCACGTAACCAAGTTCTTTATACAAAACATCCGTTCACAATGTTCCATGGACAACCCAGTACAAGAAAGGCTTATGGATAAAAACAGTAAATATTAATGAATTTATTATTAATGTACTAATACTGAACAGTTATACACATGAAAGTGACAATAGTAAGGCCTGGATTCTTGATAACATCCAAACCATGCAGGTATGTATCTCGCTAAGAAATTATGTCTTGAAAAGTACGCTTAATTTAGGGCAGATCCAACAATCTTCATATGTAGCCTGTAGTATCTCCACAGTATGAAAAATAGTCTCTCCTCAAGAGAGCTCTCTCAGCATTTGTAAAGCAAAGCAAATGACAGACAGTACACCAGTCGTGGTGGGGGCATTTACTACCTGACTGTAGCACGTGCAGAAATCCTCGTAATCAACTGTCACCAAACTCTTCCCACTCGACAAAGTTTCTTCGGTTATAAGAGCGTAAAACGCTACCGGTGCTTTATATTTCCACAGGCCCAACTCTTCTTATAACCTTGAAGCGGCTACTCAAACCATTAGAAGATCACGGCAATTACACACTACATCGAAGATGATCATCAACGTCGTAATTATCGATACTTCAATGCAATACCGAAATAAGACAAAGGCGGCCAAGCTCTCGAGACGTCAAGTCAGTAACTGCCCACCTGCACCGGTACCAGCCACTTCGCTCGCACCTCGCCTGCGACAAGACTGTCGTACGAAAAGGAGAGAACACGTTGAAAGTTAAACAAGCGATTCTCCGTAATGAAAAATAGCTCTGGACAATCTGTTTAAATTTTGCATGGTTTTGATTATTTTCAAGAGACTAGCTTTTGGGTAAGCAAGTCCTATTACCGTAAATGACCCGTAAATTTAGGGGGCTTCCTATAACCCCTATAACCAGAAATTTTTTGGTTGCGAGAAAGGAAATACCAAGTCCGAATCCTCTGAAAGTTCAGTTAAGTCTAACAACAACTTTAAGCTTAAAAATTTAAATTCGGGCAAACCTTTCTGATTATTGGCCAAAACTTAAATGACAACCACAAAATAAATCCATTTTCTGGAAGCTAAAATTCTAAAGTAAAAAATAAGACGCCAGACCTGAACAAAAATTTAACTTTTAATGCTGAAAATTGCCATTTGACGGCATACGCATTCTTAATTTCCTCAAGCCTTAGGGAGGTTTTGCAAACTTGAGTGGGAGTAGCCAAGCACAAACACCTAATACCTATCTGAACGTACAAGACGAGTAAGCAATAGATAATGTCTATACTTTCCACCTGAAAGCAAAGTTTGATTAGTTAAATTCAAAACCACCCAAGAACCTGCATAGTAGGTCATACGACCTACTATGCAGAACATGGGGGGCTCCCCCACCCCTCAGGGGTGCCGCCCCTAAAGGGGTGGAGGATAAGTTCAAGAACAGCATGTACAAACTAAAATTATATGAAATAAATGAAAAAATAAAATGAAAAAATAAAATAAAATGAAAAAAATTAAAAAATAAAATGAAAATTAAAAAATCAAATGAAAATCAAAAATCAAAAATCAAAAAATGAACATTTAAAAATCAAGTGAAAATTTAAAAAATCAAATGAAAATTTAAAAAATCAAATGAAAATTTAAAAAATCAAATGAAAATTTAAAAAATCAAGTGAAAATTTAAAAAATCAAATGAAAATTTAAAAAATCAAATGAAAATTTAAAAATTAAATGAAAATTTAAAAATTAAATGAAAATTTAAAAAATTAAATGAAAATAAAAATTTATTAAAAAACCAAATTAAAAAATAAATTAAAAATAACCAAATTAAAAAACCAAATTAAAAAATTACAAAAATTTACAAATAAAAATTACAAAAGTTAATTTAATTTAAAAACTTAAAACTTAAATTTATGACATTATGAGATTAAATTTATTACAAATTTAAAATTACAAAAAGTGAGAAAACTAAACTTAACGGGAAAAAAATACCTCCTACATACCCGTTGCTTAAGAGAGCATCATGCGTGAAGCTTTACCATTAGGACAGGAACTCAAAATTCAAACTCGACCAAATACTTCCTGGAAAAGACAAAGCTTTAGAGCTGTGCCTAACTAAATCTTGTATATTTTGGGCGTTTACTCGCGTCAGATTATGGGTAAACGCCCACAGAAATAGTCATAATGACTGCCAAAGATCTCTACGAGACTAAACACGCAACAAGATTCGAAAATCCTCAGGACAAATATACAATATTAGCAATAATACAGTACAGATCCACTGTTACCTTGTTGAAGCCCGGGGTTTATTCTAACTTGACCAGCGAAGTGACAATCGATGGAAATCTCAAGCGCCCGCTAACTGCAGTGTACTCGCGTGATAAACGGTTTTTTTTCGTTAAAACTTCGCGGCAGCACCAATTACGCTACGATATATTAAGGAGGAATTGAATACGCCACCCCCGAGGATAAAAAGGATCACTTAGCAAACTCCTGTTAAACGTCTACCGCCCAGAACGAAGTTAGAGTCGAAGATCCGACGGACGACGGTTCAAATAAACGTGAGAGCACGAGCTATGTATGGTGTTGTCATTGGCCAAGGACTCTAAAGACTTAGTAGTGTCTTGCTTCTTGGAACAGGACCGAATGCGGTCTATGAATATCCTTGAAATCGCTAAGTTTGTTAGTATCAATTTTATTTCCTACTCCCTTCTTTTACTTGTCTTTCATGGCAGTTTAAAATAGAGCACATGATGAATAGATTTCTTGAACGTGATTCGTAATTTCTTTTAGGAGCTCACGAAATAATTTGTAGCATAAGCCTATCGCATATTTCTTTTCATCACTTTGATGAATTAACTTTTAATTTGAGTGGATATTTTGTCATAACGATATATATGAAATATATCCATATACATATATACAGATATAAATATATAAACATATATAATATATATATATATATATATATATATATATATATATATATATATATATATATATATATATATATATATATATATACTGTGTAGTGTGTGTGTGTGTGTACAGTATAACTGGATGCATTACATAAAACTTGCTACACTGGTATATGATTCACAAATGAAATAACTATAATTAAACGTAATTACCTCTTGCATTATTGCTGTGAAACTGATACCTGAGTTTTTATGCAGGATGTTTATATCGTTATTTTTTTCTTATTACTGAAATATCCAGGCTGCTATTTGTGGCTGCTGTGTTAGCTAGCCTTGGTCTAGGGTTTAACTGCCTCCTTTGAGTAAGCACTGAAAAGCTCCGGTTTGGGCATTTGTGTAAAATATTACTTCTAATGATTTTTTTCGTTTTCCTTTTCCCTTTTGTTCACGTACAAACGTTTCATTCTGCGATATATATGTATATGTATATGTATATATATATATATATATATATATAATATATATATATATATATATATATATATATATATATACTATATATATATACTAAATAAATATAAATCTCTAGGTCATAAAATACTTAGCTGCTATCAGCCGAGCCACTGTTATGTTGGGATTTCATTAAAACATCTAATGCAATGGGGCTACCAAAAAGTCTCGTAGGTCACCAAAATACTTAGCTGCTCACCAGTTTGAGACTTTATGTTGGGATTTCATTAAAAACATCTATTATGCAATGGTGTGCTGCTTGCAGGGTAAATCCCTAGGTACTACCAAGTACTCGAGTCTCACCTTCGTTTGAGACTTTCGTGAGAGTTCTGTGTTCGATCCCGATGCGAGGGAATATTGCAATTATAAGGCTGAGGCCTGTTTATATAGTATACATATATATATATACATATATATATGTATAAACAGGCCTATTATAATTGCAATATTCCCTATACTGTATATATGTATATATATATATATATATATATATATATATATATATATATATATATATATATATATATATATATATATATATATATATAAGGCAGATTAATCTAAACCGTTTACTTCTTTGAGGACAGATCGTCACCACCGTTACAAATGCAGTTCCCGCTAAGGTGCTTTGTCAATGCAGAAGCTGAAGCGCCTGTAGCCTCGCGACCCCTAATTTGCATTCATTTCCATTATATCAAATGAGAAGGTTTTCAATGACACGACAACGCACCTTTAGTGTTCCACGATCTCCTATATAATCACTAGACATTCATAACGGAAACATTATGTCATGATCAAAAAGCCTGACGACCTCCGGAGTAACGTTAAGTATACCTTAGTTTAACCAAACCACTGAGCTGATTAACAGCTCTCCTAGGGCTGGCCCGAAGGATTAGACTTATTTTACGTGGCTAAGAACCAATTGGTTACCTAGCAACGGGACCTACAGCTTATTGTGGAATCCGAACCACATTATACCGAGAAATGAATTTCTATCACCAGCAATATATTCCTCTAATTCTTTATTGGCCGGCCGGAGACTCGAACTCGGGCCTAGCAGAGTGCTAGCCGAGAACTCTACCGATTCGTCCATCGAAGAACTACCTCCGAAGTAAACACCTATAAATAAGGGGGGTTACAGCTGAAACAAAAGCGGATTTAAACGGAAGGATAATACGCCCTTCTAAACCCAATCACTTTTGGTTCATTCCTCTTGAACATATTCTCCACCACTCAAGTGCTTTTACAGACTACCTTGGACCCTCGAATGCTTGGAGGAGGGCCCTGGAATAGCCACCGAATTCCCGGAACCATTTTTCCAGTTTTCAGAGGCGCGTTTTTGAGGGGAATAAAAGCAGCTCTTCCAGTCTGGGCGTTTCTCTTTCGTTCCTCGATTCATTTTCTTGTGAAATAACATTGGAGATGTTTTCGTTTCTTTCTTTCGTAGCCTCACGTGCGATTGTTTGGTCTGGGCTTTCAAAATAGTCGGAGAATGTTCGATGAATTTCGTCTCCTCTTTTCATAATGATAAAGAAATTTATGCTGTTCGAAGGTATCAACAGATATATTATAAATTTACCCGTTAAAATAATAAATAAGTAAAAAATGCGCCGAAGCTTCTTCGACGCTATCGAGTTTTCTGTACATCGTATAATCAAGGCCACCGAAAACAGATCTATCGTTCGGTGGTCTCAGTATCATGCTGTATGAGCCGCGGCCCATGAAACTTTATCCACGGCCCGGTGGCGGCCTGGTCTATATCGTTGCCAAAAGCACGATTATGGTTAACTTTAACCTTAAATAAAATACAAACTACTGGGGCTAGACGGCTGCAATTTGGTATGTTTGATGTTTGGAGTGTGGATGGTCAACATACCAATTTGCAGCCCTCTAGCTTCTGAGGGCGGACAGAAAAAAAAGTGAGGACAGAAAAAGTGCGGAGGGACAAAGCCGGCACAATAGTTGTCTTTTCAGAAAACTAAAACTATCACTTTAAATACCACAGTTTTAGAGTTTCTGTATTTGTGTTCAATAAAGGTAACACGATTGGAAAAATTATCAATACCTGGATTTGATAACAAAAAAATAGATGGGATAATGCTTATTAGTTTACAGAAATGAATGTTAATACTTGAATTATAGACATATTTACGAGAAAAAGATATAGATCATGGTAGAATGAGGAGCTTTGTAAAATATGTGGAGTACAAGAAGAGAACCTGAGGTGGAACAAATTGAAAAAACTTAGGGATAATGATTGTTTTGGTCAGTATTTTTTTAATTTATTTTTTTTTTTTGAGCTTATGGTAAGTATTCACTGCTAATATCATCCCATATAATCCCAAGTCGTGAATAAGCGTCA
Organism: Macrobrachium rosenbergii; assembly: GCF_040412425.1. Lineage (NCBI taxonomy): Eukaryota > Metazoa > Arthropoda > Malacostraca > Decapoda > Palaemonidae > Macrobrachium > Macrobrachium rosenbergii. The sequence goes on along the minus strand of NC_089746.1, from coordinate 56,517,623 downwards.
ATGGTATCATCTGCATGAATTTACTGTCAGCTTCAAAAAAACATCCTATAGGTTAACTTCTCTACACAGACGTTATGCGTGGTGGCTATTGAATACAAATAAAATAAAACTGTAAAAACTGCCTGAGAGGGGCCATGGAGTGTCGAGGAATGGCAGGGTGAAAATGCACAAACCGAGAGTTTTTTTTTTTTTTTTTTTTTTTAGGCATTTGGCTTAAAGGGCGTCAGTGGATCTTGGCAGAGGATGGAAATCTATAGCTAAAACACTGAAAATTCTGTTGAAATAAGTAATCCATACAAAGTATGTAATGTTAATAGGTGTACTAACAGGAATATCAACAGTGAAAGAGTAGTAGTAGTAGTAGTAGTAGTAGTAGTAGTAGTATATTAACGGTGGTAAAGGCTGAAGTTTTAGTTTTCCTAAATTTCGTGGTAATTGTATTTGATTCGTTTTGTTGTCCGTGCTGCTAAGTATCATAAAAGAAAAAAAATCCAAAGTATATTCTTAAAAGGAACAATTCCTGTGTTTCATTGGCTCCTGAGCTAAGTATCATAATTATTTTTAATTTCTATGTTTGTAGTCGTTCCTGATATTACAGTTAAACATTCAGTTTTTTCAAGCCAAAAACAAAAAGAATATTCGTTCGTGATGTACGTTCCTACCTGCTTTGGAGAAGGATGCACGGTGTCATTAGTAGTACTGCTAGATACTACCTATACCACGATTAGATCACCTACCAGTTCTTGCTCTGAAATAAAAATGTTTCGCCGCAGTCACCATCATTACCACTACTATTAATTAAAATTATTTCTGATGTTATTTATAATTCCCATTTACTCCGGCGCGAAAAAGTGATAGAAATCTCAGTGTCTACCACTGCCACTACACTATTCTGTCAGCAGGATTATTTGAACGTTAATCACTGGATTTATCGAAGTTTTATCATTTAATAAACCCCTGTTCTACGCAGGATTTATATAATACCTCGTTTGCTCTTGGCACTGATGTAAAGAAAGGAGAAACCTCCTCATCTTTATGAAAGAGAACTTAAATCATAAGTGTGTCTTTGTAATCTCGGAACGCTGCGATCTTTGATTAATCTTTCAAGTTACTGTTATTTCTTCTAACTCAGTGCTTTGACTATTTCTGCTCTGTGGCTACCTTCGAACTGCATGGTTTGACATTACAGTCATGGCGTGGTCCCAGCATTTCATTTGCTATACGAGGAAAATAACTTCAACAAGGAGTGCACGTATCATCATATATCTTATGCAGATGATACTGATAATAAACACTATCATGTACCAATTGTCGATTGCCAATTTGTAGGAAATATTTTACGAATTTTAAAGTTGTCTTTAGCAATATTTCTCTGTAAAGATATAAAAACCATTACACAAACAATCCCGAGAGAGAGAGAGAGAGAGAGAGAGAGAGAGAGAGAGAGAGAGAGAGAGAGAGAGAGAGAGAGAGAGCATCCAAGTGAATTTTGTTGTTCAGATCTGGTCCCTCAAATATTTTGTCATCGGTTGCCTAGGCTTAGTGGTGTGGTGGGTGAGGGCACCCATTTCCCAGCATTTCCCTCTCGCTCTTCCGTCCTCTTTCCCTTCCCTTCCTCATCCTCCTCTTCATCCGGGCTATTGATCGTTGCAACAGGTTCAACCGGGAGCAGGAATGCATGAGAGGAGAAAGGAATCTTGCGAATGGAAGTTTGGAAGAAAATGAGTGAAGTGGAAGGAGGAATTCCTGAGCAAAGGCGGGAAAGGAGAAAGTCGGTTTTGTAGACAGATTTATACAGAAAGGATCCGAACTTTATAAAAAAAAAAAAAAAAAAATTTAGCTGGGGGCATTTTGAAATGAATATATTTTCGTGAAATATACTGTCAGTTACTGGGCGATAAGAAAAAGAGAACTAACAGGAAACAGAGTTACAGAGGAAAGAAAGGACAACGGAGAGGAGTAAAAGCGAAAACAAGTTCAGACCAATTGCCAATTTTTGTCTCGACGAAGGACTTTGTTTTCTGGTCAAAGCTAGAGATCGTTTGGTTACTTTTTTAAAAGGTTTAATTTTTTTATATATATTCCTCGCCATCATATTAGCAATATTTCATCTTTCGGTGTTTTCCTTTTTTATTGTAATTCCAATACCTTGTTTTACGTTGTGATTCTTCACTTTTTTTTTACGGAGAATGGGAATTACACCTTTTATCGATTGCTCCTATAAGATCATGACAACAGGAAAATTCTGTTAATCAAACTTTCAGTTACTGTTGTAACAAATTTTATGATTTTTCTTTTGAAGAAAAATTGTTTTTTTAAGCAAAACGCTTTCCTTTTACTTTTCATTGATAGGAACAGAAGTTTTATGTAGAAGAATTTAGTGTTTTATGTAGAAGATTTTAGTGTTAAAGTTAATTCACTAGGTAAAATTTACAACATTTAATGTAATTTTAATAAAATTACTTCAAAATATTTCCTTGTTATCGTTATATTTCTTTGGACTAGTTATCACATCACCGTGATTCATGTACAATCAGAAAGTTACAAATGTCTTAATCAATTACTTTACATTGAAATAATATATTTTCATATATGTTACCGAAGGGGGTTTGATATGATATATATATATATATATATAACGTTAGTGCGTCACTATATATCGCTATATATATCAACTTAAAATATATATATGAAAATATATTATTTCCGAGGTAGAGTAATTGATATTAAAGGACGTTTAGAAGCTTTCTGATTATATATATATATATATATATATATATATATATATATATATATTATATATATATATATATAAAATATGAATGATAGTTACATAATCTTAGAATTACTTCGCTTTTTATCAGACTAACTAGTTTGTGTTTATGCCTGGAACTTGCTGTAATATCAACTTACAGATGGTAGTGACAATTCTTGCGTCCATATCAAATTTATGACTGAGATGTTTTTATCAGTTACATGTTAAATTGAGTTTATGTTTTCCTGTGCAGTAAAACACACGTAACAAAACGTAAATGTTGTATAAGAATTGTTATTGATATATGGAGCACTTGCCAACGTTGCATTCGTAATAAAGTTATATTTCAATTGTGTGGAAGAAGAGATATTTTTTCAGTTATCTGTTTCGCTGAACTGACGATCGTCGACACGAATGTTAACACCAATTGCAAAACAGATATGTCTTGTGTGTCCCAGTTTGTTTGGCAATGTTCCACTCAATTTAATTTTTTCAACAATGACATGCTAAATGTCGTTTTCAATTCACCCAGATACATTTCTCTTGGAATTTTACCTATCATCCGTTACTTTTGATCTATCTCCATCTGAATTCCCGTTTTCTTCGATTATGTCTCTCCAAAGTTTACCTTCGTGGACAAATCATTCAAATTATCCGTTGGCTCTATATGCTTTAATTTAGATTCTGTAACTCTTCATCAAGCGTGTGATTTTTGAGCGTGTTTTCTGGACTAGTCATATTTTTTCTGGCATCCAGCTGTTAGGCATGATGAGTTTTTCATAATGATGTCTTCTTATTTTTTGTTTATACTACACTACATTATAACACCAGAAAATAACTATTATTTGCGTTTACTTACATTTTCCTGCTTCTGAAATTAGTCAAATACTTCGTGTGCCCAAACTTTTTGGCCGAGTGACGAAACTGCCTCAGTGCATTGTTTTCGTATAGTTTAAAACAACTAATCAATGATTTCTAGAAATTCATGGCTATCTAAAGGCATTCTGATAATTGCCTATAAGTTATTTAAGATTCATTATAATTGTTTTTCATTTTGTGACATATCTACAGCATTAAACGTACACCTGTGTGCTATGTAGAAAAACGGATAATTGACCTAGATAGAGCACTCGACCTGATTCCTTAGATAATTTTTTTTTTTTTATATTTTTTATGACAAGTCCTTCTTAGTATTGAGATGCACATGGAGGTCATCTGCTATTATCTGTTAATAGTAAGTAAAGGTTTCCAATGTACTTGTCAGTCGGGATCTGCCATAATGGCATTTTTGTCTGACCTTCAGACTAGATTTCGCCTATAAACATTTCTCTTTCTTCTTTATTTTATTTTATTTTTTTTTTTTTTGGTCATCCTTCCGTTCTACAACTTTCATCTTACTTTATCGTGTTTCTGGTCCCAGTTGCTTTTCTATCGTTATTACTTTGTCTTCAAATATTGTTGTTTTGTATTTACCACTGTGGAGTCTAAAACTTTCCCTTGTGTATTTATATAGCAGACAAAAATAATTCTTTGCGTGCTCTATCAACATATTAGTAGTCTGCGAAAATTCTAGTGAAAACATTACAGACATATAAGTAGAAACTGTCTTTCAAATGTGCATGACTTCTCACAGGCACGGCATTGCCCTGTTCTTTCTGCTTACATTCGTTTTCAGGAAATTCATGAGTTATATGCTTGTATTAACTAATGTCTTTCATTTCCTTTTTCGTTTAGCTTTAAAAATATCTGCTTGCCTCTTCTTTATGTTCTCCCTATGTGCCAACTTTAAAAAATTTAAGGGTTGTAATTGATTTTGCCTTAAATATAAGGGTTGTAATTGATTTTGCCTTCATGTACTAATTTTGGAGTTATCAGTATTTAACATGAATCGATTAAAGTAACAATTGGAAAAAAAGAGTAACTTCATTGCTTAGTGTGATGCAAGCAATTAGAGGTAAACCTAAGGAAAGCAAAGTTGCTTGGGTGCAATAAGATTGAGAATTCTATTCTACATAAAAAAGCGTTTCTTTTTAAGCGCAGACGCAGTTCCACATAAAAAATTCGCTAATGACAAGATATAATGGACTTCGAGATATCTCGGATGGGCCCTTTGTTCACGGGATTCGCCTCTAGCTGCACCTAATTCGCAACCGTTAGCGACCATTTCGAAGAGCGCCATGGATCTTAATAAACAAGTCTACTGGTTTCCCGTGGTAGCTGTATTGCAGTTGATACATACGGACCTATTGTACAGCCGATAGTGATCATGTGCGATTTTTAAATATCAATTTATTGAAATGGTCACGAAAAAGTTGTAGGACAGAGCTAGGCATATCTCAGCGTATTCCCAGTTCCTCATTGGACTGGTCGGTATCGTTCTCGGCTATCACTCTGCTGGGCCCGCGTTCGAATCTCCGACCGGCCAATGAAGAATTGGAGGAATTTATTTCTGGTGTTAGAAATTCATTTCTCATTATACTGTGGTTCGGATTCCACAATAAGCTGTAGGTCCCGTTGCTAGGTAACCAATTGGTTCTTAGCCACGTAACATAAGCCTAATCCTTCGGGTCAGCCCTAGGAGATCTGTTAATCAGCAACAAGAAGAACTTAGGAAAAATCCGCAATACCTCTGAGATATAAACTGATATGAAATCAGAGTCTTACAGGGCCTTCCGCACTTAAGCTTTGCCGAAAGTGCAAAAGCTTCTGTAAAACCTATGAATTCTGCACGTATATATCACCGTAGAGCTTTTATTCCTCCCCATAAACTTTAGTTATCTCTGAATAGAGCCGGCAATGAATATTATAAGAATTTCAAGAAAGTAAAGCCCCAAGAGAAAAACATTGACCCCTCAACATTTGAGAAAATCTGATCATCAGAATTCTACCACTTTCATTCATGTAAAAGTTCCACTCACAGTATAAGCTGTGACTCATCACAGATTGTTTATGAAAGTCGTTTCAAAGATAAAATAATAACACAATACATATCTATTCCAACGTTCGGTGAAACCAGATATGATAGAGAATATACTTTTCTTATTTTATTTCAAAGTTGAGAGAAAGATAAATAATGTATGGACTTCGAATCACAGAATTCCCAACGTCTGGGAAATTTCGTTCTGCATATGAAAAAACATCAGTGTATTCTCAAAACCATTATTGTTTGAAAAGGGATGGAAACTCTATCTTTAATGAAAAGTCCTTCTGTTTTCACTTTGTTTTATTTTATGAGCCTCTTTCTTCCTCAGTGAGCATTGATTTTAGGTTCACTAAGAATATGCAGCCTATAAAACACACGCACACACCACACACACATACTCATATGTATGTGTATATATATACATACACACACACACACACACACACATATATATATATATATATATATATATATATATATATATATATATATATATATATATATATACATACATACAAATATTCATAAACATATACATACATCAGACTCATACATCAGACTCATACTGTATACTGCCACTAAAAACACGCGCCGAAAGAATTCATCTAAGCGCATAGGAAGATGAAAATTCCAAATATATTCGAAACCATTTGACAAGAAAAGCAGTCCCGATAGTCAAGCAAAGTTCTGAGCAGTTGCAGACTTTTTTTATGTTTTTTATTTCGTTTTACCGATGCCTTCGGAGGTTTTGTTGCCGGGAGGAAAAAGTTGTTTATGATGGGAACAACAAATCGAAAATGGTTCCGAGACTTCTCCAAACATTTCCAAGCAAGGTCCTCGGGGGAGTGAGAATTCTGGAATGTTGTGAGGTTCCGTACAAAGAGACAAGAGATGTTTTGAATGTAAAGTCTTGCGTTTTGTAGTTTTTTTTTTTATACTTAAAATCACGTTAAATATTTATTTTTTTTTCTTTGTTTTATACCCCAGCTGGACTGGATCTACCACATTTAGTGGTATCTGCATGACTCAGAGAACCAGACAGCAATAGAAAAACCTTCCTTGCAGCAGTGTTTCAACCCCTTATGTTTTCCTCATCACCTTTTAACCTTTATATATTTCCCTTTGTCCTCTTACTCCTAGCGTTCCAACACCTTTAAATTCACCTTGCTCTTGTAATTGCCTCTTTTCAATAAAAAAAAAATCCTTCCGTACAGCCTGCCCTGTGAGACTATATAAATGTGACAGAGTTGTCTCTGAAAATAATCGTATCGTAGAACATCCAGGTCCCCAATAATTGTGAAATTCATCCAGACTGAATTCAGTGATGAAAATACGCCACTGCCCTGTATTTTGAAGGCCCTTCATAAGTCTAGATAATGCTTTACATAAAATATACCTTTCCGCGTATTTGGTACATACAATGAAAGTACGTGAAGACAGATTTCTGTTACTTGAGACTCAAATAGTTCTTGGTTTTGTGAAATAAGTTTACCATTCAATTTTTTCAATTCATGTCAACGTTAATCAAAGCACTATCATTTAATAAATTGTAATGTATATATGTATATAATATATATATATGTATGTATGTGTATAAACATATATGTGTATGTATGAATATTAATATATGTATAGAGGTGGCTCTACAAAAAAAAGTCAATCTGAACTTGCATGCGTGTGCTCGTTTGTATATTCGGAAAAAAATAAGCAGAAACAAGCATCTCTCTTAGGAACTCCACGTTTCATTTAAATTACAAACATTCTATTGCAATTACAAGACTTCGTTAACTCTTTTAAATACATTTAATGATTAAGTACTCTCCCACTCTAAGTCAATTAGTTGATTTAATTCCGCTCCCAAGGTCTGTAGATTAAAAGTCCAAACGACGGCGGTCACATTTCGTTTTGTTGATGACGTTTTCATTATAATAGAAACCAAAAAACTAATTTGATGTCCCTCAAGTCATTTTCTGATGATTATTCAGTTCCTCCGTTGGATGTAGCTGAAGAGGAATGAATAAATAAATACTCGTATATTAAAAATTATTAGATATTCATCACAAACAGTTAGACATTGAACAGTCTTCTTAATAAACTTAGGATATAATAGAAATTTGCAAAATGTCTGCTAAAAATTGTATGTAAAAAAAAATTTTTTGAAAAGTATCAGCTCCTAATTATTTCGTATACCATTTCTAAAAGACTATTTCAAAATCTAAATTTTCAAGACGTTTATGATAGCATTTTTGCTCCATCGCCCATCTTTCTGGCTCTTACTGCAAGACCTGTCTACATCTCAAGGCGTTTTTAATTCATGAAACATGTCATCATCAAAAAATAGATATTGGTAGGTCAGAGTCAGGAGGCCTAGGTCAAGGGCCAAAGCTGGTCAAAACAAAGCCTGCTTAATGCAAACCGTCCACCTATTTTTTAATGTTACCTTTTATTCCTCTTTTCTGATCAACGTTCTCAGTGTCTCCAACTTTTGCCGTCTCTGGTCCACGATGCTATGTTTTTGTTTCTCATCTCAAAGGACCGATCTAGATTTTTTTTTTTTTTTTAATTTCCCAAGCGGCTTATCCTGAGGGCTGCTTTCTAAGGCAAGTCATTTGGAACAGGTATTTCGGCTCCGCAGAAAAATAGATGATGACGATGAAACAAAAAAAAAAAAATTATGCAGGACAAAAAGTCATTTAAATCTTTGACCTGATGGGACAACAGATTGGCTGTCATGCCTTTCCTCAATACTTGAGTCACTCACGAACATATTCCTTGTTCATTCCCCTTCTCTACTGCATATTACACGAATGTTCAATTATGGTATTTCCAGTATAATTCTCTCTCTCTCTCTCTCTCTCTCTCTCTCTCTCTCCACGAATAATTATGAGCTTTAAATTCAGTGCCTCTCACATTATACCTCCTCTTTCCCTTCACAGATCATCCTTCCGATAGCAAGGCGCAGCCCACAAATCTTGCGATTCTCTCCGCGCTAACATAAGCTCTGACAAGTTAATGGACGCCTGCCGTAATTTTTTGTGGGTCAATTAGGCGGAAATAATGGCCACCGGAGTTAGAAGTGGCTGGTAATGAGACTTTGAGATATGGATGGTCGTAAAATGCGTGCTTATTGGGGATGAGTATCAGAAATGGGTAAGGGATTTGGAGCAATATTCCGTATTTAATCAGTATCGAAAAGGAAAGGTCAGATCTTTATTCTTTTTTATTTTGGGATTTAATACGTCAAAACGAGACCCTTTTTGCATATTTGAAATGGCACCCTAGATTTTAGAGGCAAAATTTCTCTCTCGTCAGTTGAGTTCAATGAAATCTGGGCTTTGGGTAAATCGTGATTTAATTAAGCATTAGTTAGTCGCATTTATTCTTTATGTTATTTACGAACAGATAAAACAAGCACCGGAAAAGGAAGTTTGTCTAAAGGAATACAGTTAAAACTTCAAGCAGTCAAGGCAAACTTTTTGTTTTAACTGCCTGACTATGAGTCTTAATTGAAGATAACATCCATTAGAGACGTCTAATTGCACTGACAGTTCATGCATAGCTTCCTGAAAATTACAGAGGGGAAAGAATTTCTTAGAATGTCTTGAGTTTTACACTTGGCAAGGAAATTTTGCAAGACATCGCACATCTGTCTAATGTCTTCTCATAAATAAGATCTTATGCCATCTGGAGCAGGATGTTCATAAAGGTTATTGAATTTGTATGCCATTGGCACTGTCATTCACTCCAAGAGCATTTTATCTTGTATTAGTATGATTTGTAATTAAAACGATCGTTCATTAAATTTCTGATCTAATACAGCTTGAGGTCGAACCTTTAGCACCACAAATTGTGGCCAAATTGACCCCTAGTTACTTTTGTTATCACGCAAATAACTTTTTGGATTTTATTTTCATTGGCCAAATAACTGCAATTTTTTTGTTACTGGACTGGAAATTATGTAATGAAAAACGCCTAGCATGAACTCAGTGTTCAGTCTTCTTAACAAAGGAAGTATTGGAATTAGAGGGGAAAATAGTTATACATTAGATATCTTACGGTTTGTGTTAATTACCAATCAAAACTACAGAAGTACCAAATGCATGATAAAACCGTAGGTGGTTTATGATAGATTTTTGGTAAAAATATATTTAGCTGATCTTTCCGACATTATAAGTATGTATGTATGTATGTGTGTGTATATAATATATATATATATATATATATATATATATATATATATATATATATATATATATATATATATATTGTAAAGTTTTCACTCCTATTGTACATACTAATATTATAAATTGTCTTTAGTACTTTCTTACTTTCTATATGCACGACCTCTGTTGATTGCTTTCTTCACTTTTGATCCTTCCTGGTCCAGAGCAAAAGTCTCTTTTCCCATTATTCCTCCTTTATGTTCTTAATTTTGTTTACTTGGGTACTTCAAACGTCTTGTTAAGTTAGGTGTATTCTTCCTGTTTTGAAGACAGTGTTTGTAGCTCTTTCTCCTTTTACTAAGTGCATTTTGTTATTTAGATATTACGTTTAATTGTGTTGAATTATTGAACTATTTGCTAAATATGTTTAGTGATTCTAGTGAAGTGTTTTGTTGAAGCAATTTTGTTCAAAATCATATAAGTGTTAAATAATTAGTGTTAATTTGTTAGATTAGTAATTAATAATTATAATAAGAGATTGCTGAGTTTCTGTTCACCCGACCATGGTTTCGCACAGATTGGATTTTATTTTGGTGGAATATTATTTTTTTATGCTTCCTGGAGTGTTAGCTAAGGACATCTATAAGCTAAAATTATTTACCACTGAATACGAGGACATTCAGCTTAGGCATGTCATAATAATATATATATATATATATATATATATATATATATATATATATATATATATATATATATATATATATATATATGCATATATAAAGTTCTTGTTATCTCAACAAAATTATATTTGATTTTCTTCCTCAACGTTACGCACGACTGCATGGGGCCAGACCAATCTGTTGTCCCTGCAGTTGATGTTCCAAGAAGAAAAAAGTGTGGAAAAATTATTATCAAAATTACGTCACAGCAGCAGCAATTCTAAATCGCATGTAAAACTTTTGACAGTCCAGACAGAGACAATCGTTAGTTGGCTCGACAGTTCCCTTTGAAGGTTCCATTTGCTTGAAGAGAGGGTTTCCTCTGCGCACGCACCAAGTATATAAATAAAAAACTTTTTAGATGTCTGGAAAGAGGAGAACACTAGTTTGAAAATTAATGAAACCAGAATGTTTTTCGAGAGTACAAGAGGCAATCTAAATACATTTCATATGACTCTTCACACACACACGCATACACACACTCACATATATATATATATATATATATATATGCAGATCATTGTAATTTTACATACATACATACATGTATTATTTTGGAAATTGGTTTATCACTTACATACATGCATATATAATAACATATATATATATATATATATATATATATATATATATATATATATATATATATATATATATATATATATATATATATATATATATATATATATAAAGTATATATATGATGGAACTAGAGCTTTATACTATGCCTGGAAGTGATATAAATAAAAAATATTTTAGATGTGTTTATGGGGAGAACATTATGTTAAAGTGCACAGTGAAAAGAAGTAGTTACACGTTTGATGTCATAAGGGACTGATGTAATCAGTTGTGTAAAAGACAGTTATTATATGAGTTGAGTGAAATGCAGATCTTGTGGTTTTAGCCAATATCCATGTATTCTTTGAAATTGGTTTAGCTAAGCTATGGGTACTAAAAGGGAATATATATATATATATATATATATATATATATATATATATATATATATATATATATATATATATATATATATATATATATATATATATATATATATATTTCTGTGACTACTGAGGTGGTTGCTCCGCCCATAATCGACCTGCCCCGAGGCTAAATTCACAGGTTATCAGGAAAAATGAATCTAGTTAAACGGTTAACGTTATATAGCAAAAATGAAAGGGATTAATTAAGCAAATGATATAAAAGATAATAGCCACTTAAGTGAAAGATCCCAACTTTTCCTTGATCAGCCAAATTAGCTAAGAATGAGATAGTTTAGTGTCAGTCAGGTTTGGTCTGCAGTTATGACAGTCGTTTTATACGTTCATAAATACTAATACAAAAAGATTCATATGTTTAAGGGAATATTTCAGAAATAATCTTGATATTATTATTTGCAATTTAGGTCGGCAATGAAATCTTCGGAGTTAGATATGAAATAATTCTTTTAAATATTAATCCTCAGAAAAATGCTTGCGATTCAGTCTGAGTTACAAACAGAAAATAAGGACGAAAGTTAACAGAAAGCATGGACGCAACTAAAACTTGCATATCACAAGCATACCAGCTCCCCAAATTCGCTTTCACTATACTTCGGATGGAAGGAAAAAAGGAAAATGCCCATGTGACTTTGTGAATAATCGAGAAATGACTCGAGACGGTGTTTTCCCTCGATGTTCCACATGATGGGATTAGGGTGAACTGGGCGGATATGGAGATGGAGTAATGGACGGCAGAGAAAGACGAAGTGATAGAATAATCTAATGGAGGACCTTAATGGAGCTTTAGGAGAGGGGCGACACGTTCCCTCGAGGGAGAAAATACAGAAGCAGATGGAAAGAAGAAAAATAAATTGGAGTGTTCTCTATTTGCTCTTAGGGTCGACATGCATGGCGGGGGGGGGGGAAGCATCAGGGAATATTTTCTGTAAAATTCCACCAGTGGTGCAGAATGACTTGAAACATTCTGAGCGGTAGAATTTGTGCGTCGAGGAGTCACAGATACCTTTTTTTTTAATGGAAGATATTTTTACACTTCATAGGTACTTTTCATTTTTGGTGTTATGAAATTCTTGACAAGAGCTTTCCAGGTCAGACAGTGTCCATTTAGCATATAGTTGCTGTTTCTTCGTTATCAGGATGAAAGAGTTAATACAGATGGATTAACTGTGAGTGGAGTCGTTGCTAAATTCTTCAGTTAACAAGATATCTAATAAGACTTCCATAGCCGCAAACGCATGAGATCATATGCACTTGCTTTAACTTGGTTACTTAAAGCAAAACTGATCACAGTATGATAAGAGTGTTTAGAAGGCTTCCCCTTATCAGCAATAAGATTATTATAATCAGAAACAGTGAGATTGATGATTAAGAGAACACACGGTCTAGAGGTGAATGGTAGACACGAGGAACGGGTCAAAATGTCGAGATTTTTTCAAATTTTGTACTCCCACTAAAGTCTTAGTAACAGAAATTACTGCGATCCTTTGTGAACTAACCCCAGGCTAGTCTTCGGTAATTCATGAAACCTCTGAAATTTGCATTAGCATTACATTAATTGTCAGTCTTTCGTCTTAAGTAGTTGATGTAAAAAAACATTCATGTCTGTGCTGGTACGTGAAAATATATATCAGTCCACATCCCATCTTAAACACATAAAAAGTATAAGGCGTTACTTAATATTTCTCTCTTCCGGAAGGGAAGCACCACTGGAGCCAAAAATCATGACATATTTCACCTGCGTAAATTTTATTCATCATCATTTTGAACAGTAAAAGCAAAAAAGTTAATATAAAACCAAAAGAATCAAATAACGGACAAATGAACATGAAGTCCGTCCAGGAGAGGCCTCCACAATTGCAAGGTTAATGGGAAATCCGGTCATGCCGAAGATTTGGCCCGACGGCGCAGAAACGCAATACCGTAATGAACGGCGTAAGTCATATTAATACACGACCAGTGCTCTTGAAATTAATGACAGTACCATTGGCGTAGAAATGCAATAATGCACTGACGAAAACCCCGTTCCTGATTGGGTGTGACGCTGCATA
>NC_089746.1:56481511-56499011 GCF_040412425.1 Macrobrachium rosenbergii | reverse complement strand
AGAGTATCTGAATTTTTCTCAAGTCCAGAACATTTGTGAGTTTCTCTGGATGTGTTGACTGACAAGGTAAATACCATCAGCTAATGCATTTAAGTATAGCACTAGGTAATGATTTTGACAGCCAAGTTAACTCACCTTGACTATTACAGTCAGTACCAACACAACAACTGACCAACACTAAAGGCTTTGCATTTAATTTTTATAAAACAGTACGCGTAAGTTAATTTTCTCAAACTAAGTTAAGGCGTATTAGTGACATACACAAATAATTACTGTATGTCAACATATCAACTTGCTGGCTATGGCGGACTTAAAGGAAAACAAACTTCACAACAGCCATTTGACATAAAAAAAAAAAAAATTTCCTTAATGGGGAAATTCTGGATCATCTCAGGAACATACCTGTAATTCCCTGTAAAACTAAATCTATTGCTATTATAGAAGGACGTCTACATAGCATATAAAAGAAGAGTATTTTTGACGGCTAGCGTCTTGATTTTTATGTATTTTATTTTGATAAAAGTTATTACATCCCGTTAATTTTTTCCTCTATGACTCATATCAAAAGGGTTACCTTTAGATATATAGCTGACATTTTAAAAAAATCACAAATTACGTTACGATAAATCTCTGTTCTTTCTTGTACAACATTGGAAATTACCAAACTACCATTAATTAAGAAGCATATAATTTGCCCCTACATATACTGACTTGCTATAAAATGAAGACTAATCTAGTATAATACAAAATAAAAGTCAAACTAAAGATTAAAGAATATTTTCCAAAAGTCATTGACATATACAACCTTATCTATTAACAAACTGGCTATGCACAAGAAACAGAGCAGAAATGAAACTTTTTTTTTATCATACATGCTACAATGCATCTCACGGAAGAGAGGTCTGGGTGGTAACTTGGTTAATGAGAAAACAAGTCAAGTGAAAGATTTGGACAAATGACGCACAAAAGGCGACGCCATCACGAACAATGAAACCTGTATTGTTGTGCTATAAAAGGCTCCCAGATAAATGAAGGTATTGCTGAAGAAGATGCAATAATGCGGAGGTGAACATCCGGTTGCCGATTGTATGTGGATGTGATATTGTTTATGTGATGCTGGCTGTGAGATGTACGAAGATCTGAGGAAATGCCAGACTGAAAAGGCGACTGTCGTCAGGTCAAAAACTGAAATTCCTTGCAGACATACCAGATAAAACATGCAACTTTGGCCATGTCAATGACTGCAATGTCTAGCAGAAGTATCAGATCGAAAACGCGAATGTCGTCATGTCAAGTAGTGTGATTCTTTGCAGTGATACCTGATTGAATATGCCACTTGTCGTCGTGTCAACAGCTGTAATTCCATGTAAGAATACTAGACAGAAAACGCAACCGTCCACTTGTTAAGTGCTGTAATCCCTGGGAGAAATAGCAGATTGAAAAAGCTACTTGTCGTCACGTCAAGTGATGAAAGTCCGCGTAAAAATACAATGAGAAAACATATTTGTCGACATGTCAATTGCTCTAAGTCATTAATCAGTATCTTCGTTAATCGTTGCGGATTAAGCCGAACTTATGTCAGCACCTGCCAAAACCCACAGGCGGCTCATAAAAGTGTTAAAATATTAGAGAGTTTAAGAAAACTGGTAAGAACCTCTGGGATCAGATTTACCAACTCAGATGATAATATCTTGGCCTATTGCTGGTGTTCTTATTCTGCGATTTCTGGTGAATACTCCCAATATACTGAATGAACTGAAAAAGGGGAGTTTTGAAATAGGTATCATAAACAGTCTCGTTCTGAATACCCTATATTTCAATTAATAACGAAAGCAGGTAAGATTTATGGCGAAAGAACCGGAAACGGTAGTTTTGACATAGGTTATAAATATAACCTCATTTTTAGTTTTCTGTAAAGAAAACTATTGTGCCGGCTTTGTCTGT
Source organism: Macrobrachium rosenbergii (assembly GCF_040412425.1). NCBI lineage: Eukaryota > Metazoa > Arthropoda > Malacostraca > Decapoda > Palaemonidae > Macrobrachium > Macrobrachium rosenbergii. The sequence continues at coordinate 56,497,067 of NC_089746.1, read as the reverse complement.
CCGTCGCGCTTTATTCTGTTCGCACTTTTTTCTGTCCGCTCTCAGATCTTAAAAACTACTGAGGCTAGAGGGCTGCAAATTGGTATGTTAATCATCCACCCTCCAATCATCAAACATAACAAATTGCAGCCCTCTAGTCTCAGTAGTTTTTATTTTATTTAAGGTTAAAGTTAGCCATAATCGTGCTTCTGGCAACGGTATAGGATATCCCACCACAGGGCCGTGGTTAAAGTTTCATGGGCCACGGCTCGTACAGCATTATACCGAGACCACCGAAAGATAGATCTATTTTCGGTGGCCTTGATTACAAGTTGTACAAAAAAATCGATTGCGCCGAAGAAACTTCGGCGCATTTTTTACTTGTTTATATATTGCCAACAATAGTGTGCCCTGATATATTATCACGAAGTTCAAAGCCTAAATACGTATCACTTCACCAAATAAAGAATAGCAATACTTAAAAGAGTCACTTTTCGCAATATTTTAAATGATTCCAAAAACAAACATGTTAATCAGATCTTCGAATCTTTCCAAATGATCACAGATCAAAGTCCTGGAAAGAATTCAAGGACAAAATTCTCACGAAAATCAAAGGGAAAAATTCCCTGACCCTTACAATACATTCGAATAATTTTCCCTTACTCATCCAGTCTCTTCTTCCCTTTCGCCACAGACCATTCCCATCTCCAGTGACCACCTATTAATGGTCGTCTATATCTCAAAGGCCCATTACCACACACACTTGTGACTCTAGACCCCATTATTTCCGCCTAATTGGGCAGCAAAAAGTTACTAAAGCTACCCATTAATTTGTCGTCGCTTTTGTTAATGCGGAAAACAAAAGCAAATTTGTGAGTCTTGAATCTGAGTCTGATGGGAAAAGGGAAACTCGGCAAAGGAGAGAGAGGGAGAGGAAAGAAAAGTAGAGAGACTGAATCCTAAGTGCCTAATTATGAGAGAGAGAGAGAGAGAGAGAGAGAGAGAGAGAGAGAGAGAGAGAGAGAGAGAGAGAGAGAGAGAGAGAGAGAAACTATCGCAGCACTGGCAAGAGCAAAGATGAATGCTTCTGGTGAAAATTATTTGTTTTCATTCTTCACATGGAAATATTAATTTAGATTTTAGTTTATTTCAGATTTTGTGCTAACAGTTACAGTTATATGTTTTTGTTTCCACAAATGGCAATTCAATCTAAGATTTTTCTGCTTTTCAGCCTTGTTTTACTTGGAACGTCAGTCCTCCATTTTCCAGAAATCTCTTTACACTTACAAACACACACATATATACATATATATAAAGCGTGTTTGTGTTATGTACGAGTATGTGTGCGTATAGAAATGTATTAGGAGAGGCGTAACTGTGTCTGCTTTGCTATAAATAATACTGGCGCTTAACTGAGAGTCAAAGCCGGATTAGAAAGGAGTCAGCCACCAACCTAGCCCAAAATTCTGAGGCCTATTATGCGTGTCCCAAAATCCATCTGACGGAGGCCACTGGATTTGCGATTATTTTATTTGAAAGCAGTGAATATTCGTTCCTTACTTATTACTGCATCGGGATAGGAAGGCTTTACTTATTCACAGAGACCATACTTCCCCATTCTAATAAAGTGGTCATCTTTGCTCCGACTGTTACGGTGACACAGCGAAGGAAGGCATAAATTCACGGGAAAAACTTTCCCTGCAGAGAACGCATCTCTCAAAGGAAACTCTTAAGCGAAGTGAAACGGATTTTGCCTTTGCAGGGAATTGGCCTTCCGGTTCGGGATTGCTTTCTGCTTTGGATTCGCTTGAGGGAGCCTTTTTTTTTTTTTTTTTTTTTTGCTTTTTGCTTTTGTTTTTACCAACATGCTTCCACGGTCGAGCTGTTTACAAGGTTTCTCCCGAAATCTCGAATATATTTGTGACTGATTTTTGGGGGAATTTCTTGTTTGAAACCGGTTCGTGAATGATCTGCGTTGATGAGTAGTTGATGCGACAGGGAGTAGAACAGATAATGCTTCTAAGGTGGAATGTCGATGAATAATAACTGTCAATCATCCAGCGCTACTTCAATAATCGTTTAGTAATTTAGGATCTGATTTACTGTACTGTTCAAATCCCGGTATCATGTCTTTAGGACATTTTGAAATAATGGTGGTATAAACAATGGTGATATACTTGAGTAGAGAAAGGGTTGTGCTTAATGGAAAATAGAAAAAAGTAGATATAACGGCAATATTGCAATGCTAATATGCTTAAGATCTCCTTTTCCCTAAATTAACTACAAAATATAACTTAAAGTAATTCCGTAATACATAAATAGACATTCGTGCTTATGCTTGTAACTTTGAAAATGTCTAAATACACAGAACAATAAGTTAGTAGTAGTTCTAATGTCAAATAGATTATATTAGTGATGGTTGGTAGCTTTTAATTAATTTAATATTAACAAAATATCATAAAGCCTGTAACCCTAAGGAAAATGCTAAAAAATGAAGTCTGTTACTCTGATGCAAATTTCAAATGCGTGATAGGATTTTTAAAATACAATATCTAAAACGCAAAGGTATGCAGTGGCCTATATTGCTCTATTCTTACGATGTGTGCGTGTTCATATAGTTTCTGTCTTAAGCGCCGCATAACTCGATAGTAAATGGGCTATTTCGTTCAATAACTTTTCACTAAATAACACAGTGGCTAAATTTTCAAACAATTACGAACGGTAAATTTCTGGCAACGTTCATCTGGATGAAACTGAATTTAAATGCATTTTCGGACCTGCTGTATATGCTAATGTATTTTTGTTTTACAAAAAGCAAGGGCACGTTTCATTTTTATTCTCGGGCTCGCAATACGATTAGGGCTAACATTAAAAATCAAAATAGATTGAACCGGAATAATGAATCCGTAATAGTCTTTTGTGGGCTTAATGCCGTTTGTGAATATTTTATAATGGATTTTCTTATTGCTTCCAGGTCAAAACGTTTTTACACATATTATTAGTAAACTGTTTATCAGGAGAGTATTTTTATTCAAAAGAGTCCGTCATTTACTGTAGTGGGTAAAATTCTAATAGCATCAATTAGTCAATTGTTCGAACGTGTTACTTACACCTGTTGTTACTATTACTAGAAAAAATCATACGGTTTAGAGAAATCAATAAAGAACAAAGTGATCAATACGGCAGTGAGTTTATAACACCTCTCACCAGGAAACTACAGCAGTAGAAAAGTCATGACATTTGTGATCTTGCAAAAGCCAGCACACTGGTCTTAGTAACCTTTAAATGTCGGGTGATGATTGCCATAGCCAACACCCACCAGGGTGCTTCAGTTCCCTACGGGAAAATGCTGTGTCAGTAATACTTCAGACGTCTTCATGATTCTGAATCGCTTTCTTATGCTAAAGCCCTTTTCAGATTTTAACAAGACACTGGGAAATGGAACACAAGCCTGTTTTTCGTGCTTGGCATTATGATACGCAACCTGTTGTCCATGTTAATGCTGGATGTAGGGCATCATGGCTGAAGTACCCACTAGCGTTATCTCCATGACTCTTGCAATTAGAGACATACTCACCTTCTGATTATGTACTGGTAGGACATAATATCCTAGGTTAAATAAGTTAAGAGTATCTTAGTTTTACCAGACCACTGAGCTGATTAACAGCTCTCCTAGGGCTGGCCAGAAGGATTAGACTTATTTTACGTGGCTAAGAACCAATTAGTTACCTAGCAACAGGACCTACAGCTTATTGTGGAATCCGAACCACATTATACCGAGAAATGAATTTCTATCACCAGAAATAAATTCCTCTAATTCTTCATTAGCGGACCGGAGACTCGAACTCGGATATCCTAGGTTAAGCTAGGCAAGTTAGATGGATACTAGGGAGTAAAGTACCTGGCCAGGTATGCCACTTTCCAAGGGTAGGGTTAGGTTAAACAAGGATGCATTACTCAAGAGAAGGCATTTTGTGTTAGACTGAGTCGTTTAGGAGGGTCCTTTGTGGCAAAGTCTCTTGAACTGGCATAAAGCTGATTCCCAGGAGAGGTTGGGTTAATATAACCTCACCTACGATATATCCCTTTATTTAGAAGATGCAAATCATAAATATTTATCTCTCTCTGAGATTATTATAACCTATTTCCATGGTCATTACTTACTTACTGGGTATAAGGAACTGACAATATTGCTTACATGATGTAGATGATGGCATATAGCCGAGGACATTTAAAATTGTAATTTAAAGAATTTCTCTTCATTTCAGGTAATTATTTTACAAAAGAATGCAAGCATTCCGAAATGATTCTCTGAATATTCCTGAAAAAATTTTTTTCATAAAAATGTTTAATAAAATTACACTGTAAGCCATAAAATTATTTATGTCATTTAGAAACAGATGAAATGACGGCTTAATCTTATTCTAACTTTAAAATAAACTAGTAGTTTCGTCTACGTGTCCAGTCGTTATATCTGTTAGATTACATTTCATTGCATATAAGAGTTAATTAAGAACCGTGCACTTTTTATTATTTTATCGCTCTAATTATCTTGGGACGCCGTGTGCTGTCAACCTATCTTGCGCAACATCTATTTTTTATTTTGGTTAATTTTGAAATGCTAATTATTTTAGGTTTGTTTTAACATAATAACGTTGTACAAATTCTTGTATAAACAAACTAATGCATTTATATAACATACCCTTTTTCTATATTCACTGTATTCCCTCATTTTATAAGTACCATTATAAATATTAATGTCCTGATCACTATCATAGCTGATTCAGAATCTTATAACTTTCTGAGAAAACTTTCATTCTTAAAGTTGAAATAGACATTTTCGAGTATTTAATAGCAATGTTGCTTGCGCACGTTACCAAATTTGTCGATTTTATGCTTATTTTTATTATTTACCTGATGCAAAATGCCAAAGCCGTTTGATGCTATATAATTTACAGTTTTGCAAAAGCATTTTTACTCAAACTTGCATATACTCTTGAGTAATAATAGTGTTTTGAACGCAGTTATATAGAAAAAAAGAGAAGTGTTTTCTTCTGGATTAAATCACGGTTGTTATTTTACATATACTCTATTAGCACAAATCAAATTAAAAAAAAAGAAAGTTTCAATATTTAAGGGTTCGAAATACAACATAATAATTTCCCCAAAGCAATATACAAAAAAGTCTCATAGCTGCCGTTAACCATAATAATTATGCTTGGTTTTTAAAGACAAAGCTGGATTATAATATCCAAAAACTTTTCCCTTACAAGATTTAGTGCCAATTTTTTATAATCTTTAGCATTCCCAAAACTACCTTATCACGCTTTTATGTAAATCATGCCATCCCTCTAGAAAACGAATGACCTGATTGTATTAAAGGATACCATCTTCATATACCCAAAAAACGTCACTGCAACGCAGAGCCTAAGACATATAAAAGGAGTAAAGAAGGCCAGAATAAGTCCGGACTTCAGTCTATACCGGACCGGAGGTCAAACTTTCAGCAATGCAGAAGCAGTTTTTATTTTGCTTAAGGGGAAGCCTTTGAAGATCACGTTGCCACGAAGAAAATTCTTCGTAAATTTTTATCCAGTCAGAAATAATCCCAAGGCTTTTCACTTGCACTGACAAGTAGTGAAGGTGAAAGCAGGTTTGAATTTCTAAAGGGAATATACTATTTATTTGGTAACATAGAAAATAACATATGCACATGAGTAATTCATATGCCCATATCATGTGTATGATATATGTATATTTTAAGTTTTATTTCATGCATTCTCTGTTTATTTATATATATATATATATATATATATATATATATATATATATATATATATATATATATATATATATATATATATATATAATCCTTCTTTATTCCCGAAAAATCTAGCCTGAAGAGAAAAAGAAATATCGACTGATTCAGTCTAAATACAAAAATAATCTCTGCAAATAATGCCCCTGACTTCAATACACAAACACACACACACATATATTTTATATAATTTCTATTAAAGCCAGTGGCATTATTTGCAGGAATAAAGAAAGATTATCCCCGTTTCTTTCCGTTTCCTTCTTTTAGTCGATGGACCGCTTCCTCCTCTATCGGCGCCGTCTTCAGGACTACATTACAAATGTTACTGTTAAGGTGTATGATTAAACTGGCATTATGCCAGCACGGGCTCTCGCTCATAAAGCATCATCATTCAGTGATTTGAAGACAGAAAATTGTCATGATCAAAATGAATAAAAAGAATGGTATGAAAAAGTGAAAATATGGTCATGAAATGAAAGTTTGTAAAGGTTGGATTACAAACCCGTGTTAAACCCTCATGCGCCGTCAATAGAAGAGGAAAAATAATGGTAGAGACTATAAATATAGAGTCTTGGTGAGTCGTAGATGGCCGGTAAGGAAAAGTAAAGAAAAAATTCTAAGAGAAAAAGCGTAGAACGGGAAACACTACGGATATTCCATACCGCGTCTAACCTACGAGAACAGTAGAGAACAGTGCTTCGATTTTCACGAGTAGAGATCCACGGAGGAAAAGGAAAGAATTTCAATGGGAGAAACAAAATATATATATATATATATATATATATATATATATATATATATATATATATATATATATATATATATATATATATATATATGTATGTGTGTATATATATATATATATATATAATATATATATATACATGTATGTATATATATTATAAATATATATATATATATATATATAAATTAAAAACAGACAATAACTTCATAAGTTTATAAAACTACTTTGGATTCCAGCGATGTATAACCGTGCTTTCTTTACGGTAGGGATCCATGGAGCAAAAGGAAAGAATTTCAGTGGGAGAAAATATATATATAATTCTATATATACATATATATATATATATATATATATATATATATATATATATATATATATATATATATATATATACTATACACACATACACATATATATATATAATTAAAAAACAAACAATAACTTCATAAGTTTATCAAACTACTCTGATTCCAGCGATGTATAACTACATCATCACTTTCTCAATCCCTAAGGTTCCCCTATTCCATCCTCGGAAGCTCAGGAGTAGGGCGTCTCTGTCAAACCTATAGGGCCGTGGGTCTCCTAGCTAAGCCTAAGAAGAGAAGCATTCTGTTGACCAGTGGCCTCCGGGGTCCCTTGGGGAACCCCCCGATGAGGGGCCACTGTATTGGTCAGGGGAATATCCCCTCCGGTGTCCCTAGAGGACTGTTTCACATATGACGTTTGATTTACTCCAATATTAACAAGAGGGGATTATTCGAAGGTAGGCTACTGGATCAGTTGAACAATCCGCCCCAAGGATAATTTAGATCCAGTTCCCTGGCTCCATCTTCGAATCAGTTTCTAAGAGGTGACGGAGCGGCTCACGGAATAAATCTATCGGCGTCAAGGAATCTCAGGAAATGGGAGCCGCATTGTGTCTCTTATTTCATTACCAGACAAAATCGAAACCATTATTACTGACACCCATCTGGGAACTTCAGAAGAATTTCGGCAGAGAAGCCTTCTTTTCGTTCTTCCAAAGGCAGCCCGGAGGATCAAGTTTTATCGAATTATGGCCTCCTTGGGCTGAACAGGAGGAACCCAGTGACCGTAGTTTGACAAGGGCATTTCTCGGGAGGTTCCAACGCATCTTTAGGTTTGGGAGTGTGTTGATGTACTTTCACTTCCTTGGAATCCAAAGGGTCAAGATTTTGAAATAATAAGGGCCAAAATACTTTCTTTATATAGTTATAAATGTTTTCGTTCTCTCATACATATTCTTTGCAAATCTGTCATACCAGTTTTACAGTATATTCATAAAAGGGTATTTCAAGTAATCACACCTCCCATAGCTGAATCTTTAATGTTTACCATATACTGTATCATTAATTTTAAAACAACTTGTCTTCTGTAAACTAGAGGTAAATTTAACTTGATCTTATACGCCAGATATCTCTCAAACAATTCAGTTCTCACTTTATTCATACCCAATTGCCAAAACAACCTCCGGTATATTTCTAGATGCATATTCAGTTTTATACAGGGTAAGAGAAAATGCTGTTTAGGTATATCATGGGATTCTTATAATATATTAGGGTTATTTTTATAAAAACATGGAAATTCGTCACAACGTTACTCTCACAGAGCAGTAAAGGATTTCAATACAAAACAAAGCACAAAATTCAACCTTACGGTAAAATAAAATGAGAATAACTAATGTAACATGAAAATATCACATGAACATTTAGTACCTTTTTTCATGAACCTTCTTCTGTCTGTTTCGAAAATGATGAAACAAGCTCCCGAGTTTCAGATGGTAAGCTTCCTTTTACTCTGGCACGCAACTGCTTTTCAAAGAGACTCCGAAACTGTGGTTAATGTATGGAAGGTGAATTCTTTCAGAACGAACCCTTCTTTCGGTATAGGAACAAAGCGGATTTGTTTGGGGGGGAATTTGCAGAAACGATGCAATCACGTCTTCTGAGTTACGGTGAACTAAAAGATTGTCGTTTTGTTTCCACGAGTGGAAACTTCAAAGTGTTTATGTTAACTGTACACACACACACACACACACACACACACACACACACACACACACACACACACACACAGAGAGAGAGAGAGATATTTCCTTATTGAACATTATTGCTCTTATCAGTACAAGTAAGATACCTTAAATGGCAAGCTGAATACAGCATAAACTAACTATACAGTGGATATATATATATATATATATATATATATATATATATATATATATATATATATATATATATTACTTGCAACAATTTACATCGTCAGCATACACGATATTCAAAATATGCAAGCTCATGCCCTCTGTTTTTTATTTCAATGTTCTCAGTCCCTGAGGAGACAAAATACCCGAATCTTAGAGAGCGCGGAGATGAAAAACTCTCGCCAAAAATCGATAGAGAAAACTTCCCCCCGAACTTCGCATTGGATATCAATAATTTTCCCTCTGTCATTCCTCCTCCGTTTTCCTCTGCCATTTCCGATGACCATCTCCAATGACCGCCCATTAATGGCCATCCATCTCTTGGGTCCATTACCTCACACTTCTCACCCTAGCGTCCATTATTTCCGCCTAATTGGCCCACAAAAACTTACAATAAGCGCCCATTTAATTTGTCAGCGCTTTTGTTAGTGCGGAAAACAAGTGGAATTTGTGGGCCGAGTTTCTCCGTCTCGGACGGAGAAAGGGGAAGTCTGGGAAGGAGACAGAGAAGGGATGATTCTGTGGATACCGAATTCAAAGCACCTGAGAGAGAGAGAGAGAGAGAGAGAGAGAGAGAGAGAGAGAGAGAGAGAGAGAGAGAGCTTTTAGTAAGGAATGTATAAAGATTATTCTAACTTTACGATTATGAAAAACAAGTAATTTAATCCTAACGGGAAGTCTGGGAAGGAGACAGAGAAAGGATGATTTTGTGGATACTGAATTCAAAGCACCAGAGAGAGAGAGAGAGAGAGAGAGAGAGAGAGAGAGAGAGAGAGAGAGAGAGAGTTTGTTTATAATTTAGTAAGGAATGTTTAAAGATTGTTCTAACATTACGTTTATGGAAAACAAGTAATTTAATCCTAACGGGAAGTCTGGGAAGGAGACAGAGAAGGGATGATTTTGTGGGTAATGAATTCAAAGCACCCGGGAGAGAGAGAGAGAGAGAGAGAGAGAGAGAGAGAGAGAGAGAGAGAGAGAGAGAGAGAGAGAGAGAGAGAGAGTTTGTTTAAATTGGCTATAATGGTAGGTTTTTGTCGAAGTCCGTTTAACATTCGGGGTTCCCCCCAAAAAAAAAATAGATTTCCTTTCTTTGAAGTATTTGAGGCTAACAAGTCTTTATAATTTAAAAGAACATTTCAAATTACTAGAAACGTGATTCATATGACAATTTTCACTTTGAAAAACTGACACGCAACAGCAACCACAGCGATGCCGGTTGGCGCTTAAGGAGAAAGTAGTTAGAGTCGCTGATTGTTTGTTGATATTCAGAGCTAATCCCTACAGCATACCAAGAACCCATAAACCCTTGACTGTTATCCGAAGATATTATTCATTGTACATAGAAAAGTAGACCTTGAATGGCAATTGTAAGAAACCTACGCGAATCTTTAAGAATTACCTGGCTATAGTATATTTTACATGCTCAAGGTATTCAATGAAATAATATTCTACGAAAGACATATCTCCCAGAAAACCGTAATACTCGTAAATCTAAAGTATACAATACAAAGTTTGCAACGTCATTTCTTTTAATTACGGTAGCATGAAACTTGTCAAACATAAGAACTAAATTATATATATATATATATATATATATATATATATATATATATATATATATATATATATATATATATATATATATTATATATATATATTTATATATATAGGCAACATTTACACTTATATATATATATATATATATAATATCAAAATCCATCCATTTCATATATATATATATATATATATATATATATATATATATATATATATATATATATATATATATATATATATATATATATATATATATATATTATATATATATATATATGTACATTTACACTTATGGATAATATCAAAATCCATCCATCTGATAATATGCAAAATTATACGCCCTCAGTTCGCCCCGATTGGCAACGACGGTGGACGGTAGCGCCTGCACAAGTGACGAAAAAGAAAAAGTTAGTTACTCCATATGAAGGACAAGAGTATATATCAATAAACCTCCAGTGATTCCATACCATTAACACAATACCATCATTCAAGAGCAGACACCCTTAAAGTGGATATATGTCGGAACCTAAATATGTCCTTTTATGTGTAAGTGACACTTGGCGACTATATTATTAAGTAAACAGCGAGAATAGACAATTTTCTTTGGCGAAAGGTTACTGTTAGTAATTTTTACTTACTTACATTCCCTTTTATTTATTGTTGCTTTATATTTATCCATTCAAGTGAAACACACACACACACACACACACACACACACACACACACACACACATATATATATATATATATATATATATATATATATATATATATATATATATATATTTATATTTATATTCCCAGTTAATGTTTATCGATCTGGTATGTGAAAATATGTCTTGCAAGTATACAACATTCAGGTTTTTAATAATAATAATAATAATAATAATAATAATAATAATAGATGAAGTCACATGTTCATTTACATTCATTGTCACCCACAGTCTACACACATGTATAAGGAGAGCGCAATATCTTCTTCTTTTTTCTTTTAACGTGCTTTTATTCCCATTTTTGTATGGGGTAAGCACGATGCCTTCTTTTTGAAGGACTTTTTGATTTGGCTTTGGGGTAGACCTGTGGTCTCGATCGGCTGCCCTGCCTGACATCGCTTAAACCCCGGTACGTATGTTTCATGTATCATACCAGACCCAACGCCCTTTCTTCTTACAGAAATTATTTGTTTCTCTTCTCTGTAAAAATAGTTTCATTATACTCTTTTACTGGGGATTGAATTGGCGAAATTTTCAAGGAAAAGGGCTGAAAAAGGAAGAAAAATTAAGGGGCTCTACGGAGAGAAAATAAGCAGTTTCAGGTAAATATAAATACAAAAATAACGTAAATTCGAATGGGAAATTTTGTAGGTTCAGACAGGGGGCATAAATCACACTAGCAATCTGTTTAGTGGGGTAATCTAGGAATTAGGATAAATCATTTTTTATCCTTTAGCACAAAATTACTAAATATAATAAATTTTGTTCGGCTGTATGCAAGAAGTTTTAAAATTGTGGTGTTCACGGGCTTGAATATACTGGACATTAACTTGAGAAGAAGAAAAGGAAGAAAAAGAAAGAAGAAAGAGGAGAATAAGAAATCAATGCTTAATATGCATTATGAAAGAGAATTTTCTTTGATTAATAACGTATCTACTTAACTTTATATATATATATATATATATATATAGACAGATAGACAGATAGATAGATAGATAGTAATTAAGTAGAATATGCTATTAATCATAGGAAACTCTTCTTTCATAATACATATTAAGCATTGACTTCTTATTCTTCTCTTTCCTTTTCTTCTTTAAGTTCTTAAGTTAACGTCCAATAAATTTATATATATATATATATATATATATATATATATATATATATATATATATATATATATATATATATATATATATTATATATTCACAAAAATATATATAAAAGAGAATTCACATTTTTTTCATACCGATATTACCTTACAAAAGAAAAGATGAAAGCGGGAGAAACGAATACTTTAATTAACTTTTAGCGTCGTTGGAAATTTAATCAGCGCCTCTCGTTTTCTTTCATGACTCATTTAATTTTGATTTTTTAAAGTGCACATTATCAGTAAAACTCGAATAAATCGTTTTATCACATTCTAAGGGAATTCGATGAATAAGGGAATTGTATCTAAGTCTCCTTTCAGATGGATTTTAAAGTCAGGAAAATGCTCTGCTAGCATTACACAATATGGGAATATCACTTAAAAAATAATTTAAACAAAATAAATACCTTGTTTCCACCCGTAGTCGAATCGTTCCATTACAGAAGGTTCACCATTTTCGCTGCTTCTCCTGTAAAGATGAATATATCTATTAGGTTTCAATGGCACTGCTGTAAAAGTTACGACTGCGTCTTTCATGATCTCTTTCAATAAGAATTAAATTTCACATCCTGTGGTTTTTCACTGGTAAAGAGGGGTTTTCATGTTTTCTAACCCAAATGATTTCTGAATATGAAAAATATTTCACTGTTGAAAGTAGTGGCTGTTTGAATATTATAAATATTTTTTCAAATTAAACTCTACACTGTAGACTAGAAAAGACTAGAAAAAAATAACATGGATAATGAAGTCATCATACCTACAGTAATGATGGCAGTACTAAAGTCTTCACATCCTTCAGATCTGTTGATCTAACTTGGTTGTATATCAGTGAAAAGAGATAAATAATTACAGACAACGATCGAAATAACAATTACCATTATCTCCAATAAACTACTTTAATAATAAACAATCCATAAATAGTAATTAAGATTTACGCTGACAGATGACGCTTTCTGCTTAATCGTCTTTCATAAGGGTCTTTCTCTATGGAGCAAGTCTTCAGTCGCCTCTAGTAGTGTCCACACTTCTGCAATAGTAAGGACTGTTGGTTTAGCAGTCATCATCCATATTCTGTACAAGTACCACAGTGTTACACTGCCCAGGTCCTGATGCCTTTCATTCCCCTTTACTGTGACATTGTAGAACATTCCACCTAGCGATGTTGATCCCTGTGTGTGTACGACAGACAACAGAACTACCTTAATAACATATGCTCCTTTTCTTGATTTTATATGGTGCCTTTATTTCTGCACTGCTTTTCTATGAATATACTTATTTTTCTGTTGATAAATAATGATTCATTTTTATTTGCCAGTTCTTTTTATTCTCTTCACTTTGCCCAGGCTTGTTACGTTTTCGCATGTGGACGTATAATTTCGTGGAAGCCTGCCTGTTAGTTCATTGGTCTTTTTGCTATTTTTCACAATAATAATAGCTATTAATTTTAACTATGCACAGCATCTTCATAATAATAATGATATAGTAATAATAACAATAGTACTGAAAGTGGTAACTGCATCCAGTTTATAGTTTTCTCTAACTTTATAATACTTGGTTTTTGCGGTTTACTGTACGCTTCTAGTAACTCGCCCATGTTCGTCACTCTTTGGAGAGGAAAATAATTGCAAACTGGGATGGTTTTATTTACGAGGAATAAATGTAACAGTTACATTACGACTACGCTGGTAAGTGAAATATGGTGTTCGTCTCCCGTAGAGTTTTCCACTTCGGGCGAAAATTGTTGTTAACATTGTTCTGGGGCACCACGTTCCGCTTAGGCCTTAGTGACCACGTCCACGCCGAAAGACAAGGGCAGATTCAAGGTCTATATAAACCTTGGGCAGGCTGTCTGCCATGTTCATTCGTTCGTCACAGATTAAACCAGCCTTTTGCTAGCACGGACTCTTGCTCCTCGGCAGACCGTAAAATCTGTCGCAGAGAGTCCGTACGCGAGATGGTCAGCATGCGGTCGGATGCATGCAGACCGCTGACTGGCTGAGGACGAAACTCACGCTGTGATTGACTAGCGAGATATCTTCGTAAGCCAGACACTTGTGAGTGATAGTCAAGGTGCTGCGTCCTTGCTGGTTTATGACGTCATTGGTTGGTATTACCAGGCGACTATTCTGATTGGTCGTCCGGGTGCTCACGGAATCTCTGAATGCCATTTCGGGCGGTGTCCGGCGCAGGTTTATTTGTTTCATGGATATCAGGCGGCCTAATGTTGATAGGCAGGAAGAGCACTTCTAGGGTGGCATTCTTCCTGTATTTGCGAATACCATTAACTCTAATGCAGCTGTGACTGAATAATGAGTAGCCTTCTTGCTACTACTGAACTGAAAATGTTGTAAATCCCATTCTCGATCAAAAAATAAAAAGAGAACATGGCCATGGCCCGATCCTTTGCTATGTGTAAAACAGGTTCATTTCAACATTCAGAATATCGTTAAAAAAGAAAACTAAACAAGTAAAAAATGCGCCCATGTTCTTCGGTGCAATCGAGTTTTCTGTCCAGCATATAATGAAGGCCACCGAAAATAGATCAATCTTTCGGTGGTCTCGGTATAAAGTTGTATGAGCCGCGGCCCATGAATCTTTTAACCACGGGCCGGTGGTGACCTGTTCTATATCGTTGGCAGCTGCTTGATTATGGCTAACTTTAACGTTAAATAAAATAAAAACTACTGAGGCTAGTTACACTAAAGTACACTTGACTTAACTGAGGCTAGAAGGCTGCAATTAGGTATGTTTGATGATTGGAGGGTGGATGATCAACAAAATAATTTGCAGCCCTCTAGCCTCTGTAGTTTTTAAGATATGAGGGCGGACGGACAGACAAAGCCGGCACAATAGTTAACAGAAAACTAAAAAAGGAAGAAATCAGATCAGAAACACTTTTAACACGCTCATTTTTTTGTGTCAATAATTTTCCTACGGATTGTTTCCTCCACTTTCTCTGCCATTTCCGATGCCAATCTCTAGTGACCGACAAATAATGGCCATTCATCTCTCAGTGCCACTGCCAGGCATCTCTTAAACGTATGTTTTTTCCTCATATTTGATCTGGAGAAAAATACTATCGCAAGCCATTAGTTTGTCAGAATTTTGTTAAGTAACGAAAAAAAAAAATTCTCGGCTGTTTTCAATGTTTGAAGGAATCAGATATACTGCAAAGGCAAGTGAGGTTGAGGTACTGAATTATCTGTACAAAGACAGAAAGGCGGTCAGGTAAATTGGCAGACGACTGATAGTGTGTATCTATGTTCTTTCAAAATATATTTACAAGCATGAATATCTTATTTCCACAATACGGAAAAGATGTGATGAGTGAAGTGCTGTCAGTCATGATGACACATCATCTTTAGCGGTAATGGATGTA